>NC_141025.1:50913409-51231590 GCF_052040795.2 Danio rerio | reverse complement strand
TCTTGCAAGTCCAGGGAGTAAGGTGGACCCCTGAGTAGCTTGCTGGGGTACGAGGCCCCTAGGTGGAGGGCCAGGGGGCATCCTGGGGCCTCTACTGCAAGTCCAGGGAGAGAGGTGGACCCCTGGGTAGCTTGCTGGGGTCTGAAGCCCATATTTGGAGGGCCAGGGGGCACCCTGGGGCCTCTACTGCAAGTCTAGGGAGAGAGGTGGACCCATGGGTAGCTAGCTGGGGTAAGAGGCCCCTAAGTGGAGGGCCAGGGGGCACCCTGGGGCCTCTACTGCAAGTCCAGGGAGAGAGGTGGACCCCAGGGTAGTTTGCTGGGGTCAGAGGCCCCTAGGCGGAGGGACAGGGGGCTTCCTGGGGCCTCTACTGCAAGTCCAGGGAGAAAGGTGGACCCCTGGGTAGCTTGCTAGGGTCAGAGGCCCCTAGGTGGAGGTCAAGGGGGCACCCTGGGGCCTTTACTGCAATCCCAGGGAGAGTTGTGGACCCTTGTGTAGCTTGCTGGGGTCAGAGGCCCCTTGGTGGAGGGTCAGGGGGCACCCTGGGGCCTATTCTGCAAGTCCAGGGAGAGAGGTGGACCTCTGGGTAGCTTGCTGGGGTCAGAGGCCCCTATGTGGAGGGCCAGGGGGCACCCTGGGGCCTATCCTGCAAGTCCAGGGAGAGAGGTGGACCCCTGGGTAGCTTGCTGGGGTCAGAGGCCCCTAGGTGGAGGGCCAGGGGGCACCCTGGGGCCTCTACTGCAAGTCCAGGGAGAGAGGTGGACCCCTGGGTAGCTTGCTGGAGTCAGAGGCCTCTAGATGGAGGGCCAGGGGGCACCCTGGGGCCTCTACTGCAAGTCCAGGGAGAGAGGTGGACCCCTGGGTAGCTTGCTGGGGTCTGAAGCCCATAGATGGAGGGCCAGGGGGTACCCTGGGGCCTATACTTCAAGTCCAGGGAGAGAGGTGGACCCTTGGGTAGCTTCCTAAGGTTAGAGGCCCCTAGGTGGAGGGCCAGAGGGCACCCTGGGGACTATCGTGCAAGTCCAGGGAGAGAGGTGGACCCCTGGGTAGCTTGCTGGGGTACAAGGCCTCTAGGTGGAGGGCCAGGGGGCACCCTGGGGCCTCTACTGCAAGGCCAGGGAGAGAGGTGGACCCCTTGGTAGCTTGCTTGGGTCAGAGACCCCTAGGTGGAGGGCCAGGGGGCACCTTGGGACCTCTACTGCAAGTCCAGGGAGAGAGGTGGACCCTTGGGTAGCTTCCTAAGGTTAGAGGCCCCTAGGTGGAGGGCCAGAGGGCACCCTGGGGACTATCGTGCAAGTCCAGGGAGAGAGGTGGACCCCTGGGTAGCTTGCTGGGGTACAAGGCCTCTAGGTGGAGGTCCAGGGGGCACCCTGGGGCCTCTACTGCAAGGCCAGGGAGAGAGGTGGACCCCTTGGTAGCTTGCTTGGGTCAGAGACCCCTAGGTGGAGGGCCAGGGGGCACCTTGGGACCTCTACTGCAAGTCTAGGGAGAGAGGTGGACCCATGGGTAGCTAGCTGGGGTAAGAGGCCCCTAAGTGGAGGGCAAGGGGGCACCCTGGGGCCTCTACTGCAAGTCCAGGGAGAGAGGTGGACCCCTGGGTAGCTTGCTGGGGTCAGAGGCCTCTAGGTGGAGGGCCAAGGGGCACCCTGGGGCCTATACTGCAAGTGCAGGGAGAGAGGTGGACCCCTGGGTAGCTTGCTGGGGTCTGTAGCCCATAGGTGGAGGTCCAGGGGATACCCTGGGGCCTATACTGCAAATCCAGGGAGAGAGGTGGACCCCTGGGTAGCTTCCTAAGGTCAGAGGCCCCTAGGTGGAGGGCCAGGGGGCACCCTGGGGCCTATCCTGCAAGTCCAGGGAGAGAGGTGGACCCCTCGGTAACTTGCTGGGGTACGAGGCCCCTAGGTGAAGGGCCAGGGGGCACCCTGGGGCCTCTATTGCAAGTCCAGGGAGAGAGGTGGACCCCTGGGTAGCTTCCTAAGGTCAGAGGCCCCTAGGTGGAGGGCCAGGGGGCACCCTGGGGCCTATCCTGCAAGTCCAGGGAGAGAGGTGTACCCCTGGGTAGCTTGCTGGGGTACGAGTCCCCTAGGTGGAGGGCCAGGGGGCACCCTGGGGCCTCTACTGCTAGTCCAGGGAGAGAGGTAGACCCCTGGGTAGCTTCCTGGGGTCAGAGTCCCCTAGGTGGAGGGTCAGGAGGTACCCTAGGGCCTCTACTGCAAGTCCAGGGAGAGAGGTGGACCCCTGGGTAGCTTGCTGGGGTCAGAGGCAACTAGGTGGAGGGCCAGGGGGCACCCTAGGGTCTACACTGCAAGTCCAGGGAGAGAGGTGGACCCCTGGGTAGTTTGCTGGGGTCAGAGGCCCCTAGGCGGAGGGACAGGGGGCTTCCTGGGGCCTCTACTGCAAGTCCAGGGAGAAATGTGGACCCCTGGGTTGCTTGCTAGGGTCAGAGGCCCCTAGGTGGAGGTCAAGGGGGCACCCTGGGGCCTTTACTGCAATCCCAGGGAGAGTTGTGGACCCTTGTGTAGCTTGCTGGGGTCAGAGGCCCCTTGGTGGAGGGTCAGGGGGCACCCTGGGGCCTATTCTGCAAGTCCAGGGAGAGAGGTGGACCTCTGGGTAGCTTGCTGGGGTCAGAGGCCCCTAGGTGGAGGGCCAGGGGGCACCCTGGGGCCTATCCTGCAAGTCCAGGGAGAGAGGTGGACCCCTGGGTAGCTTGCTGGGGTCAGAGGCCCCTAGGTGGAGGGCCAGGGGGCACCCTGGGGCCTCTACTGCAAGTCCAGGGAGAGAGGTGGACCCCTGGGTAGCTTGCTGGAGTCAGAGGCCTCTAGGTGGAAGGCCAGGGGGCACCCTGGGGCCTCTACTGCAAGTCCAGGGAGAGAGGTGGACCCCTGGGTAGCTTGCTGGGGTCTGAAGCCCATAGGTGGAGGGCCAGGGGTTACCCTGGGGCCTATACTTCAAGTCCAGGGAGAGAGGTGGACCCTTGGGTAGCTTCCTAAGGTTAGAGGCCCCTAGGTGGAGGGCCAGAGGGCACCCTGGGGACTATCGTGCAAGTCCAGGGAGAGAGGTGGACCCCTGGGTAGCTTGCTGGGGTACAAGGCCTCTAGGTGTAGGGCCAGGGGGCACCCTGGGGCCTCTACTGCAAGGCCAGGGAGAGAGGTGGACCCCTTGGTAGCTTGCTTGGGTCAGAGACCCCTAGGTGGAGGGCCAGGGGGCACCTTGGGGCCTCTACTGCAAGTCTAGGGAGAGAGGTGGACCCATGGGTAGCTAGCTGGGGTAAGAGGCCCCTAAGTGGAGGGCAAGGGGGCACCCTGGGGCCTCTACTGCAAGTCCAGGGAGAGAGGTGGACCCCTGGGTAGTTTGCTGGGGTCAGAGACCCCAAGGCGGAGGGACAGGGGGCTTCCTGGGGCCTCTACTGCAAGTCCAGTTAGAGAGGTGGACCCCTGGGTAGCTTGCTGGGGTCAGAGGCCTCTAGGTGAAGGGCCAAGGGGCACCCTGGGGCCTATACTGCAAGTCCAGGGAGAGAGGTGGACCCCTGGGTAGCTTCCTAATGTCAGAGGCCCCTAGGTGGAGGGCAAGGGGGCACCCTGGGGCCTATACTGCAAGTCCAGGGAGAGAGGTGGACCCCTGGGTAGCTTCCTAATGTCAGAGGCCCCTAGGTGGAGGGCAAGGGGGCACCCTGGGGCCTATCCTGCAAGTCCAGGGAGAGAGGTGGACCCCTGGGTAGCTTGCTGGGGTACGAGGCCCCTAGGTGGAGGGCCAGGGGGCACCCTGGGGCCTCTACTGCAAGTCCAGGGAGAGAGGTGGACCCCTGGGTAGCTTCCTAAGGTCAGAGGCCCCAAGGTGGAGGGCCAGGGGGCACCCTGGGGCCTATACTTCAAGTCCAGGGAGAGAGGTGGACCCCTGGGTAGCTTGCTGGGGTACGAGTCCCCTAGGTGGAGGGCCAGGGGGCACTCTGGGGCCTCTACTGCAAGTCCAGGGAGAGAGGTGGACCCCTGGGTAGCTTCCTGGGGTCAGAGTCCCCTAAGTGGAGGGTCAGGAGGTACCCTAGGGCCTCTACTGCAAGTCCAGGGAGAGAGGTGGACCCCTGGGTAGCTTGCTGGGGTCAGAGGCAAATAGGTGGAGGACCAGGGGGCACCCTAGGGTCTACACTGCAAGTCCAGGGAGAGAGGTGGACCCCTGGGTAGCTTCCTAAGGTCAGAGGCCCCTAGGTGGAGGGCCAGGGGGCACCCTGGGGCCTATCCTGCAAGTCCAGGGAGAGATGTGGACCCCTGGGTAGCTTGCTGGGGTACGAGGCCCCTAGGTGGAGGGCCAGGGGGCACCCTGGGGCCTCTACTGCAAGTCCAGGGAGAGAGGAGGACCCCTGGGTAGCTTGCTGGGGTCAGAGGCAACTAGGTGGAGGGACAGGGGTACCCTGGGGCCTAGACTGCAAGTCCAGGGAGAGAGGTGTACCCCTGGGTAGCTTCCTGAGGTCAAAGGCCCCTAGGTGGAGGGCCAGGGGGCACCCTGGGGCCTATCCTGCAAGTCCAAGGAGAGAGGTGGACCCCTGGGTTGCTTGCTGGGGTACGAGGCCCCTAGTTGGAGGGCCAGGGGGCACCCTGGGGCCTCTACTGCAAGCCCAGGGAGAGAGGTGGACCCCTGGTTAGCTTGCTGGGGTCGGAAGCCCCTTGGTCTATGGCCAGGGGGCACCCTGGGGCCTATACTGCAAGTCCAGGGAGAGAGGTGGACCCATGGGTAGCTTACTGGGGTCAGAGGCCCCTAGGTGGAGGGCCAGGGGCTTCCTGGGGCCTCTACTGCAAGTCTAGGCAGAGAGGTGGACCCCTGGGTAGCTTGCTGGGGTCAGAGGCCCCTAGGTGGAGGGCCAGGGGGCACCCAAGGGCCTCTACTGCAAGTCCAGGGAAAGAGGGGGACCCCTGGGTAGCTTGCAGGGGTCAGAGGCCTCTAGGTGGAGGGCCAGGGGGCACCCTGGGGCCTCTACTGCAAGTCTAGGGAGAGATGTGGACCCATGGGTAGCTAGCTGGTGTAAGAGGCCCCTAAGTGGAGGGCCAGGGGGCACCCTGGGGCCTCTACTGCAAGTCCAGGGATAGAGGTGGACCCCTGGGTAGCTTGCTGGGGTCTGAAGCCCAAAGGTGGAGGGCCAGGGGGCAGCCTGGGGCCTATACTTCAAGTCCAGGGAGAGAGGTGGACCCTTGGGTAGCTTCCTAAGGTTAGAGGCCCCTAGGTGGAGGGCCAGAGGGCACCCTGGGCACTATCGTGCAAGTCCAGGGAGAGAGGTGGACCCCTGGGTAGCTTGCTGGGGTACAAGGCCTCTAGGTGGAGGGCCAGGGGGCACCCTGGGGCCTATCTTGCAAGTCCAGGGAGTAAGGTGGACCCCTGAGTAGCTTGCTGGGGTACGAGGCCCCTAGGTGGAGGGCCAGGGGGCACACTGGGGCCTCTACTGCAAGTCCAGGGAGAGAGGTGGACCCCTGGGTAGCTTGCTGGGGTCTGAAGCCCATAGGTGGAGGGCCAGGGGGCACCCTGGGGCCTCTACTGCAAGTCTAGGGAGAGAGGTGGACCCATGGGTAGCTAGCTGGGGTAAGAGGCCCCTAAGTGGAGGGCCAGGGGGCACCCTGGGGCCTCTACTGCAAGTCCAGGGAGAGAGGTGGACGCCTGGGTAGTTTGCTGGGGTCAGAGGCCCCTAGGCGGAGGGACAGGGGGCTTCCTGGGGCCTCTACTGCAAGTCCAGGGAGAAAGGTGGACCCCTGGGTAGCTTGCTAGGGTCAGAGGCCCCTAGGTGGAGGTCAGAGGGCACCCTGGGGCCTTTACTGCAATCCCAGGGAGAGTTGTGGACCCTTGTGTAGCTTGCTGGGGTCAGAGGCCCCTTGGTGGAGGGTCAGGGGGCACCCTGGGGCCTATTCTGCAAGTCCAGGGAGAGAGGTGGACCTCTGGGTAGCTTGCTGGGGTCAGAGGCCCCTAGGTGGAGGGCCAGGGGGCACCCTGGGGCCTATCCTGCAAGTCCAGGGAGAGAGGTGGACCCCTGGGTAGCTTGCTGGGGTCAGAGGCCCCTAGGTGGAGGGCCAGGGGGCACCCTGGGGCCTCTACTGCAAGTCCAGGGAGAGAGGTGGACCCCTGGGTAGCTTGCTGGAGTCAGAGGCCTCTAGGTGGAGGGCCAGGGGGCACCCTGGGGCCTCTACTGCAAGTCCAGGGAGAGAGGTGGACCCCTGGGTAGCTTGCTGGGGTCTGAAGCCCATAGGTGGAGGGCCAGGGGGTACCCTGGGGCCTATACTTCAAGTCCAGGGAGAGAGGTGGACTCTTGGGTAGCTTCCTAAGGTTAGAGGCCCCTAGGTGGAGGGCCAGAGGGCACCCTGGGGACTATCGTGCAAGTCCAGGGAGAGAGGTGGACCCCTGGGTAGCTTGCTGGGGTACAAGGTCTCTAGTTGGAGGGCCAGGGGGCACCCTGGGGCCTCTACTGCAAGGCCAGGGAGAGAGGTGGACCCCTTGGTAGCTTGCTTGGGTCAGAGACCCCTAGGTGGAGGGCCAGGGGGCACCTTGGGGCCTCTACTGCAAGTCTAGGGAGAGAGGTGGACCCATGGGTAGCTAGCTGGGGTAAGAGGCCCCTAAGTGGAGGGCAAGGGGGCACCCTGGGGCCTCTACTGCAAGTCCAGGGAGAGAGGTGGACCCCTGGGTAGTTTGCTGGGGTCAGAGGCCCCAAGGCGGAGGGACAGGGGGCTTCCTGGGGCCTCTACTGCAAGTTCAGGGAGAGAGGTGGACCCCTGGGTAGCTTGCTGGGGTCAGAGGCCTCTAGGTGGAGGGCCAAGGGGCACCCTGGGGCCTATACTGCAAGTCCAGGGAGAGAGGTGGACCCCTGGGTAGCTTGCTTGGGTCAGAGACCCCTAGGTGGAGGGCCAGGGGGCACCTTGGGGCCTCTACTGCAAGTCTACGTAGAGAGGTGGACCCCTGGGTAGCTTGCTGGGGTCAGAGGCCTCTAGGTGGAGGGCCAAGGGGCTTCCTGGGGCCTCTACTGCAAGTCCAGGGAGAGAGGTGGACCCCTGGGTAGCTTGCTGGGGTCAGAGGCCTCTAGGTGGAGGGCCAAGGGGCACCCTGGGGCCTCTACTGCAAGTCCAGGGAGAGAGGTGGACCCCTGGGTAGCTTGCTGGGGTCTGTAGCCCATAGGTGGAGGTCCAGGGGGTACTCTGGGGCCTATACTGCAAGTCCTGGGAGAGAGGTGGACCCCTGGGTAGCTTGCTGGGGTACGAGGCCCCTAGGTGGAGGGCCAGGGGGCACCCTGGGGCCTCTACTGCAAGTCCAGGGAGAGAGGTGGACCCCTGGGTAGCTTCCTAAGGTCAGAGGCCCCTAGGTGGAGGGCCAGGGGGCACCCTGGGGCCTATACTGCAAGTCCAGGGAGAGAGGTGGACCCCTGGGTAGCTTGCTGGGGTACGAGTCCCCTAGGTGGAGGGCCAGGGGGCACCCTGGGGCCTCTACTGCAAGTCCAGGGAGAGAGGTGGACCCCTGGGTAGCTTCCTGGGGTACGAGTCCCCTAGGTGGAGGGTCAGGAGGTACCCTAGGGCCTCTACTGCAAGTCCAGGGAGAGAGGTGGACCCCTGGGTAGCTTGCTGGGGTCAGAGGCAAATAGGTGGAGGACCAGGGGGCACCCTAGGGTCTACACTGCAAGTCCAGGGAGAGAGGTGGACCCCTGGGTAGCTTCCTAAGGTCAGAGGCCCCTAGGTGGAGGGCCAGGGGTTACCCTGGGGCCTATCCTGCAAGTCCAGGGAGAGATGTGGACCCCTGGGTAGCTTGCTGGGGTACGAGGCCCCTAGGTGGAGGGCCAGGGGGCACCCTGGGGCCTCTACTGCAAGTCCAGGGAGAGAGGAGGACCCCTGGGTAGCTTGCTGGGGTCAGAGGCAACTAGGTGGAGGGACGGGGGTACCCTGGGGCCTAGACTGCAAGTCCAGGGAGAGAGGTGGACCCCTGGGTAGCTTCCTGAGGTCAAAGGCCCCTAGGTGGAGGGCCAGGGGGCACCCTGGGGCCTATCCTGCAAGTCCAAGGAGAGAGGTGGACCCCTGGGTTGCTTGCTGGGGTACGAGGCCCCTAGTTGGAGGGCCAGGGGGCACCCTGGGGCCTCTACTGCAAGCCCAGGGAGAGAGGTGGACCCCTGGTTAGCTTGCTGGGGTCGGAAGCCCCTTGGTCTATGGCCAGGGGGCACCCTGGGGCCTATACTGCAAGTCCAGGGAGAGAGGTGGACCCATGGGTAGCTTACTGGGGTCAGAGGCCCCTAGGTGGAGGGCCAGGGGCTTCCTGGGGCCTCTACTGCAAGTCTAGGCAGAGAGGTGGACCCCTGGGTAGCTTGCTGGGGTCAGAGGCCCCTAGGTGGAGGGCCAGGGGGCACCCTGGGGCCTCTACTGCAAGTCCAGGGAAAGAGGTGGACCCCTGGGTAGCTTGCTGGGGTCAGAGGCCTCTAGGTGGAGGGCCAGGGGGCACCCTGGGGCCTCTACTGCAAGTCTAGGGAGAGAGGTGGACCCATGGGTAGCTAGCTGGTGTAAGAGGCCCCTAAGTGGAGGGCCAGGGGGCACCCTGGGGCCTCTACTGCAAGTCCAGGGAGAGAGGTGGACCCCTGGGTAGCTTGCTGGGGTACGAGGCCCCTAGGTGGAGGGCCAGGGGGCACCCTGGGGCCTCTACTGCAAGTCCAGGGAGAGAGGTGGACCCCTGGGTAGCTTCCTAAGGTCAGAGGCCCCTAGGTGGAGGGCCAGGGGGCACCCTGGGGCCTATACTGCAAGTCCAGGGAGAGAGGTGGACCCCTGGGTAGCTTGCTGGGGTACGAGTCCCCTAGGTGGAGGGCCAGGGGGCACCCTGGGGCCTCTACTGCAAGTCCAGGGAGAGAGGTGGACCCCTGGGTAGCTTCCTGGGGTACGAGTCCCCTAGGTGGAGGGTCAGGAGGTACCCTAGGGCCTCTACTGCAAGTCCAGGGAGAGAGGTGGACCCCTGGGTAGCTTGCTGGGGTCAGAGGCAAATAGGTGGAGGACCAGGGGGCACCCTAGGGTCTACACTGCAAGTCCAGGGAGAGAGGTGGACCCCTGGGTAGCTTCCTAAGGTCAGAGGCCCCTAGGTGGAGGGCCAGGGGTTACCCTGGGGCCTATCCTGCAAGTCCAGGGAGAGATGTGGACCCCTGGGTAGCTTGCTGGGGTACGAGGCCCCTAGGTGGAGGGCCAGGGGGCACCCTGGGGCCTCTACTGCAAGTCCAGGGAGAGAGGAGGACCCCTGGGTAGCTTGCTGGGGTCAGAGGCAACTAGGTGGAGGGACGGGGGTACCCTGGGGCCTAGACTGCAAGTCCAGGGAGAGAGGTGGACCCCTGGGTAGCTTCCTGAGGTCAAAGGCCCCTAGGTGGAGGGCCAGGGGGCACCCTGGGGCCTATCCTGCAAGTCCAAGGAGAGAGGTGGACCCCTGGGTTGCTTGCTGGGGTACGAGGCCCCTAGTTGGAGGGCCAGGGGGCACCCTGGGGCCTCTACTGCAAGCCCAGGGAGAGAGGTGGACCCCTGGTTAGCTTGCTGGGGTCGGAAGCCCCTTGGTCTATGGCCAGGGGGCACCCTGGGGCCTATACTGCAAGTCCAGGGAGAGAGGTGGACCCATGGGTAGCTTACTGGGGTCAGAGGCCCCTAGGTGGAGGGCCAGGGGGCACCCTGGGGCCTTTACTGCAAGTCCAGGGAGAGAGGTGGACCCCTGGGTAGCTTCCTGGGGTCAGAGTCCCCTAGGTGGAGGGTCAGGAGGTACCCTAGGGCCTCTACTGCAAGTCCAGGGAGAGAGGTGGACCCCTGGGTAGCTTGCTGGGGTCAGAGGCAAATAGGTGGAGGGCCAGGGGGCACCCTAGGGTCTACACTGCAAGTCCAGGGAGAGATGTGGACCCCTGGGTAGCTTCCTAAGGTCAGAGGCCCCTAGGTGGAGGGCCAGGGGGCACCCTGGGGCCTATCCTGCAAGTCCAAGGAGAGATGTGGACCCCTGGGTAGCTTGCTGGGGTACGAGGCCCCTAGGTGGAGGGCCAGGGGGCACCCTGGGGCCTCTACTGCAAGTCCAGGGAGAGAAAAGGACCCCTGGGTAGCTTGTTGGGGTCAGAGGCAACTAGGTGGAGGGACAGGGGTACCCTGGGGCCTAGACTGCAAGTCCAGGGAGAGAGGTGGACCCCTGGGTAGCTTGCTGGGGTCTGTAGCCCATAGGTGGAGGTCCAGGGGGTACCCTGGGGCCTATACTGCAAGTCCAGGGAGAGAGGTGGACCCCTGGGTAGCTTCCTAATGTCAGAGGCCCCTAGGTGGAGGGCCAGGGGGCACCCTGGGGCCTATCCTGCAAGTCCAGGGAGAGAGGTGGACCCCTGGGTAGCTTGCTGGGGTACGAGTCCCCTAGGTGGAGGGCCAGGGGGCACCCTGGGGCCTCTACTGCAAGTCCAGGGAGAGAGGTGGACCCCTGGGTAGCTTCCTGGGGTCAGAGTCCCCTAGGTGGAGGGTCAGGAGGTACCCTAGGGCCTCTACTGCAAGTCCAGGTAGAGAGGTGGACCCCTGGGTAGCTTGCTGGGGTCAGAGGCCCCTAGGTGGAGGGCCAGGGGGCACCCTGGGGCCTCTACTGCAAGTCCAGGGAAAGAGGTGGTCCCCTGGGTAGCTTGCTGGGGTCAGAGGCCTCTAGGTAGAGGGCCAGGGGGCACCCTGGGGCCTCTACTGCAAGTCTAGGGAGAGAGGTGGACCCATGGGTAGCTAGCTGGGGTAAGAGGCCCCTAAGTGGAGGGCCAGGGGGCACCCTGGGGCCTCTACTGCAAGTCCAGGGAGAGAGGTGGACCCTTGGGTAGCTTCCTAAGGTTAGAGGCCCCTAGGTGGAGGGCCAGAGGGCACCCTGGGGACTATCGTGCAAGTCCAGGGAGAGAGGTGGACCCCTGGGTAGCTTGCTGGGGTACAAGGCCTCTAGGTGGAGGGCCAGGGGGCACCCTGGGGCCTCTACTGCAAGGCCAGGGAGAGAGGTGGACCCCTTGGTAGCTTGCTTGGGTCAGAGACCCCTAGGTGGAGGGCCAGGGGGCACCTTGGGGCCTCTACTGCAAGTCTAGGTAGAGAGGTGGACCCATGGGTAGCTAGCTGGGGTAAGAGGACCCTAAGTGGAGGGCAAGGGGGCACCCTGGGGCCTCTACTGCAAGTCCAGGGAGAGAGGTGGACCCCTGGGTAGCTTCCTAAGGTCAGAGGCCCCTAGGTGGAGGGCCAGGGGGCACCCTGGGGCCTATTCTGCAAGTCCAGGGAGAGAGGTGGACCTCTGGGTAGCTTGCTGGGGTCAGAGGTCCCTAGATGGAGGGCCAGGGGCCACCCTGGGGCCTCTACTGCAAGTCTAGGGAGAGAGGTGGACCCATGGGTAGCTAGCTGGGGTAAGAGGCCCCTAAGTGGAGGGCCAGGGGGCACCCTGGGGCCTCTACTGCAAGTCCAGGGAGAGAGGTGGACCCTTGGGTAGCTTCCTAAGGTTAGAGGCCCCTAGGTGGAGGGCCAGAGGGCACCCTGGGGACTATCGTGCAAGTCCAGGGAGAGAGGTGGACCCCTGGGTAGCTTGCTGGGGTACAAGGCCTCTAGGTGGAGGGCCAGGGGGCACCCTGGGGCCTCTACTGCAAGGCCAGGGAGAGAGGTGGACCCCTTGGTAGCTTGCTTGGGTCAGAGACCCCTAGGTGGAGGGCCAGGGGGCACCTTGGGGCCTCTACTGCAAGTCTAGGTAGAGAGGTGGACCCATGGGTAGCTAGATGGGGTAAGTGGCCCCTAAGTGGAGGGCAAGGGGGCACCCTGGGGCCTCTACTGCAAGTCCAGGGAGAGAGGTGGACCCCTGGGTAGTTTGCTGGGGTCAGAGGCCCCAAGGACGAGGGACAAGGGGCTTCCTGGGGCCTCTACTGCAAGTCCAGGGAGAAAGGTGGACCCCTGGGTAGCTTGCTGGGGTCAGAGGCCTCTAGGTGGAGGGCCAAGGGGCACCCTGGGGCCTATACTGCAAGTCCAGGGAGAGAGGTGGACCCCTGGGTAGCTTGCTGGGGTCTGTAGCCCATAGGTGGAGGTCCAGGGGGTACCCTGGGGCCTATACTGCAAGTCCAGGGAGAGAGGTGGACCCCTGGGTAGCTTGCTGGGGTACGAGGCCCCTAGGTGGAGGGCCAGGGGGCACCCTGGGGCCTCTACTGCAAGTCCAGGGAGAGAGGTGCACCCCTGGGTAGCTTCCTAAGGTCAGAGGCCCCTAGGTGGAGGGCCAGGGGGCACCCTGGGGCCTATCCTGCAAGTCCAGGGAGAGAGGTGGACCCCTGGGTAGCTTGCTGGGGTACGAGTCCCCTAGGTGGAGGGCCAGGGGGCACCCTGGGGCCTCTACTGCAAGTCCAGGGAGAGAGGTGGACCCCTGGGTAGCTTCCTGGGGTCAGAGTCCCCTAGGTGGAGGGTCAGGAGGTACCCTAGGGCCTCTACTGCAAGTCCAGGGAGAGAGGTGGACCCCTGGGTAGCTTGCTGGGGTCAGAGGCAAATAGGTGGAGGGCCAGGGGGCACCCTAGGGTCTACACTGCAAGTCCAGGGAGAGAGGTGGACCCCTGGGTAGCTTCCTAAGGTCAGAGGCCCCTATGTGGAGGGCCAGGGGGCACCCTGGGGCCTATCCTGCAAATCCAGGGAGAGATGTGGACCCCTGGGTAGCTTCCTAAGGTTAGAGGCCCCTAGGTGGAGGGCCAGGGGGCACCCTGGGGCCTCTACTGCAAGTCTAGGGAGAGAGGAGGACCCCTGGGTAGCTTGCTGGGGTCAGAGGCAACTAGGTGGAGGGACAGGGGTACCCTGGGGCCTAGACTGCAAGTCCAGGGAGAGAGGTGGACCCCTGGGTAGCTTCCAGGTCAAAGGCACCTAGGTGGAGGGCCAGGGGGCACCCTGGGGCCTATCCTGCAAGTCCAAGGAGAGAGGTGGACCCCTGGGTGCTTGCTGGGGTACGAGGCCCCTAGTTGGAGATCAAGGGGGCACCCTGGGACCTTTACTGCAATCCCAGGGAGAGTTGTGGTCCCTTGTGTAGCTTGCTGGGGTCAGAGGCCCCTTGGTGGAGGGTCAGGGGGCACCCTGGGGCCTATTCTGCAAGTCCAGGGAGAGAGGTGGACCCCTGGGTAGCTTGCTGGGGTCAGAGGCCCCTAGGTGGAGGGCCAGGGGGCACCCTGGGGCCTATCCTGCAAGTCCAGGGAGAGAGGTGGACCCCTGGGTAGCTTGCTGGGGTACGAGGCCCATAGGTGGAGGGCCAGGGGGCACCCTGGGGTCTCTACTGCAAGTCCAGGGAGAGAGGTGGACCCCTGGGTAGCTTGCTGGGGTCAGAGGCCCCAGGTGGAGGGCCAGGGGGCACCCTGGGGCCTCTACTGCAAGTCTAGGGAGAGAGGTGGACCCATGGGTAGCTAGCTGGGGTAAGAGGCCCCTAAGTGGAGGGCCAGGGGGCACCCTGGGGCCTCTACTGCAAGTCCAGGGAGAGAGGTGGACCCCTGGGTAGTTTGCTGGGGTCAAAGGCAACTAGGTGGAGGGCCAGGGGGCACCCTAGGGTCTACACTGCAAGTCCAGGGAGAGAGGTGGACCCCTGGGTAGCTTCCTAAGGTCAGAGGCCCCTAGGTGGAGGGCCAGGGGGCACCCTGGGGCCTCTACTGCAAGTCCAGGGAGAGAGGTGGACCATTGGGTAGCTTGCTGGGGTCTGAAGCCCATAGGTGGAGGGCCAGGGGGCACCCTGGGGCCTCTACTGCAAGTCTAGGGAGAGAGGTGGACCCATGGGTAGCTAGCTGGGGTAAGAGGCCCCTAAGTGGAGGGCCAGGGGGCACCCTGCGGCCTCTACTGCAAGTCCAGGGAGAGAGGTGGACCCCTGGGTAGTTTGCTGGGGTCAGAGGCCCCTAGGCGGAGGGACAGGGGGCTTCCTGGGGCCTCTACTGCAAGTCCAGGGAGAAAGGTGGACCCCTGGGTAGCTTGCTAGGGTCAGAGGCCCCTAGGTGGAGGTCAAGGGGGCACCCTGGGACCTTTACTGCAATCCCAGGGAGAGTTGTGGACCCTTGTGCAGCTTGCTGGGGTCAGAGGCCCCTTGGTGGAGGGTCAGGGGGCACCCTGGGGCCTATTCTGCAAGTCCAGGGAGAGAGGTCGACCTCTGGGTAGCTTGCTGGGGTCAGAGGCCCCTAGGTGGAGGGCCAGGGGGCACCCTGGGGCCTATCCTGCAAGTCCAGGGAGAGAGGTGGACCCCTGGGTAGCTTGCTGGGGTACGAGGCCCATAGGTGGAGGGCCAGGGGGCACCCTGGGGCCTCTACTGCAAGTCCAGGGAGAGAGGTGGACCCCTGGGTAGCTTGCTGGGGTCAGAGGCCCCTAGGTGGAAGGCCAGGGGCACCCTAGGGCCTCTACTGCAAGACCAGGGAAAGAGGTGGACCCCTGGGTAGCTTGCTGGGGTCAGAGGCCTCTAGGTGGAGGGCCAGGGGGCACCCTGGGGCCTCTACTGCAAGTCTAGGGAGAGAGGTGGACCCATGGGTAGCTAGCTGGGGTAAGAGGCCCCTAAGTGGAGGGCCAGGGGGCACCCTGGGGCCTCTACTGCAAGTCCAGGGAGAGAGGTGGACCCCTGGGTAGCTTGCTGGGGTCTGAAGCCCATAGGTGGAGGGCCAGGGGGTACCCTGGGGCCTATACTTCAAGTCCAGGGAGAGAGGTGGACCCTTGGGTAGCTTCCTAAGGTTAGAGGCCCCTAGGTGGAGGGCCAGAGGGCACCCTGGGGACTATCGTGCAAGTCCAGGGAGAGAGGTGGACCCCTGGGTAGCTTGCTGGGGTACAAGGCCTCTAGGTGGAGGGCCAGGGGGCACCCTGGGGCCTATCTTGCAAGTCCAGGGAGTAAGGTGGACCCCTGAGTAGCTTGCTGGGGTACGAGGCCCCTAGGTGGAGGGACAGGGGGCTTCCTGGGGCCTCTACTGCAAGTCCAGGGAGAAAGGTGGACCCCTGGGTAGCTTGCTAGGGTCAGAGGCCCCTAGGTGGAGGTCAAAGGGGCACCCTGGGGCCTTTACTGCAATCCCAGGGAGAGTTGTGGACCCTTGTGTAGCTTGCTGGGGTCAGAGGCCCCTTGGTGGACGGTCAGGGGGCACCCTGGGGCCTATTCTGCAAGTCCAGGGAGAGAGGTGGACCTCTGGGTAGCTTGCTGGGGTCAGAGGCCCCTAGGTGGAGGGCCAGGGGGCACCCTGGGGCCTATCCTGCAAGTCCAGGGAGAGAGGTGGACCCCTGGGTAGCTTGCTGGGGTCTGAAGCCCATAGGTGGAGGGCCAGGGGGCACCCTGGGGCCTCTACTGCAAGTCTAGGGAGAGAGGTGGACCCATGGGTAGCTAGCTGGGGTAAGAGGCCCCTGAGTGGAGGGCCAGGGGCACCCTGGGGCCTCTACTGCAAGTCCAGGGAGAGAGGTGGACCCTGGGTAGTTTGCTGGGGTCAGAGGCCCCTAGGCGGAGGGACAGGGGGCTTCCTGGGGCCTCTACTGCAAGTCCAGGGAGAAGGTGGACCCCGGGGTAGCTTGCTAGGGTCAGAGGCCCCTAGGTGGAGGTCAAGGGGGCACCCTGGGGCCTATTCTGCAAGTCCAGGGAGAGAGGTGGACCTCTGGGTAGCTTGCTGGGGTCAGAGGCCCCTAGGTGGAGGGCCAGGGGGCACCCTGGGGCCTATCCTAAAAGTCCAAGGAGAGAGGTGGACCCCTGGGTAGCTTGCTGGGGTACGAGGCCCCTAGGTGGAGGGCCAGGGGGCACCCTGGGGCCTCTACTGCAAGTCCAGGGAGAGAGGTGGACCCTTGGGTAGCTTCCTAAGGTTAGAGGCCCCTAGGTGGAGGGCCAGAGGGCACCCTGGGGACTATCGTGCAAGTCCAGGGAGAAAGGTGGACCCCTGGGTAGCTTGCTGGGGTACAAGGCCTCTAGGTGGAGGGCCAGGGGGCACCCTGGGGCCAGTCTTGCAAGTCCAGGGAGTAAGGTGGACCCCTGAGTAGCTTGCTGGGGTACAAGGCCCCTAGGTGGAGGGCCAGGGGGCACCCTGGGGCCTCTACTGCAAGTCCAGCGAGAGAGGTGGACCCCTGGGTAGCTTGCTGGGGTCTAAAGCCCATATGTGGAGGGCCAGGGGGCACCCTGGGGCCTATCCTAAAAGTCCAGGGAGAGAGCTGGACCCCTAGGTAGCTTGCTGGGGTACGAGGCCCCTAGGTGGAGGGCCAGGGGGCACCCTGGGGCCTCTACTGCAAGTCCAGGGAGAGAGGTGGACCCCTGGGTAGCTTGCTAGGGTCAGAGGCCCCTAGGTGGAGGGCCAGGGGGCACCCTGGGGCCTCTACTGCAAGTCCAGGGAAAGAGGTGGACCCCTAGGTAGCTTGCTGGGGTCAGAGGCCTCTAGGTGGAGGGCCAGGGGGCACCCTGGGGCCTCTACTGCAAGTCCAGGGAGAGAGGTGGACCCCTGGGTAGCTTGCTGGGGTCTGAAGCCCATAGGTGGAGGGCCAGGGGGTACCCCGGGGCCTATACTCCAAGTCCAGGGAGAGAGGTGGACCCTTGGGTAGCTTCCTAAGGTTAGAGGCCCCTAGGTGGAGGGCCAGAGGGCACCCTGGGGACTATCGTGCAAGTCCAGGGAGAGAGGTGGACCCCTGGGTAGCTTGCTGGGTACAAGGCATCTAGGTGGAGGGCCAGGGGGCACCCTGGGGCCTAACTTGCAAGTCCAATGAGTAAGGTGGACCGCTGAGTAGCTTGCTGGGGTACGAGGCCCCTAGGTGGAGGGCCAGGGGGCACCCTGGGGCCTCTACTGCAAGTCCAGGGAGAGAGGTGGACCCCTGGGTAGCTTGCTGGGGTCTGAAGCCCATAGGTGGAGGGCCAGGGGGCACCCTGGGGCCTCTACTGCAAGTCTAGGGAGAGAGGTGGACCCATGGGTAGCTAGCTGGGGTAAGAGGCCCCTAAGTGGAGGGCCAGGGGGCACCCTGGGGCCTCTACTGCAAGTCCAGGGAGAGAGGTGGACCCCTGGGTAGTTTGCTGGGGTTAGAGGCCCTAGGCGGAGGGACAGGGGGCTTCCTGGGGCCTCTACTGCAAATCCAGGGAGAAAGGTGGACCCCTGGGTAGCTTGCTAGGGTCAGAGGCCCCTAGGTGGAGGTCAAGGGGGCACCCTGGGACCTTTACTGCAATCCCAGGGAGAGTTGTGGACCCTTGTGTAGCTTGCTGGGGTCAGAGGCCCCTTGGTGGAGGGTCAGGGGGCACCCTGGGGCCTATTCTGCAAGTCCAGGGAGAGAGGTGGACCTCTGGGTAGCTTGCTGGGGTCAGAGGCCCCTAGGTGGAGGGCCAGGGGGCACCCTGGGGCCTATCCTGCAAGTCCAGGGAGAGAGGTGGACCCCTGGGTAGCTTGCTGGGGTACGAGGCCCCTAGGGGGAGGGCCAGGGGGCTCCCTGGGGCCTCTACTGCAAGTCCAGGGAGAGAGGTGGACCCCTGGGTAGCTTGCTGGGGTCAGAGGCCCCTAGGTGGAGGGCCAGGGGGCACCCTGGGGCCTAGACTGCAAGTCCAGGGAAAGAGGTGGACCCCTGGGTAGCTTGCTGGGGTCAGAGGCCTCTAGGTTGAGGGCCAGGGGGCACCCTGGGGACTCTACTGCAAGTCCAGGGAGAGAGGTGGACCCCTGGGTAGCTTGCTGGGGTCTGAAGCCCATAGGTGGAGGGCCAGGGGGTACCCTGGGGCCTATACTTCAAGTCCAGGGAGAGAGGTGGACCCTTGGGTAGCTTCCTAAGGTTAAAGGCCCCTAGGTGGAGGGCCAGAGGGCACCCTGGGGACTATCGTGCAAGTCCAGGGAGAGAGGTGGACCCCTGGGTAGCTTGCTGGAGTACAAGGCCTCTAGGTGGAGGGCCAGGGGGCACCCTGGGGCCTCTACTGCAAGGCCAGGGAGAGAGGTGGACCCCTTGGTAGCTTGCTTGGGTCAGAGACCCCTAGGTGGAGGGCCAGGGGGCACCTTGGGGCCTCTACTGCAAGTCTAGGTAGAGAGGTGGACCCATGGGTAGCTAGTTGGGGTAAGAGGCCCCTAAGTGGAGGGCAAGGGGGCACCCTGGGGCCTCTACTGCAAGTCCAGGGAGAGAGGTGGACCCCTGGGTAGCTTCCTAAGGTCAGAGGCCCCTAGGTGCAGGGCCAGGGGGCACCCCGGGGCCTATCCTGCAAGTCCAGGGAGAGAGGTGGACCCCTGGGTAGCTTGCTGGGGTACGAGTCCCCTAGATGGAGGGCCAGGGGGCACCCTGGGGCCTTTACTGCAAGTCCAGGGAGAGAGGTGGACCCCTGGGTAGCTTCCTGGGGTCAGAGTCCCCTAGGTGGAGGGTCAGGAGGTACCCTAGGGCCTCTACTGCAAGTCCAGGGAGAGAGGTGGACCCCTGGGTAGCTTGCTGGGGTCAGAGGCAAATAGGTGGAGGGCCAGGGGGCACCCTAGGGTCTACACTGCAAGTCCAGGGAGAGATGTGGACCCCTGGGTAGCTTCCTAAGGTCAGAGGCCCCTAGGTGGAGGGCCAGGGGGCACCCTGGGGCCTATCCTGCAAGTCCAAGGAGAGATGTGGACCCCTGGGTAGCTTGCTGGGGTACGAGGCCCCTAGGTGGAGGGCCAGGGGGCACCCTGGGGCCTCTACTGCAAGTCCAGGGAGAGAAAAGGACCCCTGGGTAGCTTGTTGGGGTCAGAGGCAACTAGGTGGAGGGACAGGGGTACCCTGGGGCCTAGACTGCAAGTCCAGGGAAAGAGGTGGACCCCTGGGTAGCTTGCTGGGGTCTGTAGCCCATAGGTGGAGGTCCAGGGGGTACCCTGGGGCCTATACTGCAAGTCCAGGGAGAGAGGTGGACCCCTGGGTAGCTTCCTAATGTCAGAGGCCCCTAGGTGGAGGGCCAGGGGGCACCCTGGGGCCTATCCTGCAAGTCCAGGGAGAGAGGTGGACCCCTGGGTAGCTTGCTGGGGTACGAGTCCCCTAGGTGGAGGGCCAGGGGGCACCCTGGGGCCTCTACTGCAAGTCCAGGGAGAGAGGTGGACCCCTGGGTAGCTTCCTGGGGTCAGAGTCCCCTAGGTGGAGGGTCAGGAGGTACCCTAGGGCCTCTACTGCAAGTCCAGGTAGAGAGGTGGACCCCTGGGTAGCTTGCTGGGGTCAGAGGCCCCTAGGTGGAGGGCCAGGGGGCACCCTGGGGCCTCTACTGCAAGTCCAGGGAAAGAGGTGGTCCCCTGGGTAGCTTGCTGGGGTCAGAGGCCTCTAGGTAGAGGGCCAGGGGGCACCCTGGGGCCTCTACTGCAAGTCTAGGGAGAGAGGTGGACCCATGGGTAGCTAGCTGGGGTAAGAGGCCCCTAAGTGGAGGGCCAGGGGGCACCCTGGGGCCTCTACTGCAAGTCCAGGGAGAGAGGTGGACCCTTGGGTAGCTTCCTAAGGTTAGAGGCCCCTAGGTGGAGGGCCAGAGGGCACCCTGGGGACTATCGTGCAAGTCCAGGGAGAGAGGTGGACCCCTGGGTAGCTTGCTGGGGTACAAGGCCTCTAGGTGGAGGGCCAGGGGGCACCCTGGGGCCTCTACTGCAAGGCCAGGGAGAGAGGTGGACCCCTTGGTAGCTTGCTTGGGTCAGAGACCCCTAGGTGGAGGGCCAGGGGGCACCTTGGGGCCTCTACTGCAAGTCTAGGTAGAGAGATGGACCCATGGGTAGCTAGCTGGGGTAAGAGGACCCTAAGTGGAGGGCAAGGGGGCACCCTGGGGCCTCTACTGCAAGTCCAGGGAGAGAGGTGGACCCCTGGGTAGCTTCCTAAGGTCAGAGGCCCCTAGGTGGAGGGCCAGGGGGCACCCTGGGGCCTATTCTGCAAGTCCAGGGAGAGAGGTGGACCTCTGGGTAGCTTGCTGGGGTCAGAGGTCCCTAGATGGAGGGCCAGGGGCCACCCTGGGGCCTCTACTGCAAGTCTAGGGAGAGAGGTGGACCCATGGGTAGCTAGCTGGGGTAAGAGGCCCCTAAGTGGAGGGCCAGGGGGCACCCTGGGGCCTCTACTGCAAGTCCAGGGAGAGAGGTGGACCCTTGGGTAGCTTCCTAAGGTTAGAGGCCCCTAGGTGGAGGGCCAGAGGGCACCCTGGGGACTATCGTGCAAGTCCAGGGAGAGAGGTGGACCCCTGGGTAGCTTGCTGGGGTACAAGGCCTCTAGGTGGAGGGCCAGGGGGCACCTTGGGGCCTCTACTGCAAGTCTAGGTAGAGAGGTGGACCCATGGGTAGCTAGATGGGGTAAGAGGCCCCTAAGTGGAGGGCAAGGGGGCACCCTGGGGCCTCTACTGCAAGTCCAGGGAGAGAGGTGGACCCCTGGGTAGTTTGCTGGGGTCAGAGGCCCCAAGGCGGAGGGACAAGGGGCTTCCTGGGGCCTCTACTGCAAGTCCAGGGAGAAAGGTGGACCCCTGGGTAGCTTGCTGGGGTCAGAGGCCTCTAGGTGGAGGGCCAAGGGGCACCCTGGGGCCTATACTGCAAGTCCAGGGAGAGAGGTGGACCCCTGGGTAGCTTGCTGGGGTCTGTAGCCCATAGGTGGAGGTCCAGGGGGTACCCTGGGGCCTATACTGCAAGTCCAGGGAGAGAGGTGGACCCCTGGGTAGCTTGCTGGGGTACGAAGCCCCTAGGTGGAGGGCCAGGGGGCACCCTGGGGCCTCTACTGCAAGTCCAGGGAGAGAGGTGCACCCCTGGGTAGCTTCCTAAGGTCAGAGGCCCCTAGGTGGAGGGCCAGGGGGCACCCTGGGGCCTATCCTGCAAGTCCAGGGAGAGAGGTGGACCCCTGGGTAGCTTGCTGGGGTACGAGTCCCCTAGGTGGAGGGCCAGGGGGCACCCTGGGGCCTCTACTGCAAGTCCAGGGAGAGAGGTGGACCCCTGGGTAGCTTCCTGGGGTCAGAGTCCCCTAGGTGGAGGGTCAGGAGGTACCCTAGGGCCTCTACTGCAAGTCCAGGGAGAGAGGTGGACCCTTGGGTAGCTTGCTGGGGTCAGAGGCAAATAGGTGGAGGGCCAGGGGGCACCCTAGGGTCTACACTGCAAGTCCAGGGAGAGAGGTGGACCCCTGGGTAGCTTCCTAAGGTCAGAGGCCCCTAGGTGGAGGGCCAGGGGGCACCCTGGGGCCTATCCTGCAAATCCAGGGAGAGATGTGGACCCCTGGGTAGCTTCCTAAGGTTAGAGGCCCCTAGGTGGAGGGCCAGGGGGCACCCTGGGGCCTCTACTGCAAGTCTAGGGAGAGAGGAGGACCCCTGGGTAGCTTGCTGGGGTCAGAGGCAACTAGGTGGAGGGACAGGGGTAAACTGGGGCCTAGACTGCAAGTCCAGGGAGAGAGGTGGACCCCTGGGTAGCTTCCTGAGGTCAAAGGCACCTAGGTGGAGGGCCAGGGGGCACCCTGGGGCCTATCCTGCAAGTCCAAGGAGAGAGGTGGACCCCTGGGTTGCTTGCTGGGGTACGAGGCCCCTAGTTGGAGATCAAGGGGGCACCCTGGGACCTTTACTGCAATCCCAGGGAGAGTTGTGGTCCCTTGTGTAGCTTGCTGGGGTCAGAGGCCCCTTGGTGGAGGGTCAGGGGGCACCCTGGGGCCTATTCTGCAAGTCCAGGGAGAGAGGTGGACCCCTGGGTAGCTTGCTGGGGTCAGAGGCCCCTAGGTGGAGGGCCAGGGGGCACCCTGGGGCCTATCCTGCAAGTCCAGGGAGAGAGGTGGACCCCTGGGTAGCTTGCTGGGGTACGAGGCCCATAGGTGGAGGGCCAGGGGGCACCCTGGGGCCTCTACTGCAAGTCCAGGGAGAGAGGTGGACCCCTGGGTAGCTTGCTGGGGTCAGAGGCCCCTAGGTGGAGGGCCAGGGGGCACCCTGGGGCCTCTACTGCAAGTCTAGGGAGAGAGGTGGACCCATGGGTAGCTACCTGGGGTAAGAGGCCCCTAAGTGGAGGGCCAGGGGGCACCCTGAGGCCTCTACTGCAAGTCCAGGGAGAGAGGTGGACCCCTGGGTAGCTTGCTGGGGTCTGAAGCCCATAGGTGGAGGGCCAGGGGGTACCCTGGGGCCTATACTTCAAGTCCAGGGAGAGAGGTGGACTCCTGGGTAGCTTGCTGGGGTACAAGGCCTCTAGGTGGAGGGCCAGGGGGCACCCTGGGGCCTATCTTGCAAGTCCAGGGAGTAAGGTGGACCCCTGAGTAGCTTGCTGGGGTACGAGGCCCCTAGGTGGAGGGCCAGGGCGCACCCTGGGGCCTCTACTGCAAGTCCAGGGAGAGAGGTGGACCCCTGGGTAGCTTGCTGGGGTCTGAAGCCCATAGGTGGAGGGCCAGGGGGCACCCTGGGGCCTCTACTGCAAGTCTAGGGAGAGAGGTGGACCCATGGGTAGCTAGCTGGGGTAAGAGGCCCCTAAGTGGAGGGCCAGGGGGCACCCTGGGGCCACTACTGCAAGTCCAGGGAGAGAGGTGGACCCCTGGGTAGTTTGCTGGGGTCAGAGGCAACTAGGTGGAGGGCCAGGGGGCACCCTAGGGTCTACACTGCAAGTCCAGGGAGAGAGGTGGACCCCTGGGTAGCTTCCTAAGGTCAGAGGCCCCTAGGTGGAGGGCCAGGGGGCACCCTGGGGCCTCTACTGCAAGTCCAGGGAGAGAGGTGGACCCCTGGGTAGCTTGCTGGGGTCTGAAGCCCATAGGTGGAGGGCCAGGGGGCACCCTGGGGCCTCTACTGCAAGTCTAGGGAGAGAGGTGGACCCATGGGTAGCTAGCTGGGGTAAGAGGCCCCTAAGTGGAGGGCCAGGGGGCACCCTGCGGCCTCTACTGCAAGTCCAGGGAGAGAGGTGGACCCCTGGGTAGTTTGCTGGGATCAGAGGCCCCTAGGCGGAGGGACAGGGGGCTTCCTGGGGCCTCTACTGCAAGTCCAGGGAGAAAGGTGGACCCCTGGGTAGCTTGCTAGGGTCAGAGGCCCCTAGGTGGAGGTCAAGGGGGCACCCTAGGACCTTTTACTGCAATCCCAGGGAGAGTTGTGGACCCTTGTGCAGCTTGCTGGGGTCAGAGGCCCCTTGGTGGAGGGTCAGGGGGCACCCTGGGGCCTATTCTGCAAGTCCAGGGAGAGAGGTCGACCTCTGGGTAGCTTGCTGGGGTCAGAGGCCCCTAGGTGGAGGGCCAGGGGGCACCCTGGGGCCTATCCTGCAAGTCCAGGGAGAGAGGTGGACCCCTGGGTAGCTTGCTGGGGTACGAGGCCCATAGGTGGAGGGCCAGGGGGCACCCTGGGGCCTCTACTGCAAGTCCAGGGAGAGAGGTGGACCCCTGGGTAGCTTGCTGGGGTCAGAGGCCCCTAGGTGGAAGGCCAGGGGCACCCTAGGGCCGCTACTGCAAGACCAGGGAAAGAGGTGGACCCCTGGGTAGCTTGCTGGGGTCAGAGGCCTCTAGGTGGAGGGCCAGGGGGCACCCTGGGGCCTCTACTGCAAGTCTAGGGAGAGAGGTGGACCCATGGGTAGCTAGCTGGGGTAAGAGGCCCCTAAGTGGAGGGCCAGGGGGCACCCTGGGGCCTCTACTGCAAGTCCAGGGAGAGAGGTGGACCCCTGGGTAGCTTGCTGGGGTCTGAAGCCCATAGGTGGAGGGCCAGGGGGTACCCTGGGGCCTATACTTCAAGTCCAGGGAGAGAGGTGGACCCTTGGGTAGCTTCCTAAGGTTAGAGGCCCCTAGGTGGAGGGCCAGAGGGCACCCTGGGGACTATCGTGCAAGTCCAGGGAGAGAGGTGGACCCCTGGGTAGCTTGCTGGGGTACAAGGCCTCTAGGTGGAGGGCCAGGGGGCACCCTGGGGCCTATCTTGCAAGTCCAGGGAGTAAGGTTGACCCCTGAGTAGCTTGCTGGGGTACGAGGCCCCTAGGTGGAGGGACAGGGGGCTTCCTGGGGCCTCTACTGCAAGTCCAGGGAGAAAGGTGGACCCCTGGGTAGCTTGCTAGGGTCAGAGGCCCCTAGGTGGAGGTCAAAGGGGCACCCTGGGGCCTTTACTGCAATCCCAGGGAGAGTTGTGGACCCTTGTGTAGCTTGCTGGGGTCAGAGGCCCCTTGGTGGACGGTCAGGGGGCACCCTGGGGCCTATTCTGCAAGTCCAGGGAGAGAGGTGGACCTCTGGGTAGCTTGCTGGGGTCAGAGGCCCCTAGGTGGAGGGCCAGGGGGCACCCTGGGGCCTATCCTGCAAGTCCAGGGAAAGAGGTGGACCCCTGGGTAGCTTGCTGGGGTCAGAGGCCCCTAGGTGGAGGGCCAGGGGGCACCCTGGGGCCTCTACTGCAAGTCCAGGGAAAGAGGTGGACCCCTAGGTAGCTTGCTGGGGTCAGAGGCCTCTAGGTGGAGGGCCAGGGGGCACCCTGGGGCCTCTACTGCAAGTCCAGGGAGAGAGGTGGACCCCTGGGTAGTTTGCTGGGGTCTGAAGCCCATAGGTGGAGGGCCAGGGGGTAACCCGGGGCCTATACATCAAGTCCAGGGAGAGAGGTGGACCCCTGGGTAGCTTCCTAAGGTCAGAGGCAAAAGTGGAGGGCCAAGGGGCACCCTGGGGCCTATCCTGCAAGTCCAGGGAGAGAGGTGGACCCCTGGGTAGCTTGCTGGGGTACGAGTCCCCTAGGTGGAGGGCCAGGGGGCACCCTGGGGCCTCTACTGCAAGCCCAGGGAGAGAGGTGGACCCCTGGGTAGCTTCCTGGGGTCAGAGTCCCCTAGGTGGAGGGTCAGGAGGTACCCTAGGGCCTCTACTGCAAGTCCAGGGAGAGAGGTGGACCCCTGGGTAGCTTGCTGGGGTCAGAGGCAACTAGGTGGAGGGCCAGGGGGCACCCTAGGGTCTACACTGCAAGTCCAGGGAGAGAGGTGGACCCCTGGGTAGCTTTCTAAGGTCAGAGGCCCCTAGGTGGAGGGCCAGGGGGCACCCTGGGGCCTCTACTGCAAGTCCAGGGAGAGAGGTGGACCCCTGGGTAGCTTGCTGGGGTCTGAAGCCCATAGGTGGAGGGCCAGGGGGCACCCTGGGGCCTCTACTGCAAGTCTAGGGAGAGAGGTGGACCCATGGGTAGCTAGCTTGGGTAAGAGGCCCCTAAGTGGAGGGCCAGGGGGCACCCTGGGGCCTCTACTGCAAGTCCAGGGAGAGAGGTGGACCCCTGGGTAGTTTGCTCGGGTCAAAGGCCCCTAGGCGGAGGGACAGGGGGCTTCCCGGGGCCTCTACTGCAAGTCCAGGGAGAAAGGTGGATCCCTGGGTAGCTTGCTAGGGTCAGAGGCCCCTAGGTGGAGGTCAAGGGGGCACCCTGGGACCTTTACTGCAATCCCAGGGAGAGTTGTGGACCCCTGGGTAGCTTCCTGGGGTCAGAGTCCCCTAGGTGGAGGGTCAGGAGGTACCCTAGGGCCTCTACTGCAAGTCCAGGGAGAGAGGTGGACCCTTGGGTAGCTTGCTGGGGTCAGAGGCAAATAGGTGGAGGGCCAGGGGGCACCCTAGGGTCTACACTGCAAGTCCAGGGAGAGAGGTGGACCCCTGGGTAGCTTCCTAAGGTCAGAGGCCCCTAGGTGGAGGGCCAGGGGGCACCCTGGGGCCTATCCTGCAAATCCAGGGAGAGATGTGGACCCCTGGGTAGCTTCCCAAGGTTAGAGGCCCCTAGGTGGAGGGCCAGGGGGCACCCTGGGGCCTCTACTGCAAGTCTAGGGAGAGAGGAGGACCCCTGGGTAGCTTGCTGGGGTCAGAGGCAACTAGGTGGAGGGACAGGGGTAAACTGGGGCCTAGACTGCAAGTCCAGGGAGAGAGGTGGACCCCTGGGTAGCTTCCTGAGGTCAAAGGCACCTAGGTGGAGGGCCAGGGGGCACCCTGGGGCCTATCCTGCAAGTCCAAGGAGAGAGGTGGACCCCTGGGTTGCTTGCTGGGGTACGAGGCCCCTAGTTGGAGATCAAGGGGGCACCCTGGGACCTTTACTGCAATCCCAGGGAGAGTTGTGGTCCCTTGTGTAGCTTGCTGGGGTCAGAGGCCCCTTGGTGGAGGGTCAGGGGGCACCCTGGGGCCTATTCTGCAAGTCCAGGGAGAGAGGTGGACCCCTGGGTAGCTTGCTGGGGTCAGAGGCCCCTAGGTGGAGGGCCAGGGGGCACCCTGGGGCCTATCCTGCAAGTCCAGGGAGAGAGGTGGACCCCTGGGTAGCTTGCTGGGGTACGAGGCCCATAGGTGGAGGGCCAGGGGGCACCCTGGGGCCTCTACTGCAAGTCCAGGGAGAGAGGTGGACCCCTGGGTAGCTTGCTGGGGTCAGAGGCCCCTAGGTGGAGGGCCAGGGGGCACCCTGGGGCCTCTACTGCAAGTCTAGGGAGAGAGGTGGACCCATGGGTAGCTACCTGGGGTAAGAGGCCCCTAAGTGGAGGGCCAGGGGGCACCCTGAGGCCTCTACTGCAAGTCCAGGGAGAGAGGTGGACCCCTGGGTAGCTTGCTGGGGTCTGAAGCCCATAGGTGGAGGGCCAGGGGGTACCCTGGGGCCTATACTTCAAGTCCAGGGAGAGAGGTGGACTCCTGGGTAGCTTGCTGGGGTACAAGGCCTCTAGGTGGAGGGCCAGGGGGCACCCTGGGGCCTATCTTGCAAGTCCAGGGAGTAAGGTGGACCCCTGAGTAGCTTGCTGGGGTACGAGGCCCCTAGGTGGAGGGCCAGGGCGCACCCTGGGGCCTCTACTGCAAGTCCAGGGAGAGAGGTGGACCCCTGGGTAGCTTGCTGGGGTCTGAAGCCCATAGGTGGAGGGCCAGGGGGCACCCTGGGGCCTCTACTGCAAGTCTAGGGAGAGAGGTGGACCCATGGGTAGCTAGCTGGGGTAAGAGGCCCCTAAGTGGAGGGCCAGGGGGCACCCTGGGGCCACTACTGCAAGTCCAGGGAGAGAGGTGGACCCCTGGGTAGTTTGCTGGGGTCAGAGGCAACTAGGTGGAGGGCCAGGGGGCACCCTAGGGTCTACACTGCAAGTCCAGGGAGAGAGGTGGACCCCTGGGTAGCTTCCTAAGGTCAGAGGCCCCTAGGTGGAGGGCCAGGGGGCACCCTGGGGCCTCTACTGCAAGTCCAGGGAGAGAGGTGGACCCCTGGGTAGCTTGCTGGGGTCTGAAGCCCATAGGTGGAGGGCCAGGGGGCACCCTGGGGCCTCTACTGCAAGTCTAGGGAGAGAGGTGGACCCATGGGTAGCTAGCTGGGGTAAGAGGCCCCTAAGTGGAGGGCCAGGGGGCACCCTGCGGCCTCTACTGCAAGTCCAGGGAGAGAGGTGGACCCCTGGGTAGTTTGCTGGGATCAGAGGCCCCTAGGCGGAGGGACAGGGGGCTTCCTGGGGCCTCTACTGCAAGTCCAGGGAGAAAGGTGGACCCCTGGGTAGCTTGCTAGGGTCAGAGGCCCCTAGGTGGAGGTCAAGGGGGCACCCTAGGACCTTTTACTGCAATCCCAGGGAGAGTTGTGGACCCTTGTGCAGCTTGCTGGGGTCAGAGGCCCCTTGGTGGAGGGTCAGGGGGCACCCTGGGGCCTATTCTGCAAGTCCAGGGAGAGAGGTCGACCTCTGGGTAGCTTGCTGGGGTCAGAGGCCCCTAGGTGGAGGGCCAGGGGGCACCCTGGGGCCTATCCTGCAAGTCCAGGGAGAGAGGTGGACCCCTGGGTAGCTTGCTGGGGTACGAGGCCCATAGGTGGAGGGCCAGGGGGCACCCTGGGGCCTCTACTGCAAGTCCAGGGAGAGAGGTGGACCCCTGGGTAGCTTGCTGGGGTCAGAGGCCCCTAGGTGGAGGGCCAGGGGCACCCTAGGGCCGCTACTGCAAGACCAGGGAAAGAGGTGGACCCCTGGGTAGCTTGCTGGGGTCAGAGGCCTCTAGGTGGAGGGCCAGGGGGCACCCTGGGGCCTCTACTGCAAGTCTAGGGAGAGAGGTGGACCCATGGGTAGCTAGCTGGGGTAAGAGGCCCCTAAGTGGAGGGCCAGGGGGCACCCTGGGGCCTCTACTGCAAGTCCAGGGAGAGAGGTGGACCCCTGGGTAGCTTGCTGGGGTCTGAAGCCCATAGGTGGAGGGCCAGGGGGTACCCTGGGGCCTATACTTCAAGTCCAGGGAGAGAGGTGGACCCTTGGGTAGCTTCCTAAGGTTAGAGGCCCCTAGGTGGAGGGCCAGAGGGCACCCTGGGGACTATCGTGCAAGTCCAGGGAGAGAGGTGGACCCCTGGGTAGCTTGCTGGGGTACAAGGCCTCTAGGTGGAGGGCCAGGGGGCACCCTGGGGCCTATCTTGCAAGTCCAGGGAGTAAGGTTGACCCCTGAGTAGCTTGCTGGGGTACGAGGCCCCTAGGTGGAGGGACAGGGGGCTTCCTGGGGCCTCTACTGCAAGTCCAGGGAGAAAGGTGGACCCCTGGGTAGCTTGCTAGGGTCAGAGGCCCCTAGGTGGAGGTCAAAGGGGCACCCTGGGGCCTTTACTGCAATCCCAGGGAGAGTTGTGGACCCTTGTGTAGCTTGCTGGGGTCAGAGGCCCCTTGGTGGACGGTCAGGGGGCACCCTGGGGCCTATTCTGCAAGTCCAGGGAGAGAGGTGGACCTCTGGGTAGCTTGCTGGGGTCAGAGGCCCCTAGGTGGAGGGCCAGGGGGCACCCTGGGGCCTATCCTGCAAGTCCAGGGAAAGAGGTGGACCCCTGGGTAGCTTGCTGGGGTCAGAGGCCCCTAGGTGGAGGGCCAGGGGGCACCCTGGGGCCTCTACTGCAAGTCCAGGGAAAGAGGTGGACCCCTAGGTAGCTTGCTGGGGTCAGAGGCCTCTAGGTGGAGGGCCAGGGGGCACCCTGGGGCCTCTACTGCAAGTCCAGGGAGAGAGGTGGACCCCTGGGTAGTTTGCTGGGGTCTGAAGCCCATAGGTGGAGGGCCAGGGGGTAACCCGGGGCCTATACATCAAGTCCAGGGAGAGAGGTGGACCCCTGGGTAGCTTCCTAAGGTCAGAGGCAAAAGTGGAGGGCCAAGGGGCACCCTGGGGCCTATCCTGCAAGTCCAGGGAGAGAGGTGGACCCCTGGGTAGCTTGCTGGGGTACGAGTCCCCTAGGTGGAGGGCCAGGGGGCACCCTGGGGCCTCTACTGCAAGCCCAGGGAGAGAGGTGGACCCCTGGGTAGCTTCCTGGGGTCAGAGTCCCCTAGGTGGAGGGTCAGGAGGTACCCTAGGGCCTCTACTGCAAGTCCAGGGAGAGAGGTGGACCCCTGGGTAGCTTGCTGGGGTCAGAGGCAACTAGGTGGAGGGCCAGGGGGCACCCTAGGGTCTACACTGCAAGTCCAGGGAGAGAGGTGGACCCCTGGGTAGCTTTCTAAGGTCAGAGGCCCCTAGGTGGAGGGCCAGGGGGCACCCTGGGGCCTCTACTGCAAGTCCAGGGAGAGAGGTGGACCCCTGGGTAGCTTGCTGGGGTCTGAAGCCCATAGGTGGAGGGCCAGGGGGCACCCTGGGGCCTCTACTGCAAGTCTAGGGAGAGAGGTGGACCCATGGGTAGCTAGCTTGGGTAAGAGGCCCCTAAGTGGAGGGCCAGGGGGCACCCTGGGGCCTCTACTGCAAGTCCAGGGAGAGAGGTGGACCCCTGGGTAGTTTGCTCGGGTCAAAGGCCCCTAGGCGGAGGGACAGGGGGCTTCCCGGGGCCTCTACTGCAAGTCCAGGGAGAAAGGTGGATCCCTGGGTAGCTTGCTAGGGTCAGAGGCCCCTAGGTGGAGGTCAAGGGGGCACCCTGGGACCTTTACTGCAATCCCAGGGAGAGTTGTGGACCCTTGTGTAGCTTGCTGGGGTCAGAGGCCCCTTGGTGGAGGGTCAGGGGGCACCCTGGGGCCTATTCTGCAAGTCCAGGGAGAGAGGTGGACCTCTGGGTAGCTTGCTGGGGTCAGAGGCCCCTAGGTGGAGGGCCAGGGGACACTTTGGGGCCTCTACTTCAAGTCAAGGGAGAGAGGTGGACCCTTGGGTAGATTGCTGGGGTCAGCGGCCTCTAGGTGGAGGGCCAAGGGGCACCCTGGGGCCTATACTGCAAGCCCAGGGAGAGAGGTGGACCCCTGGGTAGCTTGCTGGAGTCTGTAGCCCATAGGTGGAAGGCCAGGGGGTACCCTGGGGCCTATCCTGCAATCCCAGGGAGAGTTGTGGACCCTTGTGTAGCTTGCTGGGGTCAGAGGCCCCTAGGTGGAGGGCCAGGGGGCACCCTGGGGCCTCTACTGCAAGCCCAGGGAGAGAGGTGGACCCCTGGGTAGCTTCCTGGGGTCAGAGTCCCCTAGGTGGAGGGTCAGGAGGTACCCTAGGGCCTCTACTGCAAGTCCATGGAGAGAGGTGGACCCCTGGGTAGCTTGCTGGGGTCAGAGGCAACTAGTTGGAGGGCCAGGGGGCACCCTAGGGTCTACACTGCAAGTCCAGGGAGAGAGGTGGACCCCTAGGTAGCTTCCTAAGGTCAGAGGCCCCTAGGTGGAGGGCCAGGGGGCACCCTGGGGCCTCTACTGCAAGTCCAGGGAGAGAGGTGGACCCCTGGGTTGCTTGCTGGGGTCTGAAGCCCATAGGTGGAGGGCCAGGGGGCACCCTGGGGCCTCTACTGCAAGTCTAGGGAGAGAGGTGGACCCATGGGTAGCTAGCTGGGGTAAGAGGCCCCTAAGTGGAGGGCCAGGGGGCACCCTGGGGCCTCTACTGCAAGTCCAGGGAGAGAGATGGACCCCTGGGTAGTTTGCTGGGGTCAGAGGCCCCTAGGCGGAGGGACAGGGGGCTTCCTGGGGCCTCTACTGCAAGTCCAGGGAGAGTTGTGGACCCTTGTGTAGCTTGCTGGGGTCAGAGGCCCCTTGGTGGAGGGTCAGGGGGCACCCTGGGGCCTATTCTGCAAGTCCAGGGAGAGAGGTGGACCTCTGGGTAGCTTGCTGGGGTCAGAGGCCCCTAGGTGGAGGGCCAGGGGGCACCCTGGGGCCTATCCTAAAAGTCCAGGGAGAGAGGTGGACCCCTGGGTAGCTTGCTGGGGTACGAGGCCCCTAGGTGGAGGGCCAGGGGGCACCCTGGGGCCTCTACTGCAAGTCCAGGGAGAGAGGTGGACCCCTGGGTAGCTTGCTGGGGTCAGAGGCCCCTAGGTGGAGGGCCAGGGGGCACCCTGGGGCCTCTACTGCATGTCCAGGGAGAGAGGTGGACCTCTGGGTAGCTTGCTGGGGTCAGAGGCCCCTAGGTGGAGGAAAAGGGGGCACCCTGGGGCCTATCCTGCAAGTCCAGGGAGAGAGGTGGACCCCTGGGTAGCTTGCTGGGGTCTGAAGCCCATAGGTGGAGGTCAAGGGGGCACCCTGGGGCCTTTACTGCAATCCCAGGGAGAGTTGTGGACCCTTGTGTAGCTTGCTGGGGTCAGAGGCCCCTTGGTGGAGGGTCAGGGGGCACCCTGGGGCCTATTCTGCAAGTCCAGGGAGAGAGGTGGACCTCTGGGTAGCTTGCTGGGGTCAGAGGCCCCTAGGTGAAGGGGCAGGGGGCACCCTGGGGCCTATCCTAAAAGTCCAGGGAGAGAGGTGGACCCCTGGGTAGCTTGCTGGGGTACGAGGCCCCTAGGTGGAGGGCCAGGGGGCACCCTGGGGCCTATCCTAAAAGTCCAGGGAGAGAGGTGGACCCCTGGGTAGCTTGCTGGGGTACGAGGCCCCTAGGTGGAGGGCCAGGGGGCACCCTGGGGCCTCTACTGCAAGTCCAGGGAGAGAGGTGGACCCCTGGGTAGCTTGCTGGGGTCAGAGGCCCCTAGGTGGAGGGCCAGGGGGCACCCTGGGGCCTCTACTGCAAGTCCAGGGAAAGAGGTGGACCCCTAGGTAGCTTGCTGGGGTCAGAGGCCTCTAGGTGGAGGGCCAGGGGGCACCCTGGGGCCTCTACTGCAAGTCCAGGGAGAGAGGTGGACCCCTGGGTAGTTTGCTGGGGTCTGAAGCCCATAGGTGGAGGGCCAGGGGGTAACCCGGGGCCTATACATCAAGTCCAGGGAGAGAGGTGGACCCCTGGGTAGCTTCCTAAGGTCAGAGGCAAAAGTGGAGGGCCAGGGGGCACCCTGGGGCCTATCCTGCAAGTCCAGGGAGAGAGGTGGACCCCTGGGTAGCTTGCTGGGGTACGAGTCCCCTAGGTGGAGGGCCAGGGGGCACCCTGGGGCCTCTACTGCAAGCCCAGGGAGAGAGGTGGACCCCTGGGTAGCTTCCTGGGGTCAGAGTCCCCTAGGTGGAGGGTCAGGAGGTACCCTAGGGCCTCTACTGCAAGTCCAGGGAGAGAGGTGGACCCCTGGGTAGCTTGCTGGGGTCAGAGGCAACTAGGTGGAGGGCCAGGGGGCACCCTAGGGTCTACACTGCAAGTCCAGGGAGAGAGGTGGACCCCTGGGTAGCTTCCTAAGGTCAGAGGCCCCTAGGTGGAGGGCCAGGGGGCACCCTGGGGCCTCTACTGCAAGTCCAGGGAGAGAGGTGGACCCCTGGGTAGCTTGCTGGGGTCTGAAGCCCATAGGTGGAGGGCCAGGGGGCACCCTGGGGCCTCTACTGCAAGTCTAGGGAGAGAGGTGGACCCATGGGTAGCTAGCTTGGGTAAGAGGGCCCTAAGTGGAGGGCCAGGGGGCACCCTGGGGCCTCTACTGCAAGTCCAGGGAGAGAGGTGGACCCCTGGGTAGTTTGCTCGGGTCAGAGGCCCCTAGGCGGAGGGACAGGGGGCTTCCTGGGGCCTCTACTGCAAGTCCAGGGAGAAAGGTGGATCCCTGGGTAGCTTGCTAGGGTCAGAGGCCCCTAGGTGGAGGTCAAGGGGGCACCCTGGGACCTTTACTGCAATCCCAGGGAGAGTTGTGGACCCTTGTGTAGCTTGCTGGGGTCAGAGGCCCCTTGGTGGAGGGTCAGGGGGCACCCTGGGGCCTATTCTGCAAGTCCAGGGAGAGAGGTGGACCTCTGGGTAGCTTGCTGGGGTCAGAGGCCCCTAGGTGGAGGGCCAGGGGACACCTTGGGGCCTCTACTTCAAGTCAAGGGAGAGAGGTGGACCCTTGGGTAGATTGCTGGGGTCAGCGGCCTCTAGGTGGAGGGCCAAGGGGCACCCTGGGGCCTATACTGCAAGCCCAGGGAGAGAGGTGGACCCCTGGGTAGCTTGCTGGAGTCTGTAGCCCATAGGTGGAAGGCCAGGGGGTACCCTGGGGCCTATCCTGCAATCCCAGGGAGAGTTGTGGACCCTTGTGTAGCTTGCTGGGGTCAGAGGCCCCTAGGTGGAGGGCCAGGGGGCACCCTGGGGCCTCTACTGCAAGCCCAGGGAGAGAGGTGGACCCCTGGGTAGCTTCCTGGGGTCAGAGTCCCCTGGGTGGAGGGTCAGGAGGTACCCTAGGGCCTCTACTGCAAGTCCATGGAGAGAGGTGGACCCCTGGGTAGCTTGCTGGGGTCAGAGGCAACTAGTTGGAGGGCCAGGGGGCACCCTAGGGTCTACACTGCAAGTCCAGGGAGAGAGGTGGACCCCTGGGTAGCTTCCTAAGGTCAGAGGCCCCTAGGTGGAGGGCCAGGGGGCACCCTGGGGCCTCTACTGCAAGTCCAGGGAGAGAGGTGGACCCCTGGGTTGCTTGCTGGGGTCTGAAGCCCATAGGTGGAGGGCCAAGGGGCACCCTGGGGCCTCTACTGCAAGTCTAGGGAGAGAGGTGGACCCCTGGGTAGTTTGCTGGGGTCAGAGGCCCCTAGGCGGAGGGACAGGGGGCTTCCTGGGGCCTCTACTGCAAGTCCAGGGAGAAAGGTGGACCCCTGGGTAGCTTGCTAGGGTCAGAGGCCCCTAGGTGGAGGTCAAGGGGGCACCCTGGGACCTTTACTGCAATCCCAGGGAGAGTTGTGGACCCTTGTGTAGCTTGCTGGGGTCAGAGGCCCCTTGGTGGAGGGTCAGGGGGCACCCTGGGGCCTATTCTGCAAGTCCAGGGAGAGAGGTGGACCTCTGGGTAGCTTGCTGGGGTCAGAGGCCCCTAGGTGGAGGGCCAGGGGGCACCCTGGGGCCTATCCTGCAAGTCCAGGGAGAGAGGTGGACCCCTGGGTAGCTTGCTGGGGTACGAGGCCCATAGGTGGAGGGCCAGGGGGCACCCTGGGGCCTCTACTGCAAGTCCAGGGAGAGAGGTGGACCCCTGGGCAGCTTGCTGGGGTCAGAGGCCCCTAGGTGGAGGGCCAGGGGGCACCATGGGGCCTCTACTGCAAGACCAGGGAAAGAGATGGACCCCTGGGTAGCTTGCTGGGGTCAGAGGCATCTAGGTGAAGGGCCAGGGGGCACCCTGGGGCCTCTACTGCAAGTCCAGGGAGAGAGGTGGACCCCTGGGTAGCTTGCTAGGGTCTGAATCCCATAGGTGGAGGGCCAGGGGGTACCCTGGGGCCTATACTTCAAGTCCAGGGAGAGAGGTGGACCCTTGGGTAGCTTCCTAAGGTTAGAGGCCCCTAGGTGGAGGGCCAGAGGGCACCCTGGGGACTATCGTGCAAGTCCAGGGAGAGAGGTGGACCCCTGGGTAGCTTGCTGGGGTACAAGGCCTCTAGGTGGAGGGCCAGGGGGCACCCTGGGGCCTATCTTGCAAGTCCAGGGAGTAAGGTGGACCCCTGAGTAGCTTGCTGGGGTACGAGGCCCCTAGGTGGAGGGCCAGGGGGCACCCTGTGGCCTCTACTGCAAGTCCAGGGAGAGAGGTGGACCCCTGGGTAGCTTGCTGGGGTCTGAAGCCCATAGGTGGAGGGCCATGGGGTACCCTGGGGCCTATACTTCAAGTCCAGGCAGAGAGATGGACCCTTGGGTAGCTTCCTAAGGTTAGAGGCCCCTAGGTGGAGGGCCAGAGGGCACCCTGGGGACTATCGTGCAAGTCCAGGGAGAAAGGTGGGCCCCTGGGTAGCTTGCTGGGGTACAAGGCCTCTAGGTGGAGGGCCAGGGGGCACCCTGGGGCCTATCTTGCAAATCCAGGGAGTAAGGTGGACCCCTGAGTAGCTTGCTGGGGTACAAGGCCCTTAGGTGGAGGGCCAGGGGGCACCCTGGGGCCTCTACTGCAAGTCCAGGGAGAGAGGTGGACCCCTGGGTAGCTTCCTGGGGTCTGAAGCCCATAGGTGGAGGGCCAGGGGGCACCCTGGGGCCTCTACTGCAAGTCTAGGGAGAGAGGTGGACCCATGGGTAGCTAGCTGGGGTAAGAGGCCCCTAAGTGGAGGGCCAGGGGGCACCCTGGGGCCTCTACTGCAAGTCCAGGGAGAAAGGTGGACCCCTGGGTAGCTTGCTAGGGTCAGAGGCCCCTAGGTGGAGGTCAAGGGGGCACCCTGGGGCCTTTACTGCAATCCCAGGGAGAGTTGTGGACCCTTGTGTAGTTTGCTGGGGTCAGAGGCCCCTAGGTGGAGGGTCAGGGGGCACCCTGGGGCCTATTCTGCAAGTCCAGGGAGAGAGGTGGACCTCTGGGTAGCTTGCTGGGGTCAGAGGCCCCTAGGTGGAGGGCCAGGGGGAACCCTGGGGCCTATCCTAAAAGTCCAGGGAGAGAGCTGGACCCCTGGGTAGCTTGCTGGGGTACGAGGCCCCTAGGTGGAGGGCCAGGGGGCACCCTGGGGCCTCTACTGCAAGTCAAGGGAGAGAGGTGGACCCTTGGGTAGCTTCCAAAGGTTAGAGGCCCCTAGGTGGAGGGCCAGAGGGCACCCTGGGGACTATCGTGCAAGTCCAGGGAGAAAGGTGGACCCCTGGGTAGCTTGCTGGGGTACAAGGCCTCTAGGTGGAGGGCCAGGGGGCACCCTGGGGCCTATCTTGCAAGTCCAGGGAGTAAGGTGGACCCCTGAGTAGCTTGCTGGGGTACAAGGCCCCTAGGTGGAGGGCCAGGGGGCACCCTGGGGCCTCTACTGCAAGTCCAGGGAGAGAGGTGTACCCCTTGGTAGCTTGCTGGGGTCTGAAGCCCATAGGTGGAGGGCCAGGGGGCACCCTGGGGCCTCTACTGCAAGTCTAGGGAGAGAGGTGGACCCATAGATAGCTAGCTGGGGTAAGAGGTCCCTAGTTGGAGGGCCAGGGGGCACCCTGGGGCCTCTACTGCAAGCCCAGGGAGAGAGGTGGACCCCTGGTTAGCTTGCTGGGGTCGGAAGCCCCTTGGTCTATGGCCAGGGGGCACCCTGGGGCCTATACTGCAAGTCCAGGGAGAGAGGTGGACCCATGGGTAGCTTACTGGGGTCAGAGGCCCCTAAGTGGAGGGCCAGGGGCTTCCTGGGGCCTCTACTGCAAGTCTAGGCAGAGAGGTGGACCCCTGGGTAGCTTGCTGGGGTCAGAGGCCCCTAGGTGGAGGGCCAGGGGGCACCCTGGGGCCTCTACTGCAAGTCCAGGGAAAGAGGTGGACCCCTGGGTAGCTTGCTGGGGTCAGAGGCCTCTAGGTGGAGGGCCAGGGGGCACCCTGGGGCCTCTACTGCAAGTCTAGGGAGAGAGGTGGACCCATGGGTAGCTAGCTGGTGTAAGTGGCCCCTAAGTGGAGGGCCAGGGGCACCCTGGGGCCTCTACTGCAAGTCCAGGGAGAGAGGTGGACCCCTGGGTAGCTTCCTAATGTCAGAGGCCCCTAGGTGGAGGGCCAGGGGGCACCCTGGGGCCTATCCTGCAAGTCCAGGGAGAGAGGTGGACCCCTGGGTAGCTTGCTGGGGTACGAGGCCCCTAGGTGGAGGGCCAGGGGGCACCCTGGGGCCTTTACTGCAAGTCCAGGGAGAGAGGTGGACCCATGGGTAGCTTCCTAAGGTCAGAGGCCCCTAGGTGGAGGGCCAGGGGGCACCCTGGGTTCTATACTGCAAGTCCAGGGAGAGAGGTGGACCCCTGGGTAGCTTGCTGGGGTACGAGTCCCCTAGGTGGAGGGCCAGGGGGCACCCTGGGGCCTCTACTGCAAGTCCAGGGAGAGAGGTGGACCCCTGGGTAGCTTCCTGGGGTCAGAGTCCCCTGGATGGAGGGTCAGGAGGTACCCTAGGGCCTCTACTGCAAGTCCAGGGAGAGAGGAGGACCCCTGGGTAGCTTGCTGGGGTCAGAGGCAACTAGGTGGAGGGACAGGGGTACCCTGGGGCCTAGACTGCAAGTCCAGGGAGAGAGGTGTACCCCTGGGTAGCTTCCTGAGGTCAAAGGCCCCTAGGTGGAGGGCCAGGGGGCACCCTGGGGCCTATCCTGCAAGTCCAAGGAGAGAGGTGGACCCCTGGGTTGCTTGCTGGGGTACGAGGCCCCTAGTTGGAGGGCCAGGGGGCACCCTGGGGCCTCTACTGCAAGCCCAGGGAGAGAGGTGGACCCCTGGTTAGCTTGCTGGGGTCGGAAGCCCCTTGGTCTATGGCCAGGGGGCACCCTGGGGCCTATACTGCAAGTCCAGGGAGAGAGGTGGACCCATGGGTAGCTTACTGGGGTCAGAGGCCCCTAGGTGGAGGGCCAGGGGCTTCCTGGGGCCTCTACTGCAAGTCTAGGCAGAGAGGTGGACCCCTGGGTAGCTTGCTGGGGTCAGAGGCCCCTAGGTGGAGGGCCAGGGGGCACCCAAGGGCCTCTACTGCAAGTCCAGGGAAAGAGGGGGACCCCTGGGTAGCTTGCTGGGGTCAGAGGCCTCTAGGTGGAGGGCCAGGGGGCACCCTGGGGCCTCTAATGCAAGTCTAGGGAGAGAGGTGGACCCATGGGTAGCTAGCTGGTGTAAGAGGCCCCTAAGTGGAGGGCCAGGGGGCACCCTGGGGCCTCTACTGCAAGTCCAGGGATAGAGGTGGACCCCTGGGTAGCTTGCTGGGGTCTGAAGCCCAAAGGTGGAGGGCCAGGGGGCAGCCTGGGGCCTATACTTCAAGTCCAGGGAGAGAGGTGGACCCTTGGGTAGCTTCCTAAGGTTAGAGGCCCCTAGGTGGAGGGCCAGAGGGCACCCTGGGGACTATCGTGCAAGTCCAGGGAGAGAGGTGGACCCCTGGGTAGCTTGCTGGGGTACAAGGCCTCTAGGTGGAGGGCCAGGGGGCACCCTGGGGCCTATCTTGCAAGTCCAGGGAGTAAGGTGGACCCCTGAGTAGCTTGCTGGGGTACGAGGCCCCTAGGTGGAGGGCCAGGGGGCACCCTGGGGCCTCTACTGCAAGTCCAGGGAGAGAGGTGGACCCCTGGGTAGCTTGCTGGGGTCTGAAGCCCATAGGTGGAGGGCCAGGGGGCACCCTGGGGCCTCTACTGCAAGTCTAGGGAGAGAGGTGGACCCATAGATAGCTAGCTGGGGTAAGAGGCCCCTAGTTGGAGGGCCAGGGGGCACCCTGGGGCCTCTACTGCAAGTCCAGGGAGAGAGGTGGACCCCTGGTTAGCTTGCTGGGGTCGGAAGCCCCTTGGTCTATGGCCAGGGGGCACCCTGGGGCCTATACTGCAAGTCCAGGGAGAGAGGTGGACCCATGGGTAGCTTACTGGGGTCAGAGGCCCCTAGGTGGAGGGCCAGGGGCTTCCTGGGGCCTCTACTGCAAGTCTAGGCAGAGAGGTGGACCCCTGGGTAGCTTGCTGGGGTCAGAGGCCCCTAGGTGGAGGGCCAGGGGGCACCCTGGGGCCTCTACTGCAAGTCCAGGGAAAGAGGTGGACCCCTGGGTAGCTTGCTGGGGTCAGAGGCCTCTAGGTGGAGGGCCAGGGGGCACCCTGGGGCCTCTACTGCAAGTCTAGGGAGAGAGGTGGACCCATGGGTAGCTAGCTGGTGTAAGTGGCCCCTAAGTGGAGGGCCAGGGGGCACCCTGGGGCCTCTACTGCAAGTCCAGGGAGAGAGGTGGACCCCTGGGTAGCTTCCTAATGTCAGAGGCCCCTAGGTGGAGGGCCAGGGGGCACCCTGGGGCCTATCCTGCAAGTCCAGGGAGAGAGGTGGACCCCTGGGTAGCTTGCTGGGGTACGAGGCCCCTAGGTGGAGGGCCAGGGGGCACCCTGGGGCCTTTACTGCAAGTCCAGGGAGAGAGGTGGACCCATGGGTAGCTTCCTAAGGTCAGAGGCCCCTAGGTGGAGGGCCAGGGGGCACCCTGGGTTCTATACTGCAAGTCCAGGGAGAGAGGTGGACCCCTGGGTAGCTTGCTGGGGTACGAGTCCCCTAGGTGGAGGGCCAGGGGGCACCCTGGGGCCTCTACTGCAAGTCCAAAGAGAGGTGGACCCCTGGGTAGCTTCCTGGGGTCAGAGTCCCCTAGATGGAGGGTCAGGAGGTACCCTAGGGCCTCTACTGCAAGTCCAGGGAGAGAGGTGGACCCCTGGGTAGCTTGCTGGGGTCAGAGGCCCCTAGGTGGAGGGCCAGGGGGCACCCTGGGGCCTATCCTGCAAGTCCAGGGAGAGATGTGGACCCCTGGGTAGCTTGCTGGGGTACGAGGCCCCTAGGTGGAGGGCCAGGGGGCACCCTGGGGCCTCTACTGCAAGTCCAGGGAGAGAGGAGGACCCCTGGGTAGCTTGCTGGGGTCAGAGGCAACTAGGTGGAGGGACAGGGGTACCCTGGGGCCTAGACTGCAAGTCCAGGGAGAGAGGTGTACCCCTGGGTAGCTTCCTGAGGTCAAAGGCCCCTAGGTGGAGGGCCAGGGGGCACCCTGGGGCCTATCCTGCAAGTCCAAGGAGAGAGGTGGACCCCTGGGTTGCTTGCTGGGGTACGAGGCCCCTAGTTGGAGGGCCAGGGGGCACCCTGGGGCCTCTACTGCAAGCCCAGGGAGAGAGGTGGACCCCTGGTTAGCTTGCTGGGGTCGGAAGCCCCTTGGTCTATGGCCAGGGGGCACCCTGGGGCCTATACTGCAAGTCCAGGGAGAGAGGTGGACCCATGGGTAGCTTACTGGGGTCAGAGGCCCCTAGGTGGAGGGCCAGGGGCTTCCTGGGGCCTCTACTGCAAGTCTAGGCAGAGAGGTGGACCCCTGGGTAGCTTGCTGGGGTCAGAGGCCCCTAGGTGGAGGGCCAGGGGGCACCCAAGGGCCTCTACTGCAAGTCCAGGGAAAGAGGGGGACCCCTGGGTAGCTTGCAGGGGTCAGAGGCCTCTAGGTGGAGGGCCAGGGGGCACCCTGGGGCCTCTACTGCAAGTCTAGGGAGAGAGGTGGACCCATGGGTAGCTAGCTGGTGTAAGAGGCCCCTAAGTGGAGGGCCAGGGGGCACCCTGGGGCCTCTACTGCAAGTCCAGGGATAGAGGTGGACCCCTGGGTAGCTTGCTGGGGTCTGAAGCCCAAAGGTGGAGGGCCAGGGGGCAGCCTGGGGCCTATACTTCAAGTCCAGGGAGAGAGGTGGACCCTTGGGTAGCTTCCTAAGGTTAGAGGCCCCTAGGTGGAGGGCCAGAGGGCACCCTGGGGACTATCGTGCAAGTCCAGGGAGAGAGGTGGACCCCTGGGTAGCTTGCTGGGGTACAAGGCCTCTAGGTGGAGGGCCAGGGGGCACCCTGGGGCCTATCTTGCAAGTCCAGGGAGTAAGGTGGACCCCTGAGTAGCTTGCTGGGGTACGAGGCCCCTAGGTGGAGGGCCAGGGGGCACCCTGGGGCCTATTCTGCAAGTCCAGGGAGAGAGGTGGACCTCTGGGTAGCTTGCTGGGGTCAGAGGCCCCTAGGTGGAGGGCCAGGGGGCACCCTGGGGCCTATCCTGCAAGTCCAGGGAGAGAGGTGGACCCCTGGGTAGCTTGCTGGGGTCAGAGGCCCCTAGGTGGAGGGCCAGGGGGCACCCTGGGGCCTCTACTGCAAGTCCAGGGAGAGAGGTGGACCCCTGGGTAGCTTGCTGGAGTCAGAGGCCTCTAGGTGGAGGGCCAGGGGGCACCCTGGGGCCTCTACTGCAAGGCCAGGGAGAGAGGTGGACCCCTTGGTAGCTTGCTTGGGTCAGAGACCCCTAGGTGGAGGGCCAGGGGGCACCTTGGGGCCTCTACTGCAAGTCTAGGGAGAGAGGTGGACCCATGGGTAGCTAGCTGGGGTAAGAGGCCCCTAAGTGGAGGGCAAGGGGGCACCCTGGGGCCTCTACTGCAAGTCCAGGGAGAGAGGTGGACCCCTGGGTAGTTTGCTGGGGTCAGAGGCCCCAAGGCGGAGGGACAGGGGGCTTCCTGGGGCCTCTACTGCAAGTCCAGGGAGAGAGGTGGACCCCTGGGTAGCTTGCTGGGGTCAGAGGCCTCTAGGTGGAGGGCCAAGGGGCACCCTGGGGCCTATACTGCAAGTCCAGGGAGAGAGGTGGACCCCTGGGTAGCTTGCTTGGGTCAGAGACCCCTAGGTGGAGGGCCAGGGGGCACCTTGGTGCCTCTACTGCAAGTCTACGTAGAGAGGTGGACCCCTGGGTAGCTTGCTGGGGTCAGAGGCCTCTAGGTGGAGGGCCAAGGGGCTTCCTGGGGCCTCTACTGCAAGTCCAGGGAGAGAGGTGGACCCCTGGGTAGCTTGCTGGGGTCAGAGGCCTCTAGGTGGAGGGCCAAGGGGCACCCTGGGGCCTATACTGCAAGTCCAGGGAGAGAGGTGGACCCCTGGGTAGCTTGCTGGGGTCTGTAGCCCATAGGTGGAGGTCCAGGGGGTACCCTGGGGCCTATACTGCAAGTCCTGGGAGAGAGGTGGACCCCTGGGTAGCTTCCTAATGTCAGAGGCCCCTAGGTGGAGGACCAGGGGGCACCCTGGGGCCTATCCTGCAAGTCCAGGGAGAGAGGTGGACCCCTGGGTAGCTTGCTGTGGTACGAGTCCCCTAGGTGGAGGGCCAGGGGGCACCCTGGGGCCTATACTGCAAGTCCAGGGAGAGAGGTGGACCCCTGGGTAGCTTCCTAAGGTCAGAGGCCCCTAGGTGGAGGGCCAGGGGGCACCCTGGGGCCTATACTGCAAGTCCAGGGAGAGAGGTGGACCCCTGGGTAGCTTGCTGGGGTACGAGTCCCCTAGGTGGAGGGCCAGGGGGCACCCTGGGGCCTCTACTGCAAGTCCAGGGAGAGAGGTGGACCCCTGGGTAGCTTCCTGGGGTACGAGTCCCCTAGGTGGAGGGTCAGGAGGTACCCTAGGGCCTCTACTGCAAGTCCAGGGAGAGAGGTGGACCCCTGGGTAGCTTGCTGGGGTCAGAGGCAAATAGGTGGAGGACCAGGGGGCACCCTAGGGTCTACACTGCAAGTCCAGGGAGAGAGGTGGACCCCTGGGTAGCTTCCTAAGGTCAGAGGCCCCTAGGTGGAGGGCCAGGGGGCACCCTGGGGCCTATCCTGCAAGTCCAGGGAGAGATGTGGACCCCTGGGTAGCTTGCTGGGGTACGAGGCCCCTAGGTGGAGGGCCAGGGGGCACCCTGGGGCCTCTACTGCAAGTCCAGGGAGAGAGGAGGACCCCTGGGTAGCTTGCTGGGGTCAGAGGCAACTAGGTGGAGGGACAGGGGTACCCTGGGGCCTAGACTGCAAGTCCAGGGAGAGAGGTGGACCCCTGGGTAGCTTGCTGGGGTACAAGGCCTCTAGGTGGAGGGCCAGGGGGCACCCTGGGGCCTATCTTGCAAGTCCAGGGAGTAAGGTGGACCCCTGAGTAGCTTGCTGGGGTACGAGGCCCCTAGGTGGAGGGCCAGGGGGCACCCTGGGGCCTCTACTGCAAGTCCAGGGAGAGAGGTGGACCCCTGGGTAGCTTGCTGGGGTCTGAAGCCCATATTTGGAGGGCCAGGGGGCACCCTGGGGCCTCTACTGCAAGTCTAGGGAGAGAGGTGGACCCATGGGTAGCTAGCTGGGGTAAGAGGCCCCTAAGTGGAGGGCCAGGGGGCACCCTGGGGCCTCTACTGCAAGTCCAGGGAGAGAGGTGGACCCCAGGGTAGTTTGCTGGGGTCAGAGGCCCCTGGGCGGAGGGACAGGGGGCTTCCTGGGGCCTCTACTGCAAGTCCAGGGAGAAAGGTGGACCCCTGGGTAGCTTGCTAGGGTCAGAGGCCCCTAGGTGGAGGTCAAGGGGGCACCCTGGGGCCTTTACTGCAATCCCAGGGAGAGTTGTGGACCCTTGTGTAACTTGCTGGGGTCAGAGGCCCCTTGGTGGAGGGTCAGGGGGCACCCTGGGGCCTATTCTGCAAGTCCAGGGAGAGAGGTTGACCTCTGGGTAGCTTGCTGGGGTCAGAGGCCCCTAGGTGGAGGGCCAGGGGGCACCCTGGGGCCTATCCTGCAAGTCCAGGGAGAGAGGTGGACCCCTGGGTAGCTTGCTGGGGTCAGAGGCCCCTAGGTGGAGGGCCAGGGGGCACCCTGGGGCCTCTACTGCAAGTCCAGGGAGAGAGGTGGACCCCTGGGTAGCTTGCTGGAGTCAGAGGCCTCTAGATGGAGGGCCAGGGGGCACCCTGGGGCCTCTACTGCAAGTCCAGGGAGAGAGGTGGACCCCTGGGTAGCTTGCTGGGGTCTGAAGCCCATAGGTGGAGGGCCAGGGGGTACCCTGGGGCCTATACTTCAAGTCCAGGGAGAGAGGTGGACCCTTGGGTAGCTTCCTAAGGTTAGAGGCCCCTAGGTGGAGGGCCAGAGGGCACCCTGGGGACTATCGTGCAAGTCCAGGGAGAGAGGTGGACCCCTGGGTAGCTTGCTGGGGTACAAGGCCTCTAGGTGGAGGGCCAGGGGGCACCCTGGGGCCTCTACTGCAAGGCCAGGGAGAGAGGTGGACCCCTTGGTAGCTTGCTTGGGTCAGAGACTCCTAGGTGGAGGGCCAGGGGGCACCTTGGGACCTCTACTGCAAGTCTAGGGAGAGAGGTGGACCCATGGGTAGCTAGCTGGGGTAAGAGGCCCCTAAGTGGAGGGCAAGGGGGCACCCTGGGGCCTCTACTGCAAGTCCAGGGAGAGAGGTGGACCCCTGGGTAGTTTGCTGGGGTCAGAGGCCCCAAGGCGGAGGGACAGGGGGCTCCCTGGGGCCTCTACTGCAAGTCCAGGGAGAGAGGTGGACCCCTGGGTAGCTTGCTGGGGTCAGAGGCCTCTAGGTGGAGGGCCAAGGGGCACCCTGGGGCCTATACTGCAAGTCCAGGGAGAGAGGTGGACCCCTGGGTAGCTTGCTGGGGTCTGTAGCCCATAGGTGGAGGTCCAGGGGGTACCCTGGGGCCTATACTGCAAATCCAGGGAGAGAGGTGGACCCCTGGGTAGATTCCTAAGGTCAGAGGCCCCTAGGTGGAGGGCCAGGGGGCACCCTGGGGCCTATCCTGCAAGTCCAGGGAGAGAGGTGGACCCCTGGGTAGCTTGCTGGGGTACGAGGCCCCTAGGTGAAGGGCCAGGGGGCACCCTGGGGCCTCTATTGCAAGTCCAGGGAGAGAGGAGGACCCCTGGGTAGCTTGCTGGGGTCAGAGGCAACTAGGTGGAGGGACAGGGGTACCCTGGGGCCTAGACTGCAAGTCCAGGGAGAGAGGTGGACCCCTGGGTAGCTTGCTGGGGTACAAGGCCTCTAGGTGGAGGGCCAGGGGGCACCCTGGGGCCTATCTTGCAAGTCCAGGGAGTAAGGTGGACCCCTGAGTAGCTTGCTGGGGTACGAGGCCCCTAGGTGGAGGGCCAGGGGGCACCCTGGGGCCTCTACTGCAAGTCCAGGGAGAGAGGTGGACCCCTGGGTAGCTTGCTGGGGTCTGAAGCCCATATTTGGAGGGCCAGGGGGCACCCTGGGGCCTCTACTGCAAGTCTAGGGAGAGAGGTGGACCCATGGGTAGCTAGCTGGGGTAAGAGGCCCCTAAGTGGAGGGCCAGGGGGCACCCTGGGGCCTCTACTGCAAGTCCAGGGAGAGAGGTGGACCCCAGGGTAGTTTGCTGGGGTCAGAGGCCCCTGGGCGGAGGGACAGGGGGCTTCCTGGGGCCTCTACTGCAAGTCCAGGGAGAAAGGTGGACCCCTGGGTAGCTTGCTAGGGTCAGAGGCCCCTAGGTGGAGGTCAAGGGGGCACCCTGGGGCCTTTACTGCAATCCCAGGGAGAGTTGTGGACCCTTGTGTAGCTTGCTGGGGTCAGAGGCCCCTTGGTGGAGGGTCAGGGGGCACCCTGGGGCCTATTCTGCAAGTCCAGGGAGAGAGGTTGACCTCTGGGTAGCTTGCTGGGGTCAGAGGCCCCTAGGTGGAGGGCCAGGGGGCACCCTGGGGCCTATCCTGCAAGTCCAGGGAGAGAGGTGGACCCCTGGGTAGCTTGCTGGGGTCAGAGGCCCCTAGGTGGAGGGCCAGGGGGCACCCTGGGGCCTCTACTGCAAGTCCAGGGAGAGAGGTGGACCCCTGGGTAGCTTGCTGGAGTCAGAGGCCTCTAGATGGAGGGCCAGGGGGCACCCTGGGGCCTCTACTGCAAGTCCAGGGAGAGAGGTGGACCCCTGGGTAGCTTGCTGGGGTCTGAAGCCCATAGGTGGAGGGCCAGGGGGTACCCTGGGGCCTATACTTCAAGTCCAGGGAGAGAGGTGGACCCTTGGGTAGCTTCCTAAGGTTAGAGGCCCCTAGGTGGAGGGCCAGAGGGCACCCTGGGGACTATCGTGCAAGTCCAGGGAGAGAGGTGGACCCCTGGGTAGCTTGCTGGGGTACAAGGCCTCTAGGTGGAGGGCCAGGGGGCACCCTGGGGCCTCTACTGCAAGGCCAGGGAGAGAGGTGGACCCCTTGGTAGCTTGCTTGGGTCAGAGACTCCTAGGTGGAGGGCCAGGGGGCACCTTGGGACCTCTACTGCAAGTCTAGGGAGAGAGGTGGACCCATGGGTAGCTAGCTGGGGTCTGAAGCCCATAGGTGGAGGGCCAGGGGGTTTCCTGGGGCCTCTACTGCAAGTCCAGGGAGAGAGGTGGACCCTTGGGTAGCTTCCTAAGGTTAGAGTCCACTAGGTGGAGGGCCAGAGGGCACCCTGGGGACTATTGTGCAAGTCCAGGGAGAGAGGTGGACCCCTGGGTAGCTTGCTGGGGTACAAGGCCTCTAGGTGGAGGGCCAGGGGGCACCCTGGGGCCTATCTTGCAAGTCCAGGGAGTAAGGTGGACCCCTGAGTAGCTTGCTGGGGTACGAGGCCCCTAGGTGGAGGGCCAGGGGGCACCCCGGGGCCTCTACTGCAAGTCCAGGGAGAGAGGTGGACCCATGGGTAGCTAGCAGGGGTAAGAGGCCCCTAAGTGGAGGGCCAGGGGGCACCCTGGGGCCTCTACTGCAATCCCAGGGAGAGTTGTGGACCCTTGTGTAGCTTGCTGGGGTCAGAGGCCCCTTGGTGGAGGGTCAGGGGGCACCCTAGGGCCTATTCTGCAACTCCAGGGAGAGAGGTGGACCTCTGGGTAGCTTGCTGGGGTCAGAGGCCCCTAGGTGGAGGGCCAGGGGGCACCCTGGGGCCTATCCTAAAAGTCCAGGGAGAGAGGTGGACCCCTGGGTAGCTTGCTGGGGTACGAGGCCCCTAGGTGGAGGGCCAGGGGGCACTCTGGGGCCTCTACTGCAAGTCCAGGGAGAGAGGTGGACCCCTGGGTCGCTTGCTGGGGTCAGAGGCCCCTAGGTGGAGGGCCAGGGGGCACCCTGGGGCCTCTACTGCAAGTCCAGGGAAAGAGGTGGACCCCTAGGTAGCTTGCTGGGGTCAGAGGCCTCTAGGTGGAGGGCCAGGGGGCACCCTGGGGCCTCTACTGCAAGTCCAGGGAGAGAGGTGGACCCCTGGGTAGCTTGCTGGGGTCTGAAGCCCAAAGGTGGAGGGCCAGGGGGTACCCCTGGGCCTATACTTCAAGTCCAGGGAGAGAGGTGGACCCTTGGGTAGCTTCCTAAGGTTAGAGGCCCCTAGGTGGAGGCCCAGAGGGCACCCTGGGGACTATCGTGCAAGTCCAGTTAGAGAGGTGGACCCCTGGGTAGCTTGCTGGGGTACAAGGCCTCTAGGTGGAGGGCCAGGGGGCACCCTGGGGCCTCTACTGCAAGGCCAGGGAGAGAGGTGGACCCCTTGGTAGCTTGCTTGGGTCAGAGACCCATAGGTGGAGGGCCAAGGGGCACCTTGGGGCCTCTACTTCAAGTCCAGGGAGAGAGGTGGACCCTTGGGTAGCTTCCTAAGGTTAGAGGCCCTTAGGTGGAGGGCCAGAGGGCACCCAGCGGACTATCGTGCAAGTCCAGGGAGAGAGGTGGACCCCTGGGTAGCTTGCTGGGGTACAAGGCCTCTAGGTGGAGGGCCAGGGGCACCCTGGGGCCTCTACTGCAAGGCCAGGGAAAGAGGTGGACCCCTGGGTAGCTTGCTGGGGTCAGAGGCCTCTAGGTGGAGGGCCAAGGGGCACCCTGGGGCCTATTCTGCAAGTCCAAGGAGAGAGGTGGACCCCTGGGTAGCTTGCTGGGGTCTGTAGCCCATAGGTGGAGGGCCAGGGGGTACCCTGGGGCCTATACTGCAAGTCCAGGGAGAGAGGTGGACCCCTGGGTAGCTTCCTAAGGTCAGAGGCCCCTAGGTGGAGGGCCAGGGGGCACCCTGGGGCCTATCCTGCAAGTCCAGGGAGAGAGGTGGACCCCTGGGTAGCTTCCTAAGGTCAGAGGCCCCTAGGTGGAGGGCCAGGGGGCACCCTGGGGCCTATCCTGCAAGTCCAGGGAGAGAGGTGGACCCCTGGGTAGCTTGCTGGGGTACGAGTATCCTAGGTGGAGGGCCAGGGGGCACCCTGGGGCCTCTACTGCAAGCCCAGGGAGAGAGGTGGACCCCTGGGTAGCTTCCTGGGGTCAGAGTCCCCTAGGTGGAGGGTCAGGAGGTACCCTAGGGCCTCTACTGCAAGTCCAGGGAGAGAGTTGGACCCCTTGGTAGCTTGCTGGGGTCAGAGGCAACTAGGTGGAGGGCCAGGGGGCACCCTAGGGTCTACACTGCAAGTCCAGGGAGAGAGGTGGACCCCTGGGTAGCTTCCTAAGGTCAGAGGCCCCTAGGTGGAGGGCCAGGGGGCACCCTGGGGCCTCTACTGCAAGTCCAGGGAGAGAGGTGGACCCCTGGGTAGCTTGCTGGGGTCTGAAGCCCATAGGTGGAGGGCCAGGGGGCACCCTGGGGCCTCTACTGCAAGTCTAGGGAGAGAGGTGGACCCATGGGTAGCTAGCTGGGGTAAGAGGCCCCTAAGTGGAGGGCCAGGGGGCACCCTGGGGCCTCTACTGCAAGTCCAGGGAGAGAGGTGGACCCCTGGGTAGTTTGCTGGGGTCAGAGGCCCCTAGGCGGAGGGACAGGGGGCTTCCTGGGGCCTCTACTGCAAATCCAGGGAGAAAGGTGGACCCCTGGGTAGCTTGCTAGGGTCAGAGGCCCCTAGGTGGAGGTCAAGGGGGCACCCTGGGACCTTTACTGCAATCCCAGGGAGAGTTGTGGACCCTTGTGTAGCTTGCTGGGGTCAGAGGCCCCTTGGTGGAGGGTCAGGGGGCACCCTGGGGCCTATTCTGCAAGTCCAGGGAGAGAGGTGGACCTCTGGGTAGCTTGCTGGGGTCAGAGGCCCCTAGGTGGAGGGCCAGGGGGCACCCTGGGGCCTATCCTGCAAGTCCAGGGAGAAAGGTGGACCCCTTGGTAGCTTGCTTGGGTCAGAGGCCTCTAGGTGGAGGGCCAGGGGGCACCCTGGGGACTCTACTGCAAGTCCAGGGAGAGAGGTGGACCCCTGGGTAGCTTGCTGGGGTCTGAAGCCCATAGGTGGAGGGCCAGGGGGTACCCTGGGGCCTATACTTCAAGTCCAGGGAGAGAGGTGGACCCTTGGGTAGCTTCCTAAGGTTAGAGGCCCCTAGGTGGAGGGCCAGAGGGCACCCTGGGGACTATCGTGCAAGTCCAGGGAGAGAGGTGGACCCCTGGGTAGCTTGCTGGGGTACAAGGCCTCTAGGTGGAGGGCCAGGGGGCACCCTGGGGCCTCTACTGCAAGGCCAGGGAGAGAGGTGGACCCCTTGGTAGCTTGCTTGGGTCAGAGACCCCTAGGTGGAGGGCCAGGGGGCACCTTGGGGCCTCTACTGCAAGTCTAGGTAGAGAGGTGGACCCATGGGTAGCTAGCTGGGGTAAGAGGCCCCTAAGTGGAGGGCAAGGGGGCACCCTGGGGCCTCTACTGCAAGTCCAGGGAGAGAGGTGGACCCCTGGGTAGCTTCCTAAGGTCAGAGGCCCCTAGGTGCAGGGCCAGGGGGCACTCCGGGGCCTATCCTGCAAGTCCAGGGAGAGAGGTGGACCCCTGGGTAGCTTGCTGGGGTACGAGTCCCCTAGATGGAGGGCCAGGGGGCACCCTGGGGCCTTTACTGCAAGTCCAGGGAGAGAGGTGGACCCCTGGGTAGCTTCCTGGGGTCAGAGTCCCCTAGGTGGAGGGTCAGGAGGTACCCTAGGGCCTCTACTGCAAGTCCAGGGAGAGAGGTGGACCCCTGGGTAGCTTGCTGGGGTCAGAGGCAAATAGGTGGAGGGCCAGGGGGCACCCTAGGGTCTACACTGCAAGTCCAGGGAGAGATGTGGACCCCTGGGTAGCTTCCTAAGGTCAGAGGCCCCTAGGTGGAGGGCCAGGGGGCACCCTGGGGCCTATCCTGCAAGTCCAAGGAGAGATGTGGACCCCTGGGTAGCTTGCTGGGGTACGAGGCCCCTAGGTGGAGGGCCAGGGGGCACCCTGGGGCCTCTACTGCAAGTCCAGGGAGAGAAAAGGACCCCTGGGTAGCTTGCTGGGGTCAGAGGCAACTAGGTGGAGGGACAGGGGTACCCTGGGGCCTAGACTGCAAGTCCAGGGAGAGAGGTGGACCCCTGGGTAGCTTGCTGGGGTCTGTAGCCCATAGGTGGAGGTCCAGGGGGTACCCTGGGGCCTATACTGCAAGTCCAGGGAGAGAGGTGGACCCCTGGGTAGCTTCCTAATTTCAGAGGCCCCTAGGTGGAGGGCCAGGGGGCACCCTGGGGCCTATCCTGCAAGTCCAGGGAGAGAGGTGGACCCCTGGGTAGCTAGCTGGGGTACGAGGCCCCTAGGTGGAGGGCCAGGGGGCACCCTGGGGCCTCTACTGCAAGTCCAGGGAGAGAGGTGGACCCCTGGGTAGCTTCCTAAGGTCAGAGGCCCCTAGGTGGAGGGCCAGGGGGCACCCTGGGGCCTATCCTGCAAGTCCAGGGAAAGAGGTGGACCCCTGGGTAGCTTGCTGGGGTACGAGTCCCCTAGGTGGAGGGCCAGGGGGCACCCTGGGGCCTCTACTGCAAGTCCAGGGAGAGAGGTTGACCCCTGGGTAGCTTCCTGGGGTCAGAGTCCCCTAGGTGGAGGGTCAGGAGGTACCCTAGGGCCTCTACTGCAAGTCCAGGTAGAGAGGTGGACCCCTGGGTAGCTTGCTGGGGTCAGAGGCCCCTAGGTGGAGGGCCAGGGGGCACCCTGGGGCCTCTACTGCAAGTCCAGGGAAAGAGGTGGTCCCCTGGGTAGCTTGCTGGGGTCAGAGGCCTCTAGGTAGAGGGCCAGGGGGCACCCTGGGGCCTCTACTGCAAGTCTAGGGAGAGAGGTGGACCCATGGGTAGCTAGCTGGGGTAAGAGGCCCCTAAGTGGAGGGCCAGGGGGCACCCTGGGGCCTCTACTGCAAGTCCAGGGAGAGAGGTGGACCCTTGGGTAGCTTCCCAAGGTTAGAGGCCCCTAGGTGGAGGGCCAGAGGGCACCCTGGGGACTATCGTGCAAGTCCAGGGAGAGAGGTGGACCCCTGGGTAGCTTGCTGGGGTACAAGGCCTCTAGGTGGAGGGCCAGGGGGCACCCTGGGGCCTCTACTGCAAGGCCAGGGAGAGAGGTGGACCCCTTGGTAGCTTGCTTGGGTCAGAGACCCCTAGGTGGAGGGCCAGGGGGCACCTTGGGGCCTCTACTGCAAGTCTAGGTAGAGAGGTGGACCCATGGGTAGCTAGCTGGGGTAAGAGGACCCTAAGTGGAGGGCAAGGGGGCACCCTGGGGCCTCTACTGCAAGTCCAGGGAGAGAGGTGGACCCCTGGGTAGCTTCCTAAGGTCAGAGGCCCCTAGGTGGAGGGCCAGGGGGCACCCTGGGGCCTATTCTGCAAGTCCAGGGAGAGAGGTGGACCTCTGGGTAGCTTGCTGGGGTCAGAGGTCCCTAGATGGAGGGCCAGGGGCCACCCTGGGGCCTCTACTGCAAGTCTAGGGAGAGAGGTGGACCCATGGGTAGCTAGCTGGGGTAAGAGGCCCCTAAGTGGAGGGCCAGGGGGCACCCTGGGGCCTCTACTGCAAGTCCAGGGAGAGAGGTGGACCCTTGGGTAGCTTCCTAAGGTTAGAGGCCCCTAGGTGGAGGGCCAGAGGGCACCCTGGGGACTATCGTGCAAGTCCAGGGAGAGAGGTGGACCCCTGGGTAGCTTGCTGGGGTACAAGGCCTCTAGGTGGAGGGCCAGGGGGCACCCTGGGGCCTCTACTGCAAGGCCAGGGAGAGAGGTGGACCCCTTGGTAGCTTGCTTGGGTCAGAGACCCCTAGGTGGAGGGCCAGGGGGCACCTTGGGGCCTCTACTGCAAGTCTAGGTAGAGAGGTGGACCCATGGGTAGCTAGATGGGGTAAGAGGCCCCTAAGTGGAGGGCAAGGGGGCACCCTGGGGCCTCTACTGCAAGTCCAGAGAGAGAGGTGGACCCCTGGGTAGTTTGCTGGGGTCAGAGGCCCCAAGGCGGAGGGACAAGGGGCTTCCTGGGGCCTCTACTGCAAGTCCAGGGAGAAAGGTGGACCCCTGGGTAGCTTGCTGGGGTCAGAGGCCTCTAGGTGGAGGGCCAAGGGGCACCCTGGGGCCTATACTGCAAGTCCAGGGAGAGAGGTGGACCCCTGGGTAGCTTGCTGGGGTCTGTAGCCCATAGGTGGAGGTCCAGGGGGTACCCTGGGGCCTATACTGAAAGTCCAGGGAGAGAGGTGGACCCCTGGGTAGCTTGCTGGGGTACGAAGCCCCTAGGTGGAGGGCCAGGGGGCACCCTGGGGCCTCTACTGCAAGTCCAGGGAGAGAGGTGCACCCCTGGGTAGCTTCCTAAGGTCAGAGGCCCCTAGGTGGAGGGCCAGGGGGCACCCTGGGGCCTATCCTGCAAGTCCAGGGAGAGAGGTGGACCCCTGGGTAGCTTGCTGGGGTACGAGTCCCCTAGGTGGAGGGCCAGGGGGCACCCTGGGGCCTCTACTGCAAGTCCAGGGAGAGAGGTGGACCCCTGGGTAGCTTCCTGGGGTCAGAGTCCCCTAGGTGGAGGGTCAGGAGGTACCCTAGGGCCTCTACTGCAAGTCCAGGGAGAGAGGTGGACCCCTGGGTAGCTTGCTGGGGTCAGAGGCAAATAGGTGGAGGGCCAGGGGGCACCCTAGGGTCTACACTGCAAGTCCAGGGAGAGAGGTGGACCCCTGGGTAGCTTCCTAAGGTCAGAGGCCCCTAGGTGGAGGGCCAGGGGGCACCCTGGGGCCTATCCTGCAAATCCAGGGAGAGATGTGGACCCCTGGGTAGCTTCCTAAGGTTAGAGGCCCCTAGGTGGAGGGCCAGGGGGCACCCTGGGGCCTCTACTGCAAGTCTAGGGAGAGAGGAGGACCCCTGGGTAGCTTGCTGGGGTCAGAGGCAACTAGGTGGAGGGACAGGGGTAAACTGGGGCCTAGACTGCAAGTCCAGGGAGAGAGGTGGACCCCTGGGTAGCTTCCTGAGGTCAAAGGCACCTAGGTGGAGGGCCAGGGGGCACCCTGGGGCCTATCCTGCAAGTCCAAGGAGAGAGGTGGACCCCTGGGTTGCTTGCTGGGGTACGAGGCCCCTAGTTGGAGATCAAGGGGGCACCCTGGGACCTTTACTGCAATCCCAGGGAGAGTTGTGGTCCCTTGTGTAGCTTGCTGGGGTCAGAGGCCCCTTGGTGGAGGGTCAGGGGGCACCCTGGGGCCTATTCTGCAAGTCCAGGGAGAGAGGTGGACCCCTGGGTAGCTTGCTGGGGTCAGAGGCCCCTAGGTGGAGGGCCAGGGGGCACCCTGGGGCCTATCCTGCAAGTCCAGGGAGAGAGGTGGACCCCTGGGTAGCTTGCTGGGGTACGAGGCCCATAGGTGGAGGGCCAGGGGGCACCCTGGGGCCTCTACTGCAAGTCCAGGGAGAGAGGTGGACCCCTGGGTAGCTTGCTGGGGTCAGAGGCCCCTAGGTGGAGGGCCAGGGGGCACCCTGGGGCCTCTACTGCAAGACCAGGGAAAGAGGTGGACCCCTGGGTAGCTTGCTGGGGTCAGAGGCCTCTAGGTGGAGGGCCAGGGGGCACCCTGGGGCCTCTACTGCAAGTCTAGGGAGAGAGGTGGACCCATGGGTAGCTAGCTGGGGTAAGAGGCCCCTAAGTGGAGGGCCAGGGGGCACCCTGAGGCCTCTACTGCAAGTCCAGGGAGAGAGGTGGACCCCTGGGTAGCTTGCTGGGGTCTGAAGCCCATAGGTGGAGGGCCAGGGGGTACCCTGGGGCCTATACTTCAAGTCCAGGGAGAGAGGTGGACTCCTGGGTAGCTTGCTGGGGTACAAGGCCTCTAGGTGGAGGGCCAGGGGGCACCCTGGGGCCTATCTTGCAAGTCCAGGGAGTAAGGTGGACCCCTGAGTAGCTTGCTGGGGTACGAGGCCCCTAGGTGGAGGGCCAGGGCGCACCCTGGGGCCTCTACTGCAAGTCCAGGGAGAGAGGTGGACCCCTGGGTAGCTTGCTGGGGTCTGAAGCCCATAGGTGGAGGGCCAGGGGGCACCCTGGGGCCTCTACTGCAAGTCTAGGGAGAGAGGTGGACCCATGGGTAGCTAGCTGGGGTAAGAGGCCCCTAAGTGGAGGGCCAGGGGGCACCCTGGGGCCTCTACTGCAAGTCCAGGGAGAGAGGTGGACCCCTGGGTAGTTTGCTGGGGTCAGAGGCAACTAGGTGGAGGGCCAGGGGGCACCCTAGGGTCTACACTGCAAGTCCAGGGAGAGAGGTGGACCCCTGGGTAGCTTCCTAAGGTCAGAGGCCCCTAGGTGGAGGGCCAGGGGGCACCCTGGGGCCTCTACTGCAAGTCCAGGGAGAGAGGTGGACCCCTGGGTAGCTTGCTGGGGTCTGAAGCCCATAGGTGGAGGGCCAGGGGGCACCCTGGGGCCTCTACTGCAAGTCTAGGGAGAGAGGTGGACCCCTGGGTAGTTTGCTGGGGTCAGAGGCCCCTAGGCGGAGGGACAGGGGGCTTCCTGGGGCCTCTACTGCAAGTCCAGGGAGAAAGGTGGACCCCTGGGTAGCTTGCTAGGGTCAGAGGCCCCTAGGTGGAGGTCAAGGGGGCACCCTGGGACCTTTACTGCAATCCCAGGGAGAGTTGTGGACCCTTGTGCAGCTTGCTGGGGTCAGAGGCCCCTTGGTGGAGGGTCAGGGGGCACCCTGGGGCCTATTCTGCAAGTCCAGGGAGAGAGGTCGACCTCTGGGTAGCTTGCTGGGGTCAGAGGCCCCTAGGTGGAGGGCCAGGGGGCACCCTGGGGCCTATCCTGCAAGTCCAGGGAGAGAGGTGGACCCCTGGGTAGCTTGCTGGGGTACGAGGCCCATAGGTGGAGGGCCAGGGGGCACCCTGGGGCCTCTACTGCAAGTCCAGGGAGAGAGGTGGACCCCTGGGTAGCTTGCTGGGGTCAGAGGCCCCTAGGTGGAAGGCCAGGGGCACCCTAGGGCCTCTACTGCTAGACCAGGGAAAGAGGTGGACCCCTTGGTAGCTTGCTGGGGTCAGAGGCCTCTAGGTGGAGGGCCAGGGGGCACCCTGGGGCCTCTACTGCAAGTCTAGGGAGAGAGGTGGACCCATGGGTAGCTAGCTGGGGTAAGAGGCCCCTAAGTGGAGGGCCAGGGGGCACCCTGGGGCCTCTACTGCAAGTCCAGGGAGAGAGGTGGACCCCTGGGTAGCTTGCTGGGGTCTGAAGCCCATAGGTGGAGGGCCAGGGGGTACCCTGGGGCCTATACTTCAAGTCCAGGGAGAGAGGTGGACCCTTGGGTAGCTTCCTAAGGTTAGAGGCCCCTAGGTGGAGGGCCAGAGGGCACCCTGGGGACTATCGTGCAAGTCCAGGGAGAGAGGTGGACCCCTGGGTAGCTTGCTGGGGTACAAGGCCTCTAGGTGGAGGGCCAGGGGGCACCCTGGGGCCTATCTTGCAAGTCCAGGGAGTAAGGTGGACCCCTGAGTAGCTTGCTGGGGTACGAGGCCCCTAGGTGGAGGGACAGGGGGCTTCCTGGGGCCTCTACTGCAAGTCCAGGGAGAAAGGTGGACCCCTGGGTAGCTTGCTAGGGTCAGAGGCCCCTAGGTGGAGGTCAAAGGGGCACCCTGGGGCCTTTACTGCAATCCCAGGGAGAGTTGTGGACCCTTGTGTAGCTTGCTGGGGTCAGAGGCCCCTTGGTGGACGGTCAGGGGGCACCCTGGGGCCTATTCTGCAAGTCCAGGGAGAGAGGTGGACCTCTGGGTAGCTTGCTGGGGTCAGAGGCCCCTAGGTGGAGGGCCAGGGGGCACCCTGGGGCCTATCCTGCAAGTCCAGGGAGAGAGGTGGACCCCTGGGTAGCTTGCTGGGGTCTGAAGCCCATAGGTGGAGGGCCAGGGGGCACCCTGGGGCCTCTACTGCAAGTCTAGGGAGAGAGGTGGACCCATGGGTAGCTAGCTGGGGTAAGAGGCCCCTGAGTGGAGGGCCAGGGGGCACCCTGGGGCCTCTACTGCAAGTCCAGGGAGAGAGGTGGACCCCTGGGTAGTTTGCTGGGGTCAGAGGCCCCTAGGCGGAGGGACAGGGGGCTTCCTGGGGCCTCTACTGCAAGTCCAGGGAGAAGGTGGACCCCGGGGTAGCTTGCTAGGGTCAGAGGCCCCTAGGTGGAGGTCAAGGGGGCACCCTGGGGCCTTTACTGCAATCCCAGGGAGAGTTGTGGACCCTTGTGTAGCTTGCTGGGGTCAGAGGCCCCTTGGTGGAGGGTCAGGGGGCACCCTGGGGCCTATTCTGCAAGTCCAGGGAGAGAGGTGGACCTCTGGGTAGCTTGCTGGGGTCAGAGGCCCCTAGGTGGAGGGCCAGGGGGCACCCTGGGGCCTATCCTAAAAGTCCAGGGAGAGAGGTGGACCCCTGGGTAGCTTGCTGGGGTACGAGGCCCCTAGGTGGAGGGCCAGGGGGCACCCTGGGGCCTCTACTGCAAGTCCAGGGAGAGAGGTGGACCCCTGGGTAGCTTGCTGGGGTCAGAGGCCCCTAGGTGGAGGGCCAGGGGGCACCCTGGGGCCTCTACTTCAAGTCCAGGGAAAGAGGTGGACCCCTAGGTAGCTTGCTGGGGTCAGAGGCCTCTAGGTGGAGGGCCAGGGGGCACCCTGGGGCCTCTACTGCAAGTCCAGGGAGAGAGGTGGACCCCTGGGTAGTTTGCTGGGGTCTGAAGCCCATAGGTGGAGGGCCAGGGGGTAACCCGGGGCCTATACATCAAGTCCAGGGAGAGAGGTGGACCCCTGGGTAGCTTCCTAAGGTCAGAGGCAAAAGTGGAGGGCCAAGGGGCACCCTGGGGCCTATCCTGCAAGTCCAGGGAGAGAGGTGGACCCCTGGGTAGCTTGCTGGGGTACGAGTCCCCTAGGTGGAGGGCCAGGGGGCACCCTGGGGCCTCTACTGCAAGCCCAGGGAGAGAGGTGGACCCCTGGGTAGCTTCCTGGGGTCAGAGTCCCCTAGGTGGAGGGTCAGGAGGTACCCTAGGGCCTCTACTGCAAGTCCAGGGAGAGAGGTGGACCCCTGGGTAGCTTGCTGGGGTCATAGGCAACTAGGTGGAGGGCCAGGGGGCACCCTAGGGTCTACACTGCAAGTCCAGGGAGAGAGGTGGACCCCTGGGTAGCTTGCTGGGGTCTGAAGCCCATAGGTGGAGGGCCAGGGGGCACCCTGGGGCCTCTACTGCAAGTCTAGGGAGAGAGGTGGACCCATGGGTAGCTAGCTTGGGTAAGAGGCCCCTAAGTGGAGGGCCAGGGGGCACCCTGGGGCCTCTACTGCAAGTCCAGGGAGAGAGGTGGACCCCTGGGTAGTTTGCTCGGGTCAAAGGCCCCTAGGCGGAGGGACAGGGGGCTTCCTGGGGCCTCTACTGCAAGTCCAGGGAGAAAGGTGGATCCCTGGGTAGCTTGCTAGGGTCAGAGGCCCCTAGGTGGAGGTCAAGGGGGCACCCTGGGACCTTTACTGCAATCCCAGGGAGAGTTGTGGACCCTTGTGTAGCTTGCTGGGGTCAGAGGCCCCTTGGTGGAGGGTCAGGGGGCACCCTGGGGCCTATTCTGCAAGTCCAGGGAGAGAGGTGGACCTCTGGGTAGCTTGCTGGGGTCAGAGGCCCCTAGGTGGAGGGCCAGGGGACACCTTGGGGCCTCTACTTCAAGTCAAGGGAGAGAGGTGGACCCTTGGGTAGATTGCTGGGGTCAGCGGCCTCTAGGTGGAGGGCCAAGGGGCACCCTGGGGCCTATACTGCAAGCCCAGGGAGAGAGGTGGACCCCTGGGTAGCTTGCTGGAGTCTGTAGCCCATAGGTGGAAGGCCAGGGGGTACCCTGGGGCCTATCCTGCAATCCCAGGGAGAGTTGTGGACCCTTGTGTAGCTTGCTGGGGTCAGAGGCCCCTAGGTGGAGGGCCAGGGGGCACCCTGGGGCCTCTACTGCAAGCCCAGGGAGAGAGGTGGACCCCTGGGTAGCTTCCTGGGGGCAGAGTCCCCTAAGTGGAGGGTCAGGAGGTACCCTAGGGCCTCTACTGCAAGTCCATGGAGAGAGGTGGACCCCTGGGTAGCTTGCTGGGGTCAGAGGCAACTAGTTGGAGGGCCAGGGGGCACCCTAGGGTCTACACTGCAAGTCCAGGGAGAGAGGTGGACCCCTGGGTAGCTTCCTAAGGTCAGAGGCCCCTAGGTGGAGGGCCAGGGGGCACCCTGGGGCCTCTACTGCAAGTCCAGGGAGAGAGGTGGACCCCTGGGTTGCTTGCTGGGGTCTGAAGCCCATAGGTGGAGGGCTAGGGGGCACCCTGGGGCCTCTACTGCAAGTCTAAGGAGAGAGGTGGACCCATGGGTAGCTAGCTGGGGTAAGAGGCCCCTAAGTGGAGGGCCAGGGGGCACCCTGGGGCCTCTACTGCAAGTCCAGGGAGAGAGATGGACCCCTGGGTAGTTTGCTGGGGTCAGAGGCCCCTAGGCGGAGGGACAGGGGGCTTCCTGGGGCCTCTACTGCAAGTCCAGGGAGAGTTGTGGACCCTTGTGTAGCTTGCTGGGGTCAGAGGCCCCTTGGTGGAGGGTCAGGGGGCACCCTGGGGCCTATTCTGCAAGTCCAGGGAGAGAGGTGGACCTCTGGGTAGCTTGCTGGGGTCAGAGGCCCCTAGGTGGAGGGCCAGGGGGCACCTGGGGCCTATCCTGCAAGTCCAGGGAGAGAGGTGGACCCCTGGGTAGCTTGCTGGGGTACGAGTCCCCTAGGTGGAGGGCCAGGGGGCACCCTGGGGCCTCTACTGCAAGCCCAGGGAGAGAGGTGGACCCCTGGGTAGCTTCCTGGGGTCAGAGTCCCCTAGGTGGAGGGCCAGGGGGTACCCTAGGGCCTCTACTGCAAGTCCAGGGAGAGAGGTGGACCCCTGGGTAGCTTGCTGGGGTCAGAGTCCCCTAGGTGGAGGGTCAGGAGGTACCCTAGGGTCTACACTGCAAGTCCAGGGAGAGAGGTGGACCCCTGGGTAGCTTGCTGGGGTCTGAAGCCCATAGGTGGAGGGCCAGGGGGCACCCTGGGGCCTCTACTGCAAGTCTAGGGAGAGAGGTGGACCCATGGGTAGCTAGCTTGGGTAAGAGGCCCCTAAGTGGAGGGCCAGGGGGCACCCTGGGGCCTCTACTGCAAGTCCAGGGAGAGAGGTGGACCCCTGGGTAGTTTGCTCGGGTCAAAGGCCCCTAGGCGGAGGGACAGGGGGCTTCCTGGGGCCTCTACTGCAAGTCCAGGGAGAAAGGTGGATCCCTGGGTAGCTTGCTAGGGTCAGAGGCCCCTAGGTGGAGGTCAAGGGGGCACCCTGGGACCTTTACTGCAATCCCAGGGAGAGTTGTGGACCCTTGTGTAGCTTGCTGGGGTCAGAGGCCCCTTGGTGGAGGGTCAGGGGGCACCCTGGGGCCTATTCTGCAAGTCCAGGGAGAGAGGTGGACCTCTGGGTAGCTTGCTGGGGTCAGAGGCCCCTAGGTGGAGGGCCAGGGGACACCTTGGGGCCTCTACTTCAAGTCAAGGGAGAGAGGTGGACCCTTGGGTAGATTGCTGGGGTCAGCGGCCTCTAGGTGGAGGGCCAAGGGGCACCCTGGGGCCTATACTGCAAGCCCAGGGAGAGAGGTGGACCCCTGGGTAGCTTGCTGGAGTCTGTAGCCCATAGGTGGAAGGCCAGGGGGTACCCTGGGGCCTATCCTGCAATCCCAGGGAGAGTTGTGGACCCTTGTGTAGCTTGCTGGGGTCAGAGGCCCCTAGGTGGAGGGCCAGGGGGCACCCTGGGGCCTCTACTGCAAGCCCAGGGAGAGAGGTGGACCCCTGGGTAGCTTCCTGGGGTCAGAGTCCCCTAGGTGGAGGGTCGGGAGGTACCCTAGGGCCTCTACTGCAAGTCCATGGAGAGAGGTGGACTTGCTGGGGTCAGAGGCAACTAGTTGGAGGGCCAGGGGGCACCCTAGGGTCTACACTGCAAGTCCAGGGAGAGAGGTGGACCCCTGGGTAGCTTCCTAAGGTCAGAGGCCCCTAGGTGGAGGGCCAGGGGGCACCCTGGGGCCTCTACTGCAAGTCCAGGGAGAGAGGTGGACCCCTGGGTTGCTTGCTGGGGTCTGAAGCCCATAAGTGGAGGGCCAGGGGGCACCCTGGGGCCTCTACTGCAAGTCTAAGGAGAGAGGTGGACCCATGGGTAGCTAGCTGGGGTAAGAGGCCCCTAAGTGGAGGGCCAGGGGGCACCCTGGGGCCTCTACTGCAAGTCCAGGGAGAGAGATGGACCCCTGGGTAGTTTGCTGGGGTCAGAGGCCCCTAGGCGGAGGGACAGGGGGCTTCCTGGGGCCTCTACTGCAAGTCCAGGGAGAGTTGTGGACCCTTGTGTAGCTTGCTGGGGTCAGAGGCCCCTTGGTGGAGGGTCAGGGGGCACCCTGGGGCCTATTCTGCAAGTCCAGGGAGAGAGGTGGACCTCTGGGTAGCTTGCTGGGGTCAGAGGCCCCTAGGTGGAGGGCCAGGGGGCACCTGGGGCCTATCCTAAAAGTCCAGGGAGAGAGGTGGACCCCTGGGTAGCTTGCTGGGGTACGAGGCCCCTAGGTGGAGGGCCAGGGGGCACCCTGGGGCCTCTACTGCAAGTCCAGGGAGAGAGGTGGACCCCTGGGTAGCTTGCTGGGGTCAGAGGCCCCTAGGTGGAGGGCCAGGGGGCACCCTGGGGCCTCTACTGCATGTCCAGGGAGAGAGGTGGACCTCTGGGTAGCTTGCTGGGGTCAGAGGCCCCTAGGTGGAGGGCCAGGGGCACCCTGGGGCCTATCCTGCAAGTCCAGGGAGAGAGGTGGACCCCTGGGTAGCTTGCTGGGGTCTGAAGCCCATAGGTGGAGGGCCAGGGGGCACCCTGGGGCCTCTACTGCAAGTCTAGGGAGAGAGGTGGACCCATGGGTAGCTAGATGGGGTAAGAGGCCCCTGAGTGGAGGGCCAGGGGGCACCCTGGGGCCTCCACTGCAAGTCCAGGGAGAGAGGTGGACCCCTGGGTAGTTTGCTGGGGTCAGAGGCCCCTAGGCGGAGGGACAGGGGGCTTCCTGGGGCCTCTACTGCAAGTCCAGGGAGAAGGTGGACCCCGGGGTAGCTTGCTAGGGTCAGAGGCCCCTAGGTGGAGGTCAAGGGGGCACCCTGGGGCCTTTACTGCAATCCCAGGGAGAGTTGTGGACCCTTGTGTAGCTTGCTGGGGTCAGAGGCCCCTTGGTGGAGGGTCAGGGGGCACCCTTGGGCCTATTCTGCAAGTCCAGGGAGAGAGGTGGACCTCTGGGTAGCTTGCTGGGGTCAGAGGCCCCTAGGTGGAGGGCCAGGGGGCACCCTGGGGCCTATCCTAAAAGTCCAGGGAGAGAGGTGGACCCCTGGGTAGCTTGCTGGGGTACGAGGCCCCTAGGTGGAGGGCCAGGGGGCACCCTGGGGCCTCTACTGCAAGTCCAGGGAAAGAGGTGGACCCCTAGGTAGCTTGCTGGGGTCAGAGGCCTCTAGGTGGAGGGCCAGGGGGCACCCTGGGGCCTCTACTGCAAGTCCAGGGAGAGAGGTGGACCCCTGGGTAGTTTGCTGGGGTCTGAAGCCCATAGGTGGAGGGCCAGGGGGCACCCTGGGGCCTCTACTGCAAGTCCAGGGAAAGAGGTGGACCCCTAGGTAGCTTGCTGGGGTCAGAGGCCTCTAGGTGGAGGGCCAGGGGGCACCCTGGGGCCTCTACTGCAAGTCCAGGGAGAGAGGTGGACCCCTGGGTAGTTTGCTGGGGTCTGAAGCCCATAGGTGGAGGGCCAGGGGGTAACCCGGGGCCTATACATCAAGTCCAGGGAGAGAGGTGGACCCCTGGGTAGCTTCCTAAGGTCAGAGGCAAAAGTGGAGGGCCAGGGGGCACCCTGGGGCCTATCCTGCAAGTCCAGGGAGAGAGGTGGACCCCTGGGTAGCTTGCTGGGGTACGAGTCCCCTAGGTGGAGGGCCAGGGGGCACCCTGGGGCCTCTACTGCAAGCCCAGGGAGAGAGGTGGACCCCTGGGTAGCTTCCTGGGGTCAGAGTCCCCTAGGTGGAGGGTCAGGAGGTACCCTAGGGCCTCTACTGCAAGTCCAGGGAGAGAGGTGGACCCCTGGGTAGCTTGCTGGGGTCAGAGGCAACTAGGTGGAGGGCCAGGGGGCACCCTAGGGTCTACACTGCAAGTCCAGGGAGAGAGGTGGACCCCTGGGTAGCTTCCTAAGGTCAGAGGCCCCTAGGTGGAGGGCCAGGGGGCACCCTGGGGCCTCTACTGCAAGTCCAGGGAGAGAGGTGGACCCCTGGGTAGCTTGCTGGGGTCTAAAGCCCATAGGTGGAGGGCCAGGGGGCACCCTGGGGCCTCTACTGCAAGTCTAGGGAGAGAGGTGGACCCATGGGTAGCTAGCTTGGGTAAGAGGCCCCTAAGTGGAGGGCCAGGGGGCACCCTGGGGCCTCTACTGCAAGTCCAGGGAGAGAGGTGGACCCCTGGGTAGTTTGCTCGGGTCAGAGGCCCCTAGGCGGAGGGACAGGGGGCTTCCTGGGGCCTCTACTGCAAGTCCAGGGAGAAAGGTGGATCCCTGGGTAGCTTGCTAGGGTCAGAGGCCCCTAGGTTGAGGTCAAGGGGGCACCCTGGGACCTTTACTGCAATCCCAGGGAGAGTTGTGGACCCTTGTGTAGCTTGCTGGGGTCAGAGGCCCCTTGGTGGAGGGTCAGGGGGCACCCTGGGGCCTATTCTGCAAGTCCAGGGAGAGAGGTGGACCTCTGGGTAGCTTGCTGGGGTCAGAGGCCCCTAGGTGGAGGGCCAGGGGACACCTTGGGGCCTCTACTTCAAGTCAAGGGAGAGAGGTGGACCCTTGGGTAGATTGCTGGGGTCAGCGGCCTCTAGGTGGAGGGCCAAGGGGCACCCTGGGGCCTATACTGCAAGCCCAGGGAGAGAGGTGGACCCCTGGGTAGCTTGCTGGAGTCTGTAGCCCATAGGTGGAAGGCCAGGGGGTACCCTGGGGCCTATCCTGCAATCCCAGGGAGAGTTGTGGACCCTTGTGTAGCTTGCTGGGGTCAGAGGCCCCTAGGTGGAGGGCCAGGGGGCACCCTGGGGCCTCTACTGCAAGCCCAGGGAGAGAGGTGGACCCCTGGGTAGCTTCCTGGGGTCAGAGTCCCCTAGGTGGAGGGTCAGGAGGTACCCTAGGGCCTCTACTGCAAGTCCATGGAGAGAGGTGGACCCCTGGGTAGCTTGCTGGGGTCAGAGGCAACTAGTTGGAGGGCCAGGGGGCACCCTAGTGTCTACACTGCAAGTCCAGGGAGAGAGGTGGACCCCTGGGTAGCTTCCTAAGGTCAGAGGCCCCTAGGTGGAGGGCCAGGGGGCACCCTGGGGCCTCTACTGCAAGTCCAGGGAGAGAGGTGGACCCCTGGGTTGCTTGCTGGGGTCTGAAGCCCATAGGTGGAGGGCCAAGGGGCACCCTGGGGCCTCTACTGCAAGTCTAGGGAGAGAGGTGGACCCCTGGGTAGTTTGCTGGGGTCAGAGGCCCCTAGGCGGAGGGACAGGGGGCTTCCTGGGGCCTCTACTGCAAGTCCAGGGAGAAAGGTGGACCCCTGGGTAGCTTGCTAGGGTCAGAGGCCCCTAGGTGGAGGTCAAGGGGGCACCCTGGGACCTTTACTGCAATCCCAGGGAGAGTTGTGGACCCTTGTGTAGCTTGCTGGGGTCAGAGGCCCCTTGGTGGAGGGTCAGGGGGCACCCTGGGGCCTATTCTGCAAGTCCAGGGAGAGAGGTGGACCTCTGGGTAGCTTGCTGGGGTCAGAGGCCCCTAGGTGGAGGGCCAGGGGGCACCCTGGGGCCTATCCTGCAAGTCCAGGGAGAGAGGTGGACCCCTGGGTAGCTTGCTGGGGTACGAGGCCCATAGGTGGAGGGCCAGGGGGCACCCTGGGGCCTCTACTGCAAGTCCAGGGAGAGAGGTGGACCCCTGGGCAGCTTGCTGGGGTCAGAGGCCCCTAGGTGGAGGGCCAGGGGGCACCCTGGGGCCTCTACTGCAAGACCAGGGAAAGAGATGGACCCCTGGGTAGCTTGCTGGGGTCAGAGGCATCTAGGTGAAGGGCCAGGGGGCACCCTGGGGCCTCTACTGCAAGTCCAGGGAGAGAGGTGGACCCCTGGGTAGCTTGCTAGGGTCTGAAGCCCATAGGTGGAGGGCCAGGGGGTACCCTGGGGCCTATACTTCAAGTCCAGGGAGAGAGGTGGACCCTTGGGTAGCTTCCTAAGGTTAGAGGCCCCTAGGTGGAGGGCCAGAGGGCACCCTGGGGACTATCGTGCAAGTCCAGGGAGAGAGGTGGACCCCTGGGTAGCTTGCTGGGGTACAAGGCCTCTAGGTGGAGGGCCAGGGGGCACCCTGGGGCCTATCTTGCAAGTCCAGGGAGTAAGGTGGACCCCTGAGTAGCTTGCTGGGGTACGAGGCCCCTAGGTGGAGGGCCAGGGGGCACCCTGTGGCCTCTACTGCAAGTCCAGGGAGAGAGGTGGACCCCTGGGTAGCTTGCTGGGGTCTGAAGCCCATAGGTGGAGGGCCATGGGGTACCCTGGGGCCTATACTTCAAGTCCAGGCAGAGAGATGGACCCTTGGGTAGCTTCCTAAGGTTAGAGGCCCCTAGGTGGAGGGCCAGAGGGCACCCTGGGGACTATCGTGCAAGTCCAGGGAGAAAGGTTGACCCCTGGGTAGCTTGCTGGGGTACAAGGCCTCTAGGTGGAGGGCCAGGGGGCACCCTGGGGCCTATCTTGCAAATCCAGGGAGTAAGGTGGACCCCTGAGTAGCTTGCTGGGGTACAAGGCCCTTAGGTGGAGGGCCAGGGGGCACCCTGGGGCCTCTACTGCAAGTCCAGGGAGAGAGGTGGACCCCTGGGTAGCTTCCTGGGGTCTGAAGCCCATAGGTGGAGGGCCAGGGGGCACCCTGGGGCCTCTACTGCAAGTCTAGGGAGAGAGGTGGACCCATGGGTAGCTAGCTGGGGTAAGAGGCCCCTAAGTGGAGGGCCAGGGGGCACCCTGGGGCCTCTACTGCAAGTCCAGGGAGAAAGGTGGACCCCTGGGTAGCTTGCTAGGGTCAGAGGCCCCTAGGTGGAGGTCAAGGGGGCACCATGGGGCCTTTACTGCAATCCCAGGGAGAGTTGTGGACCCTTGTGTAGTTTGCTGGGGTCAGAGGCCCCTAGGTGGAGGGTCAGGGGGCACCCTGGGGCCTATTCTGCAAGTCCAGGGAGAGAGGTGGACCTCTGGGTAGCTTGCTGGGGTCAGAGGCCCCTAGGTGGAGGGCCAGGGGGAACCCTGGGGCCTATCCTAAAAGTCCAGGGAGAGAGCTGGACCCCTGGGTAGCTTGCTGGGGTACGAGGCCCCTAGGTGGAGGGCCAGGGGGCACCCTGGGACCTCTACTGCAAGTCAAGGGAGAGAGGTGGACCCTTGGGTAGCTTCCAAAGGTTAGAGGCCCCTAGGTGGAGGGCCAGAGGGCACCCTGGGGACTATCGTGCAAGTCCAGGGAGAAAGGTGGACCCCTGGGTAGCTTGCTGGGGTACAAGGCCTCTAGGTGCAGGGCCAGGGGGCACCCTGGGGCCTATCTTGCAAGTCCAGGGAGTAAGGTGGACCCCTGAGTAGCTTGCTGGGGTACAAGGCCCCTAGGTGGAGGGCCAGGGGGCACCCTGGGGCCTCTACTGCAAGTCCAGGGAGAGAGGTGGACCCCTTGGTAGCTTGCTGGGGTCTGAAGCCCATAGGTGGAGGGCCAGGGGGCACCCTGGGGCCTCTACTGCAAGTCTAGGGAGAGAGGTGGACCCATAGATAGCTAGCTGGGGTAAGAGGCCCCTAGTTGGAGGGCCAGGGGGCACCCTGGGGCCTCTACTGCAAGCCCAGGGAGAGAGGTGGACCCCTGGTTAGCTTGCTGGGGTCGGAAGCCCCTTGGTCTATGGCCAGGGGGCACCCTGGGGCCTATACTGCAAGTCCAGGGAGAGAGCTGGACCCATGGGTAGCTTACTGGGGTCAGAGGCCCCTAGGTGGAGGGCCAGGGGCTTCCTGGGGCCTCTACTGCAAGTCTAGGCAGAGAGGTGGACCCCTGGGTAGCTTGCTGGGGTCAGAGGCCCCTAGGTGGAGGGCCAGGGGGCACCCTGGGGCCTCTACTGCAGATCCAGGGAAAGAGGTGGACCCCTGGGTAGCTTGCTGGGGTCAGAGGCCTCTAGGTGGAGGGCCAGGGGGCACCCTGGGGCCTCTACTGCAAGTCTAGGGAGAGAGGTGGACCCATGGGTAGCTAGCTGGTGTAAGTGGCCCCTAAGTGGAGGGCCAGGGGGCACCCTGGGGCCTCTACTGCAAGTCCAGGGAGAGAGGTGGACCCCTGGGTAGCTTCCTAATGTCAGAGGCCCCTAGGTGGAGGGCCAGGGGGCACCCTGGGGCCTATCCTGCAAGTCCAGGGAGAGAGGTGGACCCCTGGGTAGCTTGCTGGGGTACGAGGCCCCTAGGTGGAGGGCCAGGGGGCACCCTGGGGCCTTTACTGCAAGTCCAGGGAGAGAGGTGGACCCATGGGTAGCTTCCTAAGGTCAGAGGCCCCTAGGTGGAGGGCCAGGGGGCACCCTGGGTTCTATACTGCAAGTCCAGGGAGAGAGGTGGACCCCTGGGTAGCTTGCTGGGGTACGAGTCCCCTAGGTGGAGGGCCAGGGGGCACCCTGGGGCCTCTACTGCAAGTCCAGGGAGAGAGGTGGACCCCTGGGTAGCTTCCTGGGGTCAGAGTCCCCTGGATGGAGGGTCAGGAGGTACCCTAGGGCCTCTACTGCAAGTCCAGGGAGAGAGGTGGACCCCTGGGTAGCTTGCTGGGGTCAGAGGCCCCTAGGTGGAGGGCCAGGGGGCACCCTGGGGCCTATCCTGCAAGTCCAGGGAGAGATGTGGACCCCTGGGTAGCTTGCTGGGGTACGAGGCCCCTAGTTGGAGGGCCAGGGGGCACCCTGGGGCCTCTACTGCAAGTCCAGGGAGAGAGGAGGACCCCTGGGTAGCTTGCTGGGGTCAGAGGCAACTAGGTGGAGGGACAGGGGTACCCTGGGGCCTAGACTGCAAGTCCAGGGAGAGAGGTGTACCCCTGGGTAGCTTCCTGAGGTCAAAGGCCCCTAGGTGGAGGGCCAGGGGGCACCCTGGGGCCTATCCTGCAAGTCCAAGGAGAGAGGTGGACCCCTGGGTTGCTTGCTGGGGTACGAGGCCCCTAGTTGGAGGGCCAGGGGGCACCCTGGGGCCTCTACTGCAAGCCCAGGGAGAGAGGTGGACCCCTGGTTAGCTTGCTGGGGTCGGAAGCCCCTTGGTCTATGGCCAGGGGGCACCCTGGGGCCTATACTGCAAGTCCAGGGAGAGAGGTGGACCCATGGGTAGCTTACTGGGGTCAGAGGCCCCTAGGTGGAGGGCCAGGGGCTTCCTGGGGCCTCTACTGCAAGTCTAGGCAGAGAGGTGGACCCCTGGGTAGCTTGCTGGGGTCAGAGGCCCCTAGGTGGAGGGCCAGGGGGCACCCAAGGGCCTCTACTGCAAGTCCAGGGAAAGAGGGGGACCCCTGGGTAGCTTGCTGGGGTCAGAGGCCTCTAGGTGGAGGGCCAGGGGGCACCCTGGGGCCTCTACTGCAAGTCTAGGGAGAGAGGTGGACCCATGGGTAGCTAGCTGGTGTAAGAGGCCCCTAAGTGGAGGGCCAGGGGGCACCCTGGGGCCTCTACTGCAAGTCCAGGGATAGAGGTGGACCCCTGGGTAGCTTGCTGGGGTCTGAAGCCCAAAGGTGGAGGGCCAGGGGGCAGCCTGGGGCCTATACTTCAAGTCCAGGGAGAGAGGTGGACCCTTGGGTAGCTTCCTAAGGTTAGAGGCCCCTAGGTGGAGGGCCAGAGGGCACCCTGGGGACTATCGTGCAAGTCCAGGGAGAGAGGTGGACCCCTGGGTAGCTTGCTGGGGTACAAGGCCTCTAGGTGGAGGGCCAGGGGGCACCCTGGGGCCTATCTTGCAAGTCCAGGGAGTAAGGTGGACCCCTGAGTAGCTTGCTGGGGTACGAGGCCCCTAGGTGGAGGGCCAGGGGGCACCCTGGGGCCTCTACTGCAAGTCCAGGGAGAGAGGTGGACCCCTGGGTAGCTTGCTGGGGTCTGAAGCCCATAGGTGGAGGGCCAGGGGGCACCCTGGGGCCTCTACTGCAAGTCTAGGGAGAGAGGTGGACCCATAGATAGCTAGCTGGGGTAAGAGGCCCCTAGTTGGAGGGCCAGGGGGCACCCTGGGGCCTCTACTGCAAGTCCAGGGAGAGAGGTGGACCCCTGGTTAGCTTGCTGGGGTCGGAAGCCCCTTGGTCTATGGCCAGGGGGCACCCTGGGGCCTATACTGCAAGTCCAGGGAGAGAGGTGGACCCATGGGTAGCTTACTGGGGTCAGAGGCCCCTAGGTGGAGGGCCAGGGGCTTCCTGGGGCCTCTACTGCAAGTCTAGGCAGAGAGGTGGACCCCTGGGTAGCTTGCTGGGGTCAGAGGCCCCTAGGTGGAGGGCCAGGGGGCACCCTGGGGCCTCTACTGCAAGTCCAGGGAAAGAGGTGGACCCCTGGGTAGCTTGCTGGGGTCAGAGGCCTCTAGGTGGAGGGCCAGGGGGCACCCTGGGGCCTCTACTGCAAGTCTAGGGAGAGAGGTGGACCCATGGGTAGCTAGCTGGTGTAAGTGGCCCCTAAGTGGAGGGCCAGGGGGTACCCTGGGGCCTCTACTGCAAGTCCAGGGAGAGAGGTGGACCCCTGGGTAGCTTCCTAATGTCAGAGGCCCCTAGGTGGAGGGCCAGGGGGCACCCTGGGGCCTATCCTGCAAGTCCAGGGAGAGAGGTGGACCCCTGGGTAGCTTGCTGGGGTACGAGGCCCCTAGGTGGAGGGCCAGGGGGCACCCTGGGGCCTTTACTGCAAGTCCAGGGAGAGAGGTGGACCCATGGGTAGCTTCCTAAGGTCAGAGGCCCCTAGGTGGAGGGCCAGGGGGCACCCTGGGTTCTATACTGCAAGTCCAGGGAGAGAGGTGGACCCCTGGGTAGCTTGCTGGGGTACGAGTCCCCTAGGTGGAGGGCCAGGGGGCACCCTGGGGCCTCTACTGCAAGTCCAGGGAGAGAGGTGGACCCCTGGGTAGCTTCCTGGGGTCAGAGTCCCCTAGATGGAGGGTCAGGAGGTACCCTAGGGCCTCTACTGCAAGTCCAGGGAGAGAGGTGGACCCCTGGGTAGCTTGCTGGGGTCAGAGGCCCCTAGGTGGAGGGCCAGGGGGCACCCTGGGGCCTATCCTGCAAGTCCAGGGAGAGATGTGGACCCCTGGGTAGCTTGCTGGGGTACGAGGCCCCTAGGTGGAAGGCCAGGGGGCACCCTGGGGCCTCTACTGCAAGTCCAGGGAGAGAGGAGGACCCCTGGGTAGCTTGCTGGGGTCAGAGGCAACTAGGTGGAGGGACAGGGGTACCCTGGGGCCTAGACTGCAAGTCCAGGGAGAGAGGTGTACCCCTGGGTAGCTTCCTGAGGTCAAAGGCCCCTAGGTGGAGGGCCAGGGGGCACCCTGGGGCCTATCCTGCAAGTCCAAGGAGAGAGGTGGACCCCTGGGTTGCTTGCTGGGGTACGAGGCCCCTAGTTGGAGGGCCAGGGGGCACCCTGGGGCCTCTACTGCAAGCCCAGGGAGAGAGGTGGACCCCTGGTTAGCTTGCTGGGGTCGGAAGCCCCTTGGTCTATGGCCAGGGGGCACCCTGGGGCCTATACTGCAAGTCCAGGGAGAGAGTTGGACCCATGGGTAGCTTACTGGGGTCAGAGGCCCCTAGGTGGAGGGCCAGGGGCTTCCTGGGGCCTCTACTGCAAGTCTAGGCAGAGAGGTGGACCCCTGGGTAGCTTGCTGGGGTCAGAGGCCCCTAGGTGGAGGGCCAGGGGGCACCCAAGGGCCTCTACTGCAAGTCCAGGGAAAGAGGGGGACCCCTGGGTAGCTTGCAGGGGTCAGAGGCCTCTAGGTGGAGGGCCAGGGGGCACCCTGGGGCCTCTACTGCAAGTCTAGGGAGAGATGTGGACCCATGGGTAGCTAGCTGGTGTAAGAGGCCCCTAAGTGGAGGGCCAGGGGGCACCCTGGGGCCTCTACTGCAAGTCCAGGGATAGAGGTGGACCCCTGGGTAGCTTGCTGGGGTCTGAAGCCCAAAAGTGGAGGGCCAGGGGGCAGCCTGGGGCCTATACTTCAAGTCCAGGGAGAGAGGTGGACCCTTGGGTAGCTTCCTAAGGTTAGAGGCCCCTAGGTGGAGGGCCAGAGGGCACCCTGGGGACTATCGTGCAAGTCCAGGGAGAGAGGTGGACCACTGGGTAGCTTGCTGGGGTACAAGGCCTCTAGGTGGAGGGCCAGGGGGCACCCTGGGGCCTATCTTGCAAGTCCAGGGAGTAAGGTGGACCCCTGAGTAGCTTGCTGGGGTACGAGGCCCCTAGGTGGAGGGCCAGGGGGCACCCTGGGGCCTCTACTGCAAGTCCAGGGAGAGAGGTGGACCCCTGGGTAGCTTGCTGGGGTCTGAAGCCCATAGGTGGAGGGCCAGGGGGCACCCTGGGGCCTCTACTGCAAGTCTAGGGAGAGAGGTGGACCCATGGGTAGCTAGCTGGGGTAAGAGGCCCCTAAGTGGAGGGCCAGGGGGCACCCTGGGGCCTCTACTGCAAGTCCAGGGAGAGAGGTGGACCCCTGGGTAGTTTGCTGGGGTCAGAGGCCCCTAGGCGGAGGGACAGGGGGCTTCCTGGGGCCTCTACTGCAAGTCCAGGGAGAAAGGTGGACCCCTGGGTAGCTTGCTAGGGTCAGAGGCCCCTAGGTGGAGGTCAAGGGGGCACCCTGGGGCCTTTACTGCAATCCCAGGGAGAGTTTTGGACCCTTGTGTAGCTTGCTGGGGTCAGAGGCCCCTTGGTGGAGGGTCAGGGGGCACCCTGGGGCCTATTCTGCAAGTCCAGGGAGAGAGGTGGACCTCTGGGTAGCTTGCTGGGGTCAGAGGCCCCTAGGTGGAGGGCCAGGGGGCACCCTGGGGCCTATCCTGCAAGTCCAGGGAGAGAGGTGGACCCCTGGGTAGCTTGCTGGGGTCAGAGGCCCCTAGGTGGAGGGCCAGGGGGCACCCTGGGGCCTCTACTGAAAGTCCAGGGAGAGAGGTGGACCCCTGGGTAGCTTGCTGGAGTCAGAGGCCTCTAGGTGGAGGGCCAGGGGGCACCCTGGGGCCTCTACTGCAAGTCCAGGGAGAGAGGTGGACCCCTGGGTAGCTTGCTGGGGTCTGAAGCCCATAGGTGGAGGGCCAGGGGGTACCCTGGGGCCTATACTTCAAGTCCAGGGAGAGAGGTGGACTCTTGGGTAGCTTCCTAAGGTTAGAGGCCCCTAGGTGGAGGGCCAGAGGGCACCCTGGGGACTATCGTGCAAGTCCAGGGAGAGAGGTGGACCCCTGGGTAGCTTGCTGGGGTACAAGGCCTCTAGGTGGAGGGCCAGGGGGCACCCTGGGGCCTCTACTGCAAGGCCAGGGAGAGAGGTGGACCCCTTGGTAGCTTGCTTGGGTCAGAGACCCCTAGGTGGAGGGCCAGGGGGCACCTTGGGGCCTCTACTGCAAGTCTAGGGAGAGAGGTGGACCCATGGGTAGCTAGCTGGGGTAAGAGGCCCCTAAGTGGAGGGCAAGGGGGCACCCTGGGGCCTCTACTGCAAGTCCAGGGAGAGAGGTGGACCCCTGGGTAGTTTGCTGGGGTCAGAGGCCCCAAGGCGGAGGGACAGGGGGCTTCCTGGGGCCTCTACTGCAAGTTCAGGGAGAGAGGTGGACCCCTGGGTAGCTTGCTGGGGTCAGAGGCCTCTAGGTGGAGGGCCAAGGGGCACCCTGGGGCCTATACTGCAAGTCCAGGGAGAGAGGTGGACCCCTGGGTAGCTTGCTTGGGTCAGAGACCCCTAGGTGGAGGGCCAGGGGGCACCTTGGGGCCTCTACTGCAAGTCTACGTAGAGAGGTGGACCCCTGGGTAGCTTGCTGGGGTCAGAGGCCTCTAGGTGGAGGGCCAAGGGGCTTCCTGGGGCCTCTACTGCAAGTCCAGGGAGAGAGGTGGACCCCTGGGTAGCTTGCTGGGGTCAGAGGCCTCTAGGTGGAGGGCCAAGGGGCACCCTGGGGCCTATACTGCAAGTCCAGGGAGAGAGGTGGAACCCTGGGTAGCTTGCTGGGGTCTGTAGCCCATAGGTGGAGGTCCAGGGGGTACCCTGGGGCCTATACTGCAAGTCCTGGGAGAGAGGTGGACCCCTGGGTAGCTTCCTAATGTCAGAGGCCCCTAGGTGGAGGGCCAGGGGGCACCCTGGGGCCTATCCTGCAAGTCCAGGGAGAGAGGTGGACCCCTGGGTAGCTTGCTGGGGTACGAGGCCCCTAGGTGGAGGGCCAGGGGGCACCCTGGGGCCTCTACTGCAAGTCCAGGGAGAGAGGTGGACCCCTGGGTAGCTTCCTAAGGTCAGAGGCCCCTAGGTGGAGGGCCAGGGGGCACCCTGGGGCCTATACTGCAAGTCCAGGGAGAGAGGTGGACCCCTGGGTAGCTTGCTGGGGTACGAGTCCCCTAGGTGGAGGGCCAGGGGGCACCCTGGGGCCTCTACTGCAAGTCCAATGAGAGAGGTGGACCCCTGGGTAGCTTCCTGGGGTACGAGTCCCCTAGGTGGAGGGTCAGGAGGTACCCTAGGGCCTCTACTGCAAGTCCAGGGAGAGAGGTGGACCCCTGGGTAGCTTGCTGGGGTCAGAGGCAAATAGGTGGAGGACCAGGGGGCACCCTAGGGTCTACACTGCAAGTCCAGGGAGAGAGGTGGACCCCTGGGTAGCTTCCTAAGGTCAGAGGCCCCTAGGTGGAGGGCCAGGGGTTACCCTGGGGCCTATCCTGCAAGTCCAGGGAGAGATGTGGACCCCTGGGTAGCTTGCTGGGGTACGAGGCCCCTAGGTGGAGGGCCAGGGGGCACCCTGGGGCCTCTACTGCAAGTCCAGGGAGAGAGGAGGACCCCTGGGTAGCTTGCTGGGGTCAGAGGCAACTAGGTGGAGGGACGGGGGTACCCTGGGGCCTAGACTGCAAGTCCAGGGAGAGAGGTGGACCCCTGGGTAGCTTCCTGAGGTCAAAGGCCCCTAGGTGGAGGGCCAGGGGGCACCCTGGGGCCTATCCTGCAAGTCCAAGGAGAGAGGTGGACCCCTGGGTTGCTTGCTGGGGTACGAGGCCCCTAGTTGGAGGGCCAGGGGGCACCCTGGGGCCTCTACTGCAAGCCCAGGGAGAGAGGTGGACCCCTGGTTAGCTTGCTGGGGTCGGAAGCCCCTTGGTCTATGGCCAGGGGGCACCCTGGGGCCTATACTGCAAGTCCAGGGAGAGAGGTGGACCCATGGGTAGCTTACTGGGGTCAGAGGCCCCTAGGTGGAGGGCCAGGGGCTTCCTGGGGCCTCTACTGCAAGTCTAGGCAGAGAGGTGGACCCCTGGGTAGCTTGCTGGGGTCAGAGGCCCCTAGGTGGAGGGCCAGGGGGCACCCTGGGGCCTCTACTGCAAGTCCAGGGAAGGAGGTGGACCCCTGGGTAGCTTGCTGGGGTCAGAGGCCTCTAGGTGGAGGGCCAGGGGGCACCCTGGGGCCTCTACTGCAAGTCTAGGGAGAGAGGTGGACCCATGGGTAGCTAGCTGGTGTAAGAGGCCCCTAAGTGGAGGGCCAGGGGGCACCCTGGGGCCTCTACTGCAAGTCCAGGGATGGAGGTGGACCCCTGGGTAGCTTGCTGGGGTCTGAAGCCCATAGGTGGAGGGCCAGGGGGTACCCTGGGGCCTATACTTCAAGTCCAGGGAGAGAGGTGGACCCTTGGGTAGCTTCCTAAGGTTAGAGGCCCCTAGGTGGAGGGCCAGAGGGCACCCTGGGGACTATCGTGCAAGTCCAGGGAGAGAGGTGGACCCCTGGGTAGCTTGCTGGGGTACAAGGCCTCTAGGTGGAGGGCCAGGGGGCACCCTGGGGCCTATCTTGCAAGTCCAGGGAGTAAGGTGGACCCCTGAGTAGCTTGCTGGGGTACGAGGCCCCTAGGTGGAGGGCCAGGGGGCATCCTGGGGCCTCTACTGCAAGTCCAGGGAGAGAGGTGGACCCCTGGGTAGCTTGCTGGGGTCTGAAGCCCATATTTGGAGGGCCAGGGGGCACCCTGGGGCCTCTACTGCAAGTCTAGGGAGAGAGGTGGACCCATGGGTAGCTAGCTGGGGTAAGAGGCCCCTAAGTGGAGGGCCAGGGGGCACCCTGGGGCCTCTACTGCAAGTCCAGGGAGAGAGGTGGACCCCAGGGTAGTTTGCTGGGGTCAGAGGCCCCTAGGCGGAGGGACAGGGGGCTTCCTGGGGCCTCTACTGCAAGTCCAGGGAGAAAGGTGGACCCCTGGGTAGCTTGCTAGGGTCAGAGGCCCCTAGGTGGAGGTCAAGGGGGCACCCTGGGGCCTTTACTGCAATCCCAGGGAGAGTTGTGGACCCTTGTGTAGCTTGCTGGGGTCAGAGGCCCCTTGGTGGAGGGTCAGGGGGCACCCTGGGGCCTATTCTGCAAGTCCAGGGAGAGAGGTGGACCTCTGGGTAGCTTGCTGGGGTCAGAGGCCCCTATGTGGAGGGCCAGGGGGCACCCTGGGGCCTATCCTGCAAGTCCAGGGAGAGAGGTGGACCCCTGGGTAGCTTGCTGGGGTCAGAGGCCCCTAGGTGGAGGGCCAGGGGGCACCCTGGGGCCTCTACTGCAAGTCCAGGGAGAGAGGTGGACCCCTGGGTAGCTTGCTGGAGTCAGAGGCCTCTAGATGGAGGGCCAGGGGGCACCCTGGGGCCTCTACTGCAAGTCCAGGGAGAGAGGTGGACCCCTGGGTAGCTTGCTGGGGTCTGAAGCCCATAGATGGAGGGCCAGGGGGTACCCTGGGGCCTATACTTCAAGTCCAGGGAGAGAGGTGGACCCTTGGGTAGCTTCCTAAGGTTAGAGGCCCCTAGGTGGAGGGCCAGAGGGCACCCTGGGGACTATCGTGCAAGTCCAGGGAGAGAGGTGGACCCCTGGGTAGCTTGCTGGGGTACAAGGCCTCTAGGTGGAGGGCCAGGGGGCACCCTGGGGCCTCTACTGCAAGGCCAGGGAGAGAGGTGGACCCCTTGGTAGCTTGCTTGGGTCAGAGACCCCTAGGTGGAGGGCCAGGGGGCACCTTGGGACCTCTACTGCAAGTCCAGGGAGAGAGGTGGACCCTTGGGTAGCTTCCTAAGGTTAGAGGCCCCTAGGTGGAGGGCCAGAGGGCACCCTGGGGACTATCGTGCAAGTCCAGGGAGAGAGGTGGACCCCTGGGTAGCTTGCTGGGGTACAAGGCCTCTAGGTGGAGGGCCAGGGGGCACCCTGGGGCCTCTACTGCAAGGCCAGGGAGAGAGGTGGACCCCTTGGTAGCTTGCTTGGGTCAGAGACCCCTAGGTGGAGGGCCAGGGGGCACCTTGGGACCTCTACTGCAAGTCTAGGGAGAGAGGTGGACCCATGGGTAGCTAGCTGGGGTAAGAGGCCCCTAAGTGGAGGGCAAGGGGGCACCCTGGGGCCTCTACTGCAAGTCCAGGGAGAGAGGTGGACCCCTGGGTAGCTTGCTGGGGTCAGAGGCCTCTAGGTGGAGGGCCAAGGGGCACCCTGGGGCCTATACTGCAAGTCCAGGGAGAGAGGTGGACCCCTGGGTAGCTTGCTGGGGTCTGTAGCCCATAGGTGGAGGTCCAGGGGATACCCTGGGGCCTATACTGCAAATCCAGGGAGAGAGGTGGACCCCTGGGTAGCTTCCTAAGGTCAGAGGCCCCTAGGTGGAGGGCCAGGGGGCACCCTGGGGCCTATCCTGCAAGTCCAGGGAGAGAGGTGGACCCCTCGGTAGCTTGCTGGGGTACGAGGCCCCTAGGTGAAGGGCCAGGGGGCACCCTGGGGCCTCTATTGCAAGTCCAGGGAGAGAGGTGGACCCCTGGGTAGCTTCCTAAGGTCAGAGGCCCCTAGGTGGAGGGCCAGGGGGCACCCTGGGGCCTATCCTGCAAGTCCAGGGAGAGAGGTGTACCCCTGGGTAGCTTGCTGGGGTACGAGTCCCCTAGGTGGAGGGCCAGGGGGCACCCTGGGGCCTCTACTGCTAGTCCAGGGAGAGAGGTAGACCCCTGGGTAGCTTCCTGGGGTCAGAGTCCCCTAGGTGGAGGGTCAGGAGGTACCCTAGGGCCTCTACTGCAAGTCCAGGGAGAGAGGTGGACCCCTGGGTAGCTTGCTGGGGTCAGAGGCAACTAGGTGGAGGGCCAGGGGGCACCCTAGGGTCTACACTGCAAGTCCAGGGAGAGAGGTGGACCCCTGGGTAGTTTGCTGGGGTCAGAGGCCCCTAGGCGGAGGGACAGGGGGCTTCCTGGGGCCTCTACTGCAAGTCCAGGGAGAAATGTGGACCCCTGGGTTGCTTGCTAGGGTCAGAGGCCCCTAGGTGGAGGTCAAGGGGGCACCCTGGGGCCTTTACTGCAATCCCAGGGAGAGTTGTGGACCCTTGTGTAGCTTGCTGGGGTCAGAGGCCCCTTGGTGGAGGGTCAGGGGGCACCCTGGGGCCTATTCTGCAAGTCCAGGGAGAGAGGTGGACCTCTGGGTAGCTTGCTGGGGTCAGAGGCCCCTAGGTGGAGGGCCAGGGGGCACCCTGGGGCCTATCCTGCAAGTCCAGGGAGAGAGGTGGACCCCTGGGTAGCTTGCTGGGGTCAGAGGCCCCTAGGTGGAGGGCCAGGGGGCACCCTGGGGCCTCTACTGCAAGTCCAGGGAGAGAGGTGGACCCCTGGGTAGCTTGCTGGAGTCAGAGGCCTCTAGGTGGAAGGCCAGGGGGCACCCTGGGGCCTCTACTGCAAGTCCAGGGAGAGAGGTGGACCCCTGGGTAGCTTGCTGGGGTCTGAAGCCCATAGGTGGAGGGCCAGGGGTTACCCTGGGGCCTATACTTCAAGTCCAGGGAGAGAGGTGGACCCTTGGGTAGCTTCCTAAGGTTAGAGGCCCCTAGGTGGAGGGCCAGAGGGCACCCTGGGGACTATCGTGCAAGTCCAGGGAGAGAGGTGGACCCCTGGGTAGCTTGCTGGGGTACAAGGCCTCTAGGTGTAGGGCCAGGGGGCACCCTGGGGCCTCTACTGCAAGGCCAGGGAGAGAGGTGGACCCCTTGGTAGCTTGCTTGGGTCAGAGACCCCTAGGTGGAGGGCCAGGGGGCACCTTGGGGCCTCTACTGCAAGTCTAGGGAGAGAGGTGGACCCATGGGTAGCTAGCTGGGGTAAGAGGCCCCTAAGTGGAGGGCAAGGGGGCACCCTGGGGCCTCTACTGCAAGTCCAGGGAGAGAGGTGGACCCCTGGGTAGTTTGCTGGGGTCAGAGACCCCAAGGCGGAGGGACAGGGGGCTTCCTGGGGCCTCTACTGCAAGTCCAGTTAGAGAGGTGGACCCCTGGGTAGCTTGCTGGGGTCAGAGGCCTCTAGGTGAAGGGCCAAGGGGCACCCTGGGGCCTATACTGCAAGTCCAGGGAGAGAGGTGGACCCCTGGGTAGCTTCCTAATGTCAGAGGCCCCTAGGTGGAGGGCAAGGGGGCACCCTGGGGCCTATACTGCAAGTCCAGGGAGAGAGGTGGACCCCTGGGTAGCTTCCTAATGTCAGAGGCCCCTAGGTGGAGGGCAAGGGGGCACCCTGGGGCCTATCCTGCAAGTCCAGGGAGAGAGGTGGACCCCTGGGTAGCTTGCTGGGGTACGAGGCCCCTAGGTGGAGGGCCAGGGGGCACCCTGGGGCCTCTACTGCAAGTCCAGGGAGAGAGGTGGACCCCTGGGTAGCTTCCTAAGGTCAGAGGCCCCAAGGTGGAGGGCCAGGGGGCACCCTGGGGCCTATACTTCAAGTCCAGGGAGAGAGGTGGACCCCTGGGTAGCTTGCTGGGGTACGAGTCCCCTAGGTGGAGGGCCAGGGGGCACTCTGGGGCCTCTACTGCAAGTCCAGGGAGAGAGGTGGACCCCTGGGTAGCTTCCTGGGGTCAGAGTCCCCTAAGTGGAGGGTCAGGAGGTACCCTAGGGCCTCTACTGCAAGTCCAGGGAGAGAGGTGGACCCCTGGGTAGCTTGCTGGGGTCAGAGGCAAATAGGTGGAGGACCAGGGGGCACCCTAGGGTCTACACTGCAAGTCCAGGGAGAGAGGTGGACCCCTGGGTAGCTTCCTAAGGTCAGAGGCCCCTAGGTGGAGGGCCAGGGGGCACCCTGGGGCCTATCCTGCAAGTCCAGGGAGAGATGTGGACCCCTGGGTAGCTTGCTGGGGTACGAGGCCCCTAGGTGGAGGGCCAGGGGGCACCCTGGGGCCTCTACTGCAAGTCCAGGGAGAGAGGAGGACCCCTGGGTAGCTTGCTGGGGTCAGAGGCAACTAGGTGGAGGGACAGGGGTACCCTGGGGCCTAGACTGCAAGTCCAGGGAGAGAGGTGTACCCCTGGGTAGCTTCCTGAGGTCAAAGGCCCCTAGGTGGAGGGCCAGGGGGCACCCTGGGGCCTATCCTGCAAGTCCAAGGAGAGAGGTGGACCCCTGGGTTGCTTGCTGGGGTACGAGGCCCCTAGTTGGAGGGCCAGGGGGCACCCTGGGGCCTCTACTGCAAGCCCAGGGAGAGAGGTGGACCCCTGGTTAGCTTGCTGGGGTCGGAAGCCCCTTGGTCTATGGCCAGGGGGCACCCTGGGGCCTATACTGCAAGTCCAGGGAGAGAGGTGGACCCATGGGTAGCTTACTGGGGTCAGAGGCCCCTAGGTGGAGGGCCAGGGGCTTCCTGGGGCCTCTACTGCAAGTCTAGGCAGAGAGGTGGACCCCTGGGTAGCTTGCTGGGGTCAGAGGCCCCTAGGTGGAGGGCCAGGGGGCACCCAAGGGCCTCTACTGCAAGTCCAGGGAAAGAGGGGGACCCCTGGGTAGCTTGCAGGGGTCAGAGGCCTCTAGGTGGAGGGCCAGGGGGCACCCTGGGGCCTCTACTGCAAGTCTAGGGAGAGATGTGGACCCATGGGTAGCTAGCTGGTGTAAGAGGCCCCTAAGTGGAGGGCCAGGGGGCACCCTGGGGCCTCTACTGCAAGTCCAGGGATAGAGGTGGACCCCTGGGTAGCTTGCTGGGGTCTGAAGCCCAAAGGTGGAGGGCCAGGGGGCAGCCTGGGGCCTATACTTCAAGTCCAGGGAGAGAGGTGGACCCTTGGGTAGCTTCCTAAGGTTAGAGGCCCCTAGGTGGAGGGCCAGAGGGCACCCTGGGCACTATCGTGCAAGTCCAGGGAGAGAGGTGGACCCCTGGGTAGCTTGCTGGGGTACAAGGCCTCTAGGTGGAGGGCCAGGGGGCACCCTGGGGCCTATCTTGCAAGTCCAGGGAGTAAGGTGGACCCCTGAGTAGCTTGCTGGGGTACGAGGCCCCTAGGTGGAGGGCCAGGGGGCACACTGGGGCCTCTACTGCAAGTCCAGGGAGAGAGGTGGACCCCTGGGTAGCTTGCTGGGGTCTGAAGCCCATAGGTGGAGGGCCAGGGGGCACCCTGGGGCCTCTACTGCAAGTCTAGGGAGAGAGGTGGACCCATGGGTAGCTAGCTGGGGTAAGAGGCCCCTAAGTGGAGGGCCAGGGGGCACCCTGGGGCCTCTACTGCAAGTCCAGGGAGAGAGGTGGACGCCTGGGTAGTTTGCTGGGGTCAGAGGCCCCTAGGCGGAGGGACAGGGGGCTTCCTGGGGCCTCTACTGCAAGTCCAGGGAGAAAGGTGGACCCCTGGGTAGCTTGCTAGGGTCAGAGGCCCCTAGGTGGAGGTCAGAGGGCACCCTGGGGCCTTTACTGCAATCCCAGGGAGAGTTGTGGACCCTTGTGTAGCTTGCTGGGGTCAGAGGCCCCTTGGTGGAGGGTCAGGGGGCACCCTGGGGCCTATTCTGCAAGTCCAGGGAGAGAGGTGGACCTCTGGGTAGCTTGCTGGGGTCAGAGGCCCCTAGGTGGAGGGCCAGGGGGCACCCTGGGGCCTATCCTGCAAGTCCAGGGAGAGAGGTGGACCCCTGGGTAGCTTGCTGGGGTCAGAGGCCCCTAGGTGGAGGGCCAGGGGGCACCCTGGGGCCTCTACTGCAAGTCCAGGGAGAGAGGTGGACCCCTGGGTAGCTTGCTGGAGTCAGAGGCCTCTAGGTGGAGGGCCAGGGGGCACCCTGGGGCCTCTACTGCAAGTCCAGGGAGAGAGGTGGACCCCTGGGTAGCTTGCTGGGGTCTGAAGCCCATAGGTGGAGGGCCAGGGGGTACCCTGGGGCCTATACTTCAAGTCCAGGGAGAGAGGTGGACTCTTGGGTAGCTTCCTAAGGTTAGAGGCCCCTAGGTGGAGGGCCAGAGGGCACCCTGGGGACTATCGTGCAAGTCCAGGGAGAGAGGTGGACCCCTGGGTAGCTTGCTGGGGTACAAGGCCTCTAGTTGGAGGGCCAGGGGGCACCCTGGGGCCTCTACTGCAAGGCCAGGGAGAGAGGTGGACCCCTTGGTAGCTTGCTTGGGTCAGAGACCCCTAGGTGGAGGGCCAGGGGGCACCTTGGGGCCTCTACTGCAAGTCTAGGGAGAGAGGTGGACCCATGGGTAGCTAGCTGGGGTAAGAGGCCCCTAAGTGGAGGGCAAGGGGGCACCCTGGGGCCTCTACTGCAAGTCCAGGGAGAGAGGTGGACCCCTGGGTAGTTTGCTGGGGTCAGAGGCCCCAAGGCGGAGGGACAGGGGGCTTCCTGGGGCCTCTACTGCAAGTTCAGGGAGAGAGGTGGACCCCTGGGTAGCTTGCTGGGGTCAGAGGCCTCTAGGTGGAGGGCCAAGGGGCACCCTGGGGCCTATACTGCAAGTCCAGGGAGAGAGGTGGACCCCTGGGTAGCTTGCTTGGGTCAGAGACCCCTAGGTGGAGGGCCAGGGGGCACCTTGGGGCCTCTACTGCAAGTCTACGTAGAGAGGTGGACCCCTGGGTAGCTTGCTGGGGTCAGAGGCCTCTAGGTGGAGGGCCAAGGGGCTTCCTGGGGCCTCTACTGCAAGTCCAGGGAGAGAGGTGGACCCCTGGGTAGCTTGCTGGGGTCAGAGGCCTCTAGGTGGAGGGCCAAGGGGCACCCTGGGGCCTCTACTGCAAGTCCAGGGAGAGAGGTGGACCCCTGGGTAGCTTGCTGGGGTCTGTAGCCCATAGGTGGAGGTCCAGGGGGTACTCTGGGGCCTATACTGCAAGTCCTGGGAGAGAGGTGGACCCCTGGGTAGCTTGCTGGGGTACGAGGCCCCTAGGTGGAGGGCCAGGGGGCACCCTGGGGCCTCTACTGCAAGTCCAGGGAGAGAGGTGGACCCCTGGGTAGCTTCCTAAGGTCAGAGGCCCCTAGGTGGAGGGCCAGGGGGCACCCTGGGGCCTATACTGCAAGTCCAGGGAGAGAGGTGGACCCCTGGGTAGCTTGCTGGGGTACGAGTCCCCTAGGTGGAGGGCCAGGGGGCACCCTGGGGCCTCTACTGCAAGTCCAGGGAGAGAGGTGGACCCCTGGGTAGCTTCCTGGGGTACGAGTCCCCTAGGTGGAGGGTCAGGAGGTACCCTAGGGCCTCTACTGCAAGTCCAGGGAGAGAGGTGGACCCCTGGGTAGCTTGCTGGGGTCAGAGGCAAATAGGTGGAGGACCAGGGGGCACCCTAGGGTCTACACTGCAAGTCCAGGGAGAGAGGTGGACCCCTGGGTAGCTTCCTAAGGTCAGAGGCCCCTAGGTGGAGGGCCAGGGGTTACCCTGGGGCCTATCCTGCAAGTCCAGGGAGAGATGTGGACCCCTGGGTAGCTTGCTGGGGTACGAGGCCCCTAGGTGGAGGGCCAGGGGGCACCCTGGGGCCTCTACTGCAAGTCCAGGGAGAGAGGAGGACCCCTGGGTAGCTTGCTGGGGTCAGAGGCAACTAGGTGGAGGGACGGGGGTACCCTGGGGCCTAGACTGCAAGTCCAGGGAGAGAGGTGGACCCCTGGGTAGCTTCCTGAGGTCAAAGGCCCCTAGGTGGAGGGCCAGGGGGCACCCTGGGGCCTATCCTGCAAGTCCAAGGAGAGAGGTGGACCCCTGGGTTGCTTGCTGGGGTACGAGGCCCCTAGTTGGAGGGCCAGGGGGCACCCTGGGGCCTCTACTGCAAGCCCAGGGAGAGAGGTGGACCCCTGGTTAGCTTGCTGGGGTCGGAAGCCCCTTGGTCTATGGCCAGGGGGCACCCTGGGGCCTATACTGCAAGTCCAGGGAGAGAGGTGGACCCATGGGTAGCTTACTGGGGTCAGAGGCCCCTAGGTGGAGGGCCAGGGGCTTCCTGGGGCCTCTACTGCAAGTCTAGGCAGAGAGGTGGACCCCTGGGTAGCTTGCTGGGGTCAGAGGCCCCTAGGTGGAGGGCCAGGGGGCACCCTGGGGCCTCTACTGCAAGTCCAGGGAAAGAGGTGGACCCCTGGGTAGCTTGCTGGGGTCAGAGGCCTCTAGGTGGAGGGCCAGGGGGCACCCTGGGGCCTCTACTGCAAGTCTAGGGAGAGAGGTGGACCCATGGGTAGCTAGCTGGTGTAAGAGGCCCCTAAGTGGAGGGCCAGGGGGCACCCTGGGGCCTCTACTGCAAGTCCAGGGAGAGAGGTGGACCCCTGGGTAGCTTGCTGGGGTACGAGGCCCCTAGGTGGAGGGCCAGGGGGCACCCTGGGGCCTCTACTGCAAGTCCAGGGAGAGAGGTGGACCCCTGGGTAGCTTCCTAAGGTCAGAGGCCCCTAGGTGGAGGGCCAGGGGGCACCCTGGGGCCTATACTGCAAGTCCAGGGAGAGAGGTGGACCCCTGGGTAGCTTGCTGGGGTACGAGTCCCCTAGGTGGAGGGCCAGGGGGCACCCTGGGGCCTCTACTGCAAGTCCAGGAAGAGAGGTGGACCCCTGGGTAGCTTCCTGGGGTACGAGTCCCCTAGGTGGAGGGTCAGGAGGTACCCTAGGGCCTCTACTGCAAGTCCAGGGAGAGAGGTGGACCCCTGGGTAGCTTGCTGGGGTCAGAGGCAAATAGGTGGAGGACCAGGGGGCACCCTAGGGTCTACACTGCAAGTCCAGGGAGAGAGGTGGACCCCTGGGTAGCTTCCTAAGGTCAGAGGCCCCTAGGTGGAGGGCCAGGGGTTACCCTGGGGCCTATCCTGCAAGTCCAGGGAGAGATGTGGACCCCTGGGTAGCTTGCTGGGGTACGAGGCCCCTAGGTGGAGGGCCAGGGGGCACCCTGGGGCCTCTACTGCAAGTCCAGGGAGAGAGGAGGACCCCTGGGTAGCTTGCTGGGGTCAGAGGCAACTAGGTGGAGGGACGGGGGTACCCTGGGGCCTAGACTGCAAGTCCAGGGAGAGAGGTGGACCCCTGGGTAGCTTCCTGAGGTCCAAGGCCCCTAGGTGGAGGGCCAGGGGGCACCCTGGGGCCTATCCTGCAAGTCCAAGGAGAGAGGTGGACCCCTGGGTTGCTTGCTGGGGTACGAGGCCCCTAGTTGGAGGGCCAGGGGGCACCCTGGGGCCTCTACTGCAAGCCCAGGGAGAGAGGTGGACCCCTGGTTAGCTTGCTGGGGTCGGAAGCCCCTTGGTCTATGGCCAGGGGGCACCCTGGGGCCTATACTGCAAGTCCAGGGAGAGAGGTGGACCCATGGGTAGCTTACTGGGGTCAGAGGCCCCTAGGTGGAGGGCCAGGGGCTTCCTGGGGCCTCTACTGCAAGTCTAGGCAGAGAGGTGGACCCCTGGGTAGCTTGCTGGGGTCAGAGGCCCCTAGGTGGAGGGCCAGGGGGCACCCTGTTGCCTCTACTGCAAGTCCAGGGAAAGAGGTGGACCCCTGTGTAGCTTGCTGGGGTCAGAGGCCTCTAGGTGGAGGGCCAGGGGGCACCCTGGGGCCTCTACTGCAAGTCTAGGGAGAGAGGTGGACCCATGGGTAGCTAGCTGGTGTAAGAGGCCCCTAAGTGGAGGGCCAGGGGGCACCCTGGGGCCTCTACTGCAAGTCCAGGGATGGAGGTGGACCCCTGGGTAGCTTGCTGGGGTCTGAAGCCCATAGGTGGAGGGCCAGGGGGTACCCTGGGGCCTATACTTCAAGTCCAGGGAGAGAGGTGGACCCTTGGGTAGCTTCCTAAGGTTAGAGGCCCCTAGGTGGAGGGCCAGAGGGCACCCTGGGGACTATCGTGCAAGTCCAGGGAGAGAGGTGGACCCCTGGGTAGCTTGCTGGGGTACAAGGCCTCTAGGTGGAGGGCCAGGGGGCACCCTGGGGCCTATCTTGCAAGTCCAGGGAGTAAGGTGGACCCCTGAGTAGCTTGCTGGGGTACGAGGCCCCTAGGTGGAGTGCCAGGGGGCATCCTGGGGCCTCTACTGCAAGTCCAGGGAGAGAGGTGGACCCCTGGGTAGCTTGCTGGGGTCTGAAGCCCATATTTGGAGGGCCAGGGGGCACCCTGGGGCCTCTACTGCAAGTCTAGGGAGAGAGGTGGACCCATGGGTAGCTAGCTGGGGTAAGAGGCCCCTAAGTGGAGGGCCAGGGGGCACCCTGGGGCCTCTACTGCAAGTCCAGGGAGAGAGGTGGACCCCAGGGTAGTTTGCTGGGGTCAGAGGCCCCTAGGCGGAGGGACAGGGGGCTTCCTGGGGCCTCTACTGCAAGTCCAGGGAGAAAGGTGGACCCCTGGGTAGCTTGCTAGGGTCAGAGGCCCCTAGGTGGAGGTCAAGGGGGCACCCTGGGGCCTTTACTGCAATCCCAGGGAGAGTTGTGGACCCTTGTGTAGCTTGCTGGGGTCAGAGGCCCCTTGGTGGAGGGTCAGGGGGCACCCTGGGGCCTATTCTGCAAGTCCAGGGAGAGAGGTGGACCTCTGGGTAGCTTGCTGGGGTCAGAGGCCCCTATGTGGAGGGCCAGGGGGCACCCTGGGGCCTATCCTGCAAGTCCAGGGAGAGAGGTGGACCCCTGGGTAGCTTGCTGGGGTCAGAGGCCCCTAGGTGGAGGGCCAGGGGGCACCCTGGGGCCTCTACTGCAAGTCCAGGGAGAGAGGTGGACCCCTGGGTAGCTTGCTGGAGTCAGAGGCCTCTAGATGGAGGGCCAGGGGGCACCCTGGGGCCTCTACTGCAAGTCCAGGGAGAGAGGTGGACCCCTGGGTAGCTTGCTGGGGTCTGAAGCCCATAGATGGAGGGCCAGGGGGTACCCTGGGGCCTATACTTCAAGTCCAGGGAGAGAGGTGGACCCTTGGGTAGCTTCCTAAGGTTAGAGGCCCCTAGGTGGAGGGCCAGAGGGCACCCTGGGGACTATCGTGCAAGTCCAGGGAGAGAGGTGGACCCCTGGGTAGCTTGCTGGGGTACAAGGCCTCTAGGTGGAGGGCCAGGGGGCACCCTGGGGCCTCTACTGCAAGGCCAGGGAGAGAGGTGGACCCCTTGGTAGCTTGCTTGGGTCAGAGACCCCTAGGTGGAGGGCCAGGGGGCACCTTGGGACCTCTACTGCAAGTCCAGGGAGAGAGGTGGACCCTTGGGTAGCTTCCTAAGGTTAGAGGCCCCTAGGTGGAGGGCCAGAGGGCACCCTGGGGACTATCGTGCAAGTCCAGGGAGAGAGGTGGACCCCTGGGTAGCTTGCTGGGGTACAAGGCCTCTAGGTGGAGGGCCAGGGGGCACCCTGGGGCCTCTACTGCAAGGCCAGGGAGAGAGGTGGACCCCTTGGTAGCTTGCTTGGGTCAGAGACCCCTAGGTGGAGGGCCAGGGGGCACCTTGGGACCTCTACTGCAAGTCTAGGGAGAGAGGTGGACCCATGGGTAGCTAGCTGGGGTAAGAGGCCCCTAAGTGGAGGGCAAGGGGGCACCCTGGGGCCTCTACTGCAAGTCCAGGGAGAGAGGTGGACCCCTGGGTAGCTTGCTGGGGTCAGAGGCCTCTAGGTGGAGGGCCAAGGGGCACCCTGGGGCCTATACTGCAAGTCCAGGGAGAGAGGTGGACCCCTGGGTAGCTTGCTGGGGTCTGTAGCCCATAGGTGGAGGTCCAGGGGGTACCCTGGGGCCTATACTGCAAATCCAGGGAGAGAGGTGGACCCCTGGGTAGCTTCCTAAGGTCAGAGGCCCCTAGGTGGAGGGCCAGGGGGCACCCTGGGGCCTATCCTGCAAGTCCAGGGAGAGAGGTGGACCCCTCGGTAGCTTGCTGGGGTACGAGGCCCCTAGGTGAAGGGCCAGGGGGCACCCTGGGGCCTCTATTGCAAGTCCAGGGAGAGAGGTGGACCCCTGGGTAGCTTCCTAAGGTCAGAGGCCCCTAGGTGGAGGGCCAGGGGGCACCCTGGGGCCTATCCTGCAAGTCCAGGGAGAGAGGTGTACCCCTGGGTAGCTTGCTGGGGTACGAGTCCCCTAGGTGGAGGGCCAGGGGGCACCCTGGGGCCTCTACTGCTAGTCCAGGGAGAGAGGTAGACCCCTGGGTAGCTTCCTGGGGTCAGAGTCCCCTAGGTGGAGGGTCAGGAGGTACCCTAGGGCCTCTACTGCAAGTCCAGGGAGAGAGGTGGACCCCTGGGTAGCTTGCTGGGGTCAGAGGCAACTAGGTGGAGGGCCAGGGGGCACCCTAGGGTCTACACTGCAAGTCCAGGGAGAGAGGTGGACCCCTGGGTAGTTTGCTGGGGTCAGAGGCCCCTAGGCGGAGGGACAGGGGGCTTCCTGGGGCCTCTTCTGCAAGTCCAGGGAGAAATGTGGACCCCTGGGTAGCTTGCTAGGGTCAGAGGCCCCTAGGTGGAGGTCAAGGGGGCACCCTGGGGCCTTTACTGCAATCCCAGGGAGAGTTGTGGACCCTTGTGTAGCTTGCTGGGGTCAGAGGCCCCTTGGTGGAGGGTCAGGGGGCACCCTGGGGCCTATTCTGCAAGTCCAGGGAGAGAGGTGGACCTCTGGGTAGCTTGCTGGGGTCAGAGGCCCCTAGGTGGAGGGCCAGGGGGCACCCTGGGGCCTATCCTGCAAGTCCAGGGAGAGAGGTGGACCCCTGGGTAGCTTGCTGGGGTCAGAGGCCCCTAGGTGGAGGGCCAGGGGGCACCCTGGGGCCTCTACTGCAAGTCCAGGGAGAGAGGTGGACCCCTGGGTAGCTTGCTGGAGTCAGAGGCCTCTAGGTGGAAGGCCAGGGGGCACCCTGGGGCCTCTACTGCAAGTCCAGGGAGAGAGGTGGACCCCTGGGTAGCTTGCTGGGGTCTGAAGCCCATAGGTGGAGGGCCAGGGGTTACCCTGGGGCCTATACTTCAAGTCCAGGGAGAGAGGTGGACCCTTGGGTAGCTTCCTAAGGTTAGAGGCCCCTAGGTGGAGGGCCAGAGGGCACCCTGGGGACTATCGTGCAAGTCCAGGGAGAGAGGTGGACCCCTGGGTAGCTTGCTGGGGTACAAGGCCTCTAGGTGTAGGGCCAGGGGGCACCCTGGGGCCTCTACTGCAAGGCCAGGGAGAGAGGTGGACCCCTTGGTAGCTTGCTTGGGTCAGAGACCCCTAGGTGGAGGGCCAGGGGGCACCTTGGGGCCTCTACTGCAAGTCTAGGGAGAGAGGTGGACCCATGGGTAGCTAGCTGGGGTAAGAGGCCCCTAAGTGGAGGGCAAGGGGGCACCCTGGGGCCTCTACTGCAAGTCCAGGGAGAGAGGTGGACCCCTGGGTAGTTTGCTGGGGTCAGAGACCCCAAGGCGGAGGGACAGGGGGCTTCCTGGGGCCTCTACTGCAAGTCCAGTTAGAGAGGTGGACCCCTGGGTAGCTTGCTGGGGTCAGAGGCCTCTAGGTGAAGGGCCAAGGGGCACCCTGGGGCCTATACTGCAAGTCCAGGGAGAGAGGTGGACCCCTGGGTAGCTTCCTAATGTCAGAGGCCCCTAGGTGGAGGGCAAGGGGGCACCCTGGGGCCTATACTGCAAGTCCAGGGAGAGAGGTGGACCCCTGGGTAGCTTCCTAATGTCAGAGGCCCCTAGGTGGAGGGCAAGGGGGCACCCTGGGGCCTATCCTGCAAGTCCAGGGAGAGAGGTGGACCCCTGGGTAGCTTGCTGGGGTACGAGGCCCCTAGGTGGAGGGCCAGGGGGCACCCTGGGGCCTCTACTGCAAGTCCAGGGAGAGAGGTGGACCCCTGGGTAGCTTCCTAAGGTCAGAGGCCCCAAGGTGGAGGGCCAGGGGGCACCCTGGGGCCTATACTTCAAGTCCAGGGAGAGAGGTGGACCCCTGGGTAGCTTGCTGGGGTACGAGTCCCCTAGGTGGAGGGCCAGGGGGCACTCTGGGGCCTCTACTGCAAGTCCAGGGAGAGAGGTGGACCCCTGGGTAGCTTCCTGGGGTCAGAGTCCCCTAAGTGGAGGGTCAGGAGGTACCCTAGGGCCTCTACTGCAAGTCCAGGGAGAGAGGTGGACCCCTGGGTAGTTTGCTGGGGTCAGAGGCCCCAAGGCGGAGGGACAGGGGGCTTCCTGGGGCCTCTACTGCAAGTCCAGGGAGAGAGGTGGACCCCTGGGTAGCTTGCTTGGGTCAGAGGCCCCTAGGTATAGGGCCAGGGGGCACCCTGGGGCCTCTACTGCAAGGCCAGGGAGAGAGGTGGACCCCTTGGTAGCTTGCTTGGGTCAGAGGCCCCTAGGTGGAGGGCCAGGGGGTACCCTGGGGCCTATACTGCAAGTCCAGGGAGAGAGGTGGACCCCTGGGTAGCTTCCTAAGGTCTGAGGCCCCTAGGTGGAGGGCCAGGGGGCACCCTGGGGCCTATCCTGCAAGTCCAGGGAGAGATGTGGACCCCTGGGTAGCTTGCTGGGGTACGAGGCCCCTAGGTGGAGGGCCAGGGGGCACCTTGGGGCCTCTACTGCAAGTCCAGGGAGAGAGGAGGACCCCTGGGTAGCTTGCTGGGGTCAGAGGCAACTAGGTGGAGGGACAGGGGTACCCTGGGGCCTAGACTGCAAGTCCAGGGAGAGAGGTGGACCCCTGGGTAGCTTCCTGAGGTCAAAGGCCCCTAGGTGGAGGGCCAGGGGGCACCCTGGGGCCTATCCTGCAAGTCCAAGGAGAGAGGTGGACCGCTGGGTTGCTTGCTGGGGTACGAGGCCCCTAGTTGGAGGGCCAGGGGGCACCCTGGGGCCTCTACTGCAAGCCCAGGAAGAGAGGTGGACCCCTGGTTAGCTTGCTGGGGTCAGAAGCCCCTTGGTCTATGGCCAGGGGGCACCCTGGGGCATATACTGCAAGTCCAGTGAGAGAGGTGGACCCATGGGTAGCTTACTGGGGTCAGAGGCACCTAGGTGGAGGGCCAGGGGCTTCCTGGGGCCTCTACTGCAAGTCCAGGGAGAGAGGTGGACCCCTGGGTAGCTTGCTGGGGTACGAGGCCCCTAGGTGGAGGGCCAGGGGGCAGCCTGTGGCCTCTACTGCAAGTCCAGGGAGAGAGGTGGACCCCTGGGTACCTTCCTGGGGTCAGAGTCCCCTAGGTGGAGGGCCAGGAGGTACCCTAGGGCCTCTACTGCAAGTCCAGGGTGAGAGGTGGACCCCTGGGTAGCTTGCTGGGGTACAAGGCCCCTAGGTGGAGGGCCAGGGTGTACCCTGGGGCCTATCCTGCAAGTCCACGGAGAGATGTGGACCCTTGGGTAGCTTCCTAGGGTTAGAGGCCCCTAGGTGGAGGGCCAGGGGGCACCCTGGGGCCTATCCTGCAAGTCCAGGGAGAGAGGAGGACCCCTGGGTAGCTTGCTGGGGTCAGAGGCAACTAGGTGGAGGGACAGGGGTACCCTGGGGCCTAGACTGCAAGTCCAGGGAGAGAGGTGAACCCCTGGGTAGCTTCCTAAGGTCAAAGGCCCCTAGGTGGAGGGCCAGGGGGCACCCTCGGGCCTATCCTGCAAGTCCAAGGAGAGAGGTGGACCGCTGGGTTGCTTGCTGGGGTACGAGGCCCATAGTTGGAGGGCCAGGGGGCACCCTGGGGCCTCTACTGCAAGCCCAGGGAGAGAGGTGGACCCCTGGTTAGCTTGCTGGGGTCGGAAGCCCCTTGGTCTATGGCCAGGGGGCACCCTGGGGCCTATACTGCAAGTCCAGTGAGAGAGGTGGACCCATGGGTAGCTTACTGGGGTCAGAGGCCCCTAGGTGGGGGGCCAGGGGCCTTTCTGGGGCCTCTACTGCAAGTCCAACGAGAGAGGTGGACCCCTGGGTAGCTTGCTGGTGTCAGAGGCAACTAGGTGGAGGGACAGGGGGTATCCTGGGGCCTATACTGCAAGTCCAGGGAGAGAGGTGGACCCCTGGGTAGCTTCCTGAGGTCAGAGGCCCCTAGGTGGAGGGCCAGGGCGCACCCTGGGGCCTATCCTGCAAGTCCAGGGAGAGAGGTGGACCCCTGGGTAGCTTGCTGGGGTACGAGGCCCCTAGGTGGAGGGCCAGGGGGCACCCTGGGGCCTCTACTGCAAGTCCAGGGAGAGAGGAGGACCCCTGGGTAGCTTGCTGGGGTCAGAGGCAACTAGGTGGAGGGACAGGGGTACCCTGGGGCCTAGACTGCAAGTCCAGGGAGAGAGGTGAACCCCTGGGTAGCTTCCTAAGGTCAAAGGCCCCTAGGTGGAGGGCCAGGGGGCACCCTCGGGCCTATCCTGCAAGTCCAAGGAGAGAGGTGGACCGCTGGGATGCTTGCTGGGGTACGAGGCCCATAGTTGGAGGGCCAGGGGGCACCCTGGGGCCTCTACTGCAAGCCCAGGGAGAGAGGTGGACCCCTGGTTAGCTTGCTGTGGTCGGAAGCCCCTTGGTCTATGGCCAGGCGGCACCCTGGGGCCTATACTGCAAGTCCAGTGAGAGAGGTGGACCCATGGGTAGCTTACTGGGGTCAGAGGCCCCTAGGTGGGGGGCCAGGGGCTTCCTGGGGCCTCTACTGCAAGTCCAGGGAGAGAGGTGGACCCCTGGGTACCTTGCTGGTGTCAGAGGCAACTAGGTGGAGGGACAAGGGGTATCCTGGGGCATATACTGCAAGTCCAGGGAGAGAGGTGGACCCCTGGGTAGCTTCCTGAGGTCAAAGGCCCCTTGGTGGAGGGTCAGGGGGCACCCTGGGGCCTATTCTGCAAGTCCAGGGAGAGAGGTGGACCTCTGGGTAGCTTGCTGGGGTCAGAGGCCCCTAGGTGGAGGGCCAGGGGGCACCCTGGGGCCTATCCTGCAAGTTCAGGGAGAGAGGTGGACCCCTGGGTAGCTTGCTTGGGTACGAGGCCCATAGGTGGAGGGCCAGGGGGCACCCTGGGGCCTCTACTGCAAGTCCAGGGAGAGAGGTGGACCCCTGGGTAGCTTGCTGGGGTGAGAGGCCCCTAGGTGGAGGGCCAGGGGGCACCCTGGGGCCTCTACTGCAAGTCCAGGGAGAAAGGTGGACCCCTGGGTAGCTTGCTAGGGTCAGAGGCCCCTAGGTGGAGGTCAAGGGGGCACCCTGGGGCCTTTACTGCAATCCCAGGGAGAGTTGTGGACCCTTGTGTAGTTTGCTGGGGTCAGAGGCCCCTAGGTGGAGGGTCAGGGGGCACCCTGGGGCCTATTCTGCAAGTCCAGGGAGAGAGGTGGACCTCTGGGTAGCTTGCTGGGGTCAGAGGCCCCTAGGTGGAGGGCCAGGGGGCACCCTGGGGCCTATCCTAAAAGTCCATGGAGAGAGCTGGACCCCTGGGTAGCTTGCTGGGGTACGAGGCCCCTAGGTGGAGGGCCAGGGGACACCCTGGGGCCTCTACTGCAAGTCCAGGGAGAGAGGTGGACCCTTGGGTAGCTTCCTAAGGTTAGAGGCCCCTAGGTGGAGGGCCAGAGGGCACCCTGGGGACTATCGTGCAAGTCCAGGGAGAAAGGTGGACCCCTGGGTAGCTTGCTGGGGTACAAGGCCTCTAGGTGGAGGGCCAGGGGGCACCCTGGGGCCTATCTTGCAAGTCCAGGGAGTAAGGTGGACCCCTGAGTAGCTTGCTGGGGTACAAGGCCCCTAGGTGGAGGGCCAGGGGGCACCCTGGGGCCTCTACTGCAAGTCCAGGGAGAGAGGTGGACCCCTTGGTAGCTTGCTGGGGTCTGAAGCCCATAGGTGGAGGGCCAGGGGGCACCCTGGGGCCTCTACTGCAAGTCTAGGGAGAGAGGTGGACCCATGGGTAGCTAGCTGGGGTAAGAGGCCCCTAAGTGGAGGGCCAGGGGGCACCCTGGGGCCTCTACTGCAAGTCCAGGGAGAAAGGTGGACCCCTGGGTAGCTTGCTAGGGTCAGAGGCCCCTAGGTGGAGGTCAAGGGGGCACCCTGGGGCCTTTACTGCAATCCCAGGGAGAGTTGTGGATCCTTGTGTAGTTTGCTGGGGTCAAAGGCCCCTTGGTGGAGGGTCAGGGGGCACCCAAGGGCCTATTCTGCAAGTCCAGGGAGAGAGGTGGACCTCTGGGTAGCTTGCTGGGGTCAGAGGCCCCTAGGTGGAGGGCCAGGGGGCACCCTGGGGCCTATCCTAAAAGTCCAGGGAGAGAGGTGGACCCCTGGGTAGCTTGCTGGGGTACGAGGCCCCTAGGTGGAGGGCCAGGGGGAACCCTGGGGCCTCTACTGCAAGTCCAGGGAGAGAGGTGGACCCCTGGGTAGCTTGCTAGGGTCAGAGGCCCCTAGGTGGAGGGCCAGGGGGCACCCTGGGGCCTCTACTGCAAGTCCAGGGAAAGAGGTGGACCCCTAGGTAGCTTGCTGGGGTCAGATGCCTTTAGGTGGAGGGCCAGGGGGCGCCCTGGGGCCTCTACTGCAAGTCCAGGGAGAGAGGTGGACCCCTGGGTAGCTTGCTGGGGTCTGAAGCCCATAGGTGGAGGGCCAGGGGGTACCCCGGGGCCTATACTCCAAGTCCAGGGAGAGAGGTGGACCCTTGGGTAGCTTCCTAAGGTTAGAGGCCCCTAGGTGGAGGGCCAGAGGGCACCCTGGGGACTATCGTGCAAGTCCAGGGAGAGAGGTGGACCCCTGGGTAGCTTGCTGGGGTACAAGGCCTCTAGGTGGAGGGCCAGGGGGCACCCTGGGGCCTCTACTGCAAGGCCAGGGAGAGAGGTGGACCCCTTGGTAGCTTGCTTGGGTCAGAGACCCCTAGGTGGAGGGCCAGGGGGCACCTTGGGGCCTCTACTTCAAGTCCAGGGAGAGAGGTGGACCCTTGGGTAGCTTCCTAAGGTTAGAGGCCCCTAGGTGGAGGGCCAGAGGGCACCCAGGGGACTATCGTGCAAGTCCAGGGAGAGAGGTGGACCCCTGGGTAGCTTGCTGGGGTACAAGGCCTTTAGGTGGAGGGCCAGGGGGCACCCTGGGGCCTCTACTGCAAGGCAAGGGAGAGAGGTGGACCCCTTGGTAGCTTGCTTGGGTCAGAGACCCCTAGGTGGAAGGCCAGGGGGCACCTTGGGGCCTCTACTGCAAGTCTAGGGAGAGAGGTGGACCCATGGGTAGCTAGCTGGGGTAAGAGGCCCCTAAGTGGAGGGCAAGGGGGCACCCTGGGGCCTCTACTGCAAGTCCAGGGAGAGAGGTGGACCCCTGGGTAGTTTGCTGGGGTCAGTGGCCCCTAGGCGGAGGGACAGGGGGCTTCCTGGGGCCTCTACTGCAAGTCCAGGGAGAGAGGTGGACCCCTGGGTAGCTTGCTGGGGTCAGAGGCCTCTAGGTGGAGGGCCAAGGGGCACCCTGGGGCCTATACTGCAAGTCCAGGGAGAGAGGTGGACCCCTTGGTAGCTTGCTGGGGTCTGTAGCCCATAGGTGAAGGGCCAGGGGGCACCCTGGGGCCTATATTACAAGTCCAGGGAGAGAGGTGGAACCCTGGGTAGCTTCCTAAGGTCAGAGGCCCCTAGGTGGAGGGCCAGGGGGCACCCTGGGGCCTCTACTGCAAGTCCAGTGAGAGAGGTGGACCCCTGGGTAGCTTCCTAAGGTCAGAGGCCCCTAGGTGGAGGGCCAAGGGGGCACCCTGGGGCCTATCCTGCAAGTCCAGGGAGAGACGTGGACCCCTGGGTAGCTTGCTGGGGTACGAGTCCCCTAGGTGGAGGGCCAGGGGGCACCCTGGGGCCTCTACTGCAAGTCCAGGGAGAGAGGTGGACCCCTGGGTAGCTTCTTGGGGTCAGAGTCCCCTAGGTGGAGCGTCAGGAGGTACCCTGGGGCCTCTACTGCAAGTCCAGGGAGAGAGGTGGACCCCTGGGTAGCTTGCTGGGGTCAGAGGCAACTAGGTGGAGGGCCAGGGGGCACCATAGGGTCTACACTGCAAGTCCAGGGAGAGAGGTGGACCCCTGGGTAGCTTCCTAAGGTCTGAGGCCCCTAGGTGGAGGGTCAGGGGGCACCCTGGGGCCTATCCTGCAAGTCCAGGGAGAGATGTGGACCCCTGGGTAGCTTGCTGGGGTACGAGGCCCCTAGGTGGAGGGCCAGGGGGCACCTTGGGGCCTCTACTGCAAGTCCAGGGAGAGAGGAGGACCCCTGGGTAGCTTGCTGGGGTCAGAGGCAACTAGGTGGAGGGACAGGGGTACCCTGGGGCCTAGACTGCAAGTCCAGGGAGAGAGGTGGACCCCTGGGTAGCTTCCTGAGGTCAAAGGCCCCTGGGTGGAGGGCCAGGGGGCACCCTGGGGCCTATCCTGCAAGTCCAAGGAGAGAGGTGGACCGCTGGGTTGCTTGCTGGGGTACGAGGCCCCTAGTTGGAGGGCCAGGGGGCACCCTGGGGCCTCTACTGCAAGCCCAGGAAGAGAGGTGGACCCCTGGTTAGCTTGCTGGGGTCAGAAGCCCCTTGGTCTATGGCCAGGGGGCACCCTGGGGCATATACTGCAAGTCCAGTGAGAGAGGTGGACCCATGGGTAGCTTACTGGGGTCAGAGGCACCTAGGTGGAGGGCCAGGGGCTTCCTGGGGCCTCTACTGCAAGTCCAGGGAGAGAGGTGGACCCCTGGGTAGCTTGCTGGTGTCAGAGGCAACTAGGTGGAGGGACAGGGGGTACCCTGGAGCCTATACTGCAAGTCCAGGGAGAGAGGTGGACCCCTGGGTAGCTTCCCGAGGTCAGAGGCCCCTAGGTGGAGGGCCAGAGCGCACCCTGGGGCCTATCCTGCAAGTCCAGGGAGAGAGGTGGACCCCTGGGTAGCTTGCTGGGGTACGAGGCCCCTAGGTGGAGGGCCAGGGGGCAGCCTGTGGCCTCTACTGCAAGTCCAGGGAGAGAGGTGGACCCCTGGGTACCTTCCTGGGGTCAGAGTCCCCTAGGTGGAGGGCCAGGAGGTACCCTAGGGCCTCTACTGCAAGTCCAGGGTGAGAGGTGGACCCCTGGGTAGCTTGCTGGGGTACAAGGCCCCTAGGTGGAGGGCCAGGGTGTACCCTGGGGCCTATCATGCAAGTCCACGGAGAGATGTGGACCCTTGGGTAGCTTCCTAGGGTTAGAGGCCCCTAGGTGGAGGGCCAGGGGGCACCCTGGGGCCTATCCTGCAAGTCCAGGGAGAGAGGTGGACCCCTAGGTAGCTTGCTGGGGTACAAGGCCCCTAGGTGGAGGGCCAGGGGGCACCCTGGGGCCTCTACTGCAAGGCCAGGGAGAAAGGTGGACCCCTTGGTAGCTTGCTGGGGTCAGAGACCCCTAGGTGGAGGGCCAGGGGGCACCAATGGGCCTCAACTGCAAGTCTAGGGAGAGAGGTGGACCCATGGGTAGCTAGCTGGGGTAAGAGGCCCCTAAGTGGAGGGCCAGGGGGCACCCTGGGAACTCTACTGCAAGTCCATGGAGAGAGGTGGACCCCTGGGTAGTTTGCTGGGGTCAGAGGCCCCTAGGCGGAGGGACAGGGGGCTTCCTGGGGGCTCTACTGCAAGTCCAGGGAGAAAGGTGGACCCCTTGGTAGCTTGCTTGGGTCAGAGGCCTCTAGGTGGAGGTCAAGGGGGCACCCTGGGGCCTCTACTGCAAACCCAGGGAGAGTTGTGGACCCTTGTGTAGCTTGCTGGGGTCAGAGGCCCCTTGGTGGAGGGTCAGGGGGCACCCTGGGGCCTATTCTGCAAGTCCAAGGAGAGAGGTGGACCGCTGGGTTGCTTGCTGGGGTACGAGGCCCATAGTTGGAGGGCCAGGGGGCACCCTGGGGCCTCTACTGCAAGCCCAGGGAGAGAGGTGGACCCCTGGTTAGCTTGCTGGGATCGGAAGCCCCTTGGTCTATGGCCAGGGGGCACCCTGGGGCCTATACTGCAAGTCCAGTGAGAGAGGTGGACCCATGGGTAGCTTACTGGGGTCAGAGGCCCCTAGGTGGGGGGCCAGGGGCTTCCTGGGGCCTCTACTGCAAGTCCAGGGAGAGAGGTGGACCCCTGGGTAGCTTGCTGGTGTCAGAGGCAACTAGGTGGAGGGACAAGGGGTATCCTGGGGCATATACTGCAAGTCCAGGGAGAGAGGTGGACCCCTGGGTAGCTTCCTGAGGTCAAAGGCCCCTTGGTGGAGGGTCAGGGGGCACCCTGGGGCCTATTCTGCAAGTCCAGGGAGAGAGGTGGACCTCTGGGTAGCTTGCTGGGGTCAGAGGCCCCTAGGTGGAGGGCCAGGGGGCACCCTGGGGCCTATCCTGCAAGTTCAGGGAGAGAGGTGGACCCCTGGGTAGCTTGCTTGGGTACGAGGCCCATAGGTGGAGGGCCAGGGGGCACCCTGGGGCCTCTACTGCAAGTCCAGGGAGAGAGGTGGACCCCTGGGTAGCTTGCTGGGGTGAGAGGCCCCTAGGTGGAGGGCCAGGGGGCACCCTGGGGCCTCTACTGCAAGTCCAGGGAGAAAGGTGGACCCCTGGGTACCTTGCTGGTGTCAGAGGCAACTAGGTGGAGGGACAAGGGGTATCCTGGGGCATATACTGCAAGTCCAGGGAGAGAGGTGGACCCCTGGGTAGCTTCCTGAGGTCAAAGGCCCCTTGGTGGAGGGTCAGGGGGCACCCTGGGGCCTATTCTGCAAGTCCAGGGAGAGAGGTGGACCTCTGGGTAGCTTGCTGGGGTCAGAGGCCCCTAGGTGGAGGGCCAGGGGGCACCCTGGGGCCTATCCTGCAAGTTCAGGGAGAGAGGTGGACCCCTGGGTAGCTTGCTTGGGTATGAGGCCCATAGGTGGAGGGCCAGGGGGCACCCTGGGGCCTCTACTGCAAGTCCAGGGAGAGAGGTGGACCCCTGGGTAGCTTGCTGGGGTGAGAGGCCCCTAGGTGGAGGGCCAGGGGGCACCCTGGGGCCTCTACTGCAAGTCCAGGGAGAAAGGTGGACCCCTGGGTAGCTTGCTAGGGTCAGAGGCCCCTAGGTGGAGGTCAAGGGGGCACCCTGGGGCCTTTACTGCAATCCCAGGGAGAGTTGTGGACCCTTGTGTAGTTTGCTGGGGTCAGAGGCCCCTAGGTGGAGGGTCAGGGGGCACCCTGGGGCCTATTCTGCAAGTCCAGGGAGAGAGGTGGACCTCTGGGTAGCTTGCTGGGGTCAGAGGCCCCTAGGTGGAGGGCCAGGGGGCACCCTGGGGCCTATCCTAAAAGTCCAGGGAGAGAGCTGGACCCCTGGGTAGCTTGCTGGGGTACGAGGCCCCTAGGTGGAGGGCCAGGGGACACCCTGGGGCCTCTACTGCAAGTCCAGGGAGAGAGGTGGACCCTTGGGTAGCTTCCTAAGGTTAGAGGCCCCTAGGTGGAGGGCCAGAGGGCACCCTGGGGACTATCGTGCAAGTCCAGGGAGAAAGGTGGACCCCTGGGTAGCTTGCTGGGGTACAAGGCCTCTAGGTGGAGGGCCAGGGGGCACCCTGGGGCCTATCTTGCAAGTCCAGGGAGTAAGGTGGACCCCTGAGTAGCTTGCTGGGGTACAAGGCCCCTAGGTGGAGGGCCAGGGGGCACCCTGGGGCCTCTACTGCAAGTCCAGGGAGAGAGGTGGACCCCTTGGTAGCTTGCTGGGGTCTGAAGCCCATAGGTGGAGGGCCAGGGGGCACCCTGGGGCCTCTACTGCAAGTCTAGGGAGAGAGGTGGACCCATGGGTAGCTAGCTGGGGTAAGAGGCCCCTAAGTGGAGGGCCAGGGGGCACCCTGGGGCCTCTACTGCAAGTCCAGGGAGAAAGGTGGACCCCTGGGTAGCTTGCTAGGGTCAGAGGCCCCTAGGTGGAGGTCAAGGGGGCACCCTGGGGCCTTTACTGCAATCCCAGGGAGAGTTGTGGATCCTTGTGTAGTTTGCTGGGGTCAAAGGCCCCTTGGTGGAGGGTCAGGGGGCACCCAAGGGCCTATTCTGCAAGTCCAGGGAGAGAGGTGGACCTCTGGGTAGCTTGCTGGGGTCAGAGGCCCCTAGGTGGAGGGCCAGGGGGCACCCTGGGGCCTATCCTAAAAGTCCAGGGAGAGAGGTGGACCCCTGGGTAGCTTGCTGGGGTACGAGGCCCCTAGGTGGAGGGCCAGGGGGAACCCTGGGGCCTCTACTGCAAGTCCAGGGAGAGAGGTGGACCCCTGGGTAGCTTGCTAGGGTCAGAGGCCCCTAGGTGGAGGGCCAGGGGGCACCCTGGGGCCTCTACTGCAAGTCCAGGGAAAGAGGTGGACCCCTAGGTAGCTTGCTGGGGTCAGATGCCTTTAGGTGGAGGGCCAGGGGGCGCCCTGGGGCCTATACTGCAAGTCCAGGGAGAGAGGTGGACCCCTGGGTAGCTTGCTGGGGTCTGAAGCCCATAGGTGGAGGGCCAGGGGGTACCCCGGGGCCTATACTCCAAGTCCAGGGAGAGAGGTGGACCCTTGGGTAGCTTCCTAAGGTTAGAGGCCCCTAGGTGGAGGGCCAGAGGGCACCCTGGGGACTATCGTGCAAGTCCAGGGAGAGAGGTGGACCCCTGGGTAGCTTGCTGGGGTACAAGGCCTCTAGGTGGAGGGCCAGGGGGCACCCTGGGGCCTCTACTGCAAGGCCAGGGAGAGAGGTGGACCCCTTGGTAGCTTGCTTGGGTCAGAGACCCCTAGGTGGAGGGCCAGGGGGCACCTTGGGGCCTCTACTTCAAGTCCAGGGAGAGAGGTGGACCCTTGGGTAGCTTCCTAAGGTTAGAGGCCCCTAGGTGGAGGGCCAGAGGGCACCCAGGGGACTATCGTGCAAGTCCAGGGAGAGAGGTGGACCCCTGGGTAGCTTGCTGGGGTACAAGGCCTTTAGGTGGAGGGCCAGGGGGCACCCTGGGGCCTCTACTGCAAGGCAAGGGAGAGAGGTGGACCCCTTGGTAGCTTGCTTGGGTCAGAGACCCCTAGGTGGAAGGCCAGGGGGCACCTTGGGGCCTCTACTGCAAGTCTAGGGAGAGAGGTGGACCCATGGGTAGCTAGCTGGGGTAAGAGGCCCCTAAGTGGAGGGCAAGGGGGCACCCTGGGGCCTCTACTGCAAGTCCAGGGAGAGAGGTGGACCCCTGGGTAGTTTGCTGGGGTCAGTGGCCCCTAGGCGGAGGGACAGGGGGCTTCCTGGGGCCTCTACTGCAAGTCCAGGGAGAGAGGTGGACCCCTGGGTAGCTTGCTGGGGTCAGAGGCCTCTAGGTGGAGGGCCAAGGGGCACCCTGGGGCCTATACTGCAAGTCCAGGGAGAGAGGTGGACCCCTTGGTAGCTTGCTGGGGTCTGTAGCCCATAGGTGAAGGGCCAGGGGGCACCCTGGGGCCTATATTACAAGTCCAGGGAGAGAGGTGGAACCCTGGGTAGCTTCCTAAGGTCAGAGGCCCCTAGGTGGAGGGCCAGGGGGCACCCTGGGGCCTCTACTGCAAGTCCAGTGAGAGAGGTGGACCCCTGGGTAGCTTCCTAAGGTCAGAGGCCCCTAGGTGGAGGGCCAAGGGGGCACCCTGGGGCCTATCCTGCAAGTCCAGGGAGAGACGTGGACCCCTGGGTAGCTTGCTGGGGTACGAGTCCCCTAGGTGGAGGGCCAGGGGGCACCCTGGGGCCTCTACTGCAAGTCCAGGGAGAGAGGTGGACCCCTGGGTAGCTTCTTGGGGTCAGAGTCCCCTAGGTGGAGCGTCAGGAGGTACCCTGGGGCCTCTACTGCAAGTCCAGGGAGAGAGGTGGACCCCTGGGTAGCTTGCTGGGGTCAGAGGCAACTAGGTGGAGGGCCAGGGGGCACCATAGGGTCTACACTGCAAGTCCAGGGAGAGAGGTGGACCCCTGGGTAGCTTCCTAAGGTCTGAGGCCCCTAGGTGGAGGGTCAGGGGGCACCCTGGGGCCTATCCTGCAAGTCCAGGGAGAGATGTGGACCCCTGGGTAGCTTGCTGGGGTACGAGGCCCCTAGGTGGAGGGCCAGGGGGCACCTTGGGGCCTCTACTGCAAGTCCAGGGAGAGAGGAGGACCCCTGGGTAGCTTGCTGGGGTCAGAGGCAACTAGGTGGAGGGACAGGGGTACCCTGGGGCCTAGACTGCAAGTCCAGGGAGAGAGGTGGACCCCTGGGTAGCTTCCTGAGGTCAAAGGCCCCTGGGTGGAGGGCCAGGGGGCACCCTGGGGCCTATCCTGCAAGTCCAAGGAGAGAGGTGGACCGCTGGGTTGCTTGCTGGGGTACGAGGCCCCTAGTTGGAGGGCCAGGGGGCACCCTGGGGCCTCTACTGCAAGCCCAGGAAGAGAGGTGGACCCCTGGTTAGCTTGCTGGGGTCAGAAGCCCCTTGGTCTATGGCCAGGGGGCACCCTGGGGCATATACTGCAAGTCCAGTGAGAGAGGTGGACCCATGGGTAGCTTACTGGGGTCAGAGGCACCTAGGTGGAGGGCCAGGGGCTTCCTGGGGCCTCTACTGCAAGTCCAGGGAGAGAGGTGGACCCCTGGGTAGCTTGCTGGTGTCAGAGGCAACTAGGTGGAGGGACAGGGGGTACCCTGGAGCCTATACTGCAAGTCCAGGGAGAGAGGTGGACCCCTGGGTAGCTTCCCGAGGTCAGAGGCCCCTAGGTGGAGGGCCAGAGCGCACCCTGGGGCCTATCCTGCAAGTCCAGGGAGAGAGGTGGACCCCTGGGTAGCTTGCTGGGGTACGAGGCCCCTAGGTGGAGGGCCAGGGGGCAGCCTGTGGCCTCTACTGCAAGTCCAGGGAGAGAGGTGGACCCCTGGGTACCTTCCTGGGGTCAGAGTCCCCTAGGTGGAGGGCCAGGAGGTACCCTAGGGCCTCTACTGCAAGTCCAGGGTGAGAGGTGGACCCCTGGGTAGCTTGCTGGGGTACAAGGCCCCTAGGTGGAGGGCCAGGGTGTACCCTGGGGCCTATCATGCAAGTCCACGGAGAGATGTGGACCCTTGGGTAGCTTCCTAGGGTTAGAGGCCCCTAGGTGGAGGGCCAGGGGGCACCCTGGGGCCTATCCTGCAAGTCCAGGGAGAGAGGTGGACCCCTAGGTAGCTTGCTGGGGTACAAGGCCCCTAGGTGGAGGGCCAGGGGGCACCCTGGGGCCTCTACTGCAAGGCCAGGGAGAAAGGTGGACCCCTTGGTAGCTTGCTGGGGTCAGAGACCCCTAGGTGGAGGGCCAGGGGGCACCAATGGGCCTCAACTGCAAGTCTAGGGAGAGAGGTGGACCCATGGGTAGCTAGCTGGGGTAAGAGGCCCCTAAGTGGAGGGCCAGGGGGCACCCTGGGAACTCTACTGCAAGTCCATGGAGAGAGGTGGACCCCTGGGTAGTTTGCTGGGGTCAGAGGCCCCTAGGCGGAGGGACAGGGGGCTTCCTGGGGGCTCTACTGCAAGTCCAGGGAGAAAGGTGGACCCCTTGGTAGCTTGCTTGGGTCAGAGGCCTCTAGGTGGAGGTCAAGGGGGCACCCTGGGGCCTCTACTGCAAACCCAGGGAGAGTTGTGGACCCTTGTGTAGCTTGCTGGGGTCAGAGGCCCCTTGGTGGAGGGTCAGGGGGCACCCTGGGGCCTATTCTGCAAGTCCAAGGAGAGAGGTGGACCGCTGGGTTGCTTGCTGGGGTACGAGGCCCATAGTTGGAGGGCCAGGGGGCACCCTGGGGCCTCTACTGCAAGCCCAGGGAGAGAGGTGGACCCCTGGTTAGCTTGCTGGGATCGGAAGCCCCTTGGTCTATGGCCAGGGGGCACCCTGGGGCCTATACTGCAAGTCCAGTGAGAGAGGTGGACCCATGGGTAGCTTACTGGGGTCAGAGGCCCCTAGGTGGGGGGCCAGGGGCTTCCTGGGGCCTCTACTGCAAGTCCAGGGAGAGAGGTGGACCCCTGGGTAGCTTGCTGGTGTCAGAGGCAACTAGGTGGAGGGACAAGGGGTATCCTGGGGCATATACTGCAAGTCCAGGGAGAGAGGTGGACCCCTGGGTAGCTTCCTGAGGTCAAAGGCCCCTTGGTGGAGGGTCAGGGGGCACCCTGGGGCCTATTCTGCAAGTCCAGGGAGAGAGGTGGACCTCTGGGTAGCTTGCTGGGGTCAGAGGCCCCTAGGTGGAGGGCCAGGGGGCACCCTGGGGCCTATCCTGCAAGTTCAGGGAGAGAGGTGGACCCCTGGGTAGCTTGCTTGGGTACGAGGCCCATAGGTGGAGGGCCAGGGGGCACCCTGGGGCCTCTACTGCAAGTCCAGGGAGAGAGGTGGACCCCTGGGTAGCTTGCTGGGGTGAGAGGCCCCTAGGTGGAGGGCCAGGGGGCACCCTGGGGCCTCTACTGCAAGTCCAGGGAGAAAGGTGGACCCCTGGGTAGCTTGCTAGGGTCAGAGGCCCCTAGGTGGAGGTCAAGGGGGCACCCTGGGGCCTTTACTGCAATCCCAGGGAGAGTTGTGGACCCTTGTGTAGTTTGCTGGGGTCAGAGGCCCCTAGGTGGAGGGTCAGGGGGCACCCTGGGGCCTATTCTGCAAGTCCAGGGAGAGAGGTGGACCCCTGGGTAGCTTGCTTGGGTACGAGGCCCATAGGTGGAGGGCCAGGGGGCACCCTGGGGCCTCTACTGCAAGTCCAGGGAGAGAGGTGGACCCCTGGGTAGCTTGCTGGGGTGAGAGGCCCCTAGGTGGAGGGCCAGGGGGCACCCTGGGGCCTCTACTGCAAGTCCAGGGAGAAAGGTGGACCCCTGGGTAGCTTGCTAGGGTCAGAGGCCCCTAGGTGGAGGTCAAGGGGGCACCCTGGGGCCTTTACTGCAATCCCAGGGAGAGTTGTGGACCCTTGTGTAGTTTGCTGGGGTCAGAGGCCCCTAGGTGGAGGGTCAGGGGGCACCCTGGGGCCTATTCTGCAAGTCCAGGGAGAGAGGTGGACCTCTGGGTAGCTTGCTGGGGTCAGAGGCCCCTAGGTGGAGGGCCAGGGGGCACCCTGGGGCCTATCCTAAAAGTCCAGGCAGAGAGCTGGACCCCTGGGTAGCTTGCTGGGGTACGAGGCCCCTAGGTGGAGGGCCAGGGGGCACCCTGGGGCCTCTACTGCAAGTCCAGGGAGAGAGGTGGACCCTTGGGTAGCTTCCTAAGGTTAGAGGCCCCTAGGTGGAGGGCCAGAGGGCACCCTGGGGACTATCGTGCAAGTCCAGGGAGAAAGGTGGACCCCTGGGTAGCTTGCTGGGGTACAAGGCCTCTAGGTGGAGGGCCAGGGGGCACCCTGGGGCCTATCTTGCAAGTCCAGGGAGTAAGGTGGACCCCTGAGTAGCTTGCTGGGGTACAAGGCCCCTAGGTGGAGGGCCAGGGGGCACCCTGGGGCCTCTACTGCAAGTCCAGGGAGAGAGGTGGACCCCTTGGTAGCTTGCTGGGGTCTGAAGCCCATAGGTGGAGGGCCAGGGGGCACCCTGGGGCCTCTACTGCAAGTCTAGGGAGAGAGGTGGACCCCTGGGTAGCTAGCTGGGGTAAGAGGCCCCTAAGTGGAGGGCCAGGGGGCAACCTGGGGCCTCTACTGCAAGTCCAGGGAGAAAGGTGGACCCCTGGGTAGCTTGCTAGGGTCAGAGGCCCCTAGGTGGAGGTCAAGGGGGCACCCTGGGGCCTTTACTGCAATCCCAGGGAGAGTTGTGGATCCTTGTGTAGTTTGCTGGGGTCAGAGGCCCCTTGGTGGAGGGTCAGGGGGCACCCAAGGGCCTATTCTGCAAGTCCAGGGAGAGAGGTGGACCTCTGGGTAGCTTGCTGGGGTCAGAGGCCCCTAGGTGGAGGGCCAGGGGGCACCCTGGGGCCTATCCTAAAAGTCCAGGGAGAGAGGTGGACCCCTGGGTAGCTTGCTGGGGTACGAGGCCCCTAGGTGGAGGGCCAGGGGGCACCCTGGGGCCTCTACTGCAAGTCCAGGGAGAGAGGTGGACCCCTGGGTAGCTTGCTGGGGTGAGAGGCCCCTAGGTGGAGGGCCAGGGGGCACCCTGGGGCCTCTACTGCAAGTCCAGGGAGAAAGGTGGACCCCTGGGTAGCTTGCTAGGGTCAGAGGCCCCTAGGTGGAGGTCAAGGGGGCACCCTGGGGCCTTTACTGCAATCCCAGGGAGAAAGGTGGACCCCTGGGTAGCTTGCTAGGGTCAGAGGCCCCTAGGTGGAGGTCAAGGGGGCACCCTGGGGCCTTTACTGCAATCCCAGGGAGAGTTGTGGATCCTTGTGTAGTTTGCTGGGGTCAGAGGCCCCTTGGTGGAGGGTCAGGGGGCACCCAAGGGCCTATTCTGCAAGTCCAGGGAGAGAGGTGGACCTCTGGGTAGCTTGCTGGGGTCAGAGGCCCCTAGGTGGAGGGCCAGGGGGCACCCTGGGGCCTATCCTAAAAGTCCAGGGAGAGAGGTGGACCCCTGGGTAGCTTGCTGGGGTACGAGGCCCCTAGGTGGAGGGCCAGGGGGCACCCTGGGGCCTCTACTGCAAGTCCAGGGAGAGAGGTGGACCCCTGGGTAGCTTGCTGGGGTGAGAGGCCCCTAGGTGGAGGGCCAGGGGGCACCCTGGGGCCTCTACTGCAAGTCCAGGGAGAAAGGTGGACCCCTGGGTAGCTTGCTAGGGTCAGAGGCCCCTAGGTGGAGGTCAAGGGGGCACCCTGGGGCCTTTACTGCAATCCCAGGGAGAGTTGTGGACCCTTGTGTAGTTTGCTGGGGTCAGAGGCCCCTAGGTGGAGGGTCAGGGGGCACCCTGGGGCCTATTCTGCAAGTCCAGGGAGAGAGGTGGACGTCTGGGTAGCTTGCTGGGGTCAGAGGCCCCTAGGTGGAGGGCCAGGGGGCACCCTGGGGCCTATCCTAAAAGTCCAGGGAGAGAGCTGGACCCCTGGGTAGCTTGCTGGGGTACGAGGCCCCTAGGTGGAGGGCCAGGGGGCACCCTGGGGCCTCTACTGCAAGTCCAGGGAGAGAGGTGGACCCTTGGGTAGCTTCCTAAGGTTAGAGGCCCCTAGGTGGAGGGCCAGAGGGCACCCTGGGGACTATCGTGCAAGTCCAGGGAGAAAGGTGGACCCCTGGGTAGCTTGCTGGGGTACAAGGCCTCTAGGTGGAGGGCCAGGGGGCACCCTGGGGCCTATCTTGCAAGTCCAGGGAGTAAGGTGGACCCCTGAGTAGCTTGCTGGGGTACAAGGCCCCTAGGTGGAGGGCCAGGGGGCACCCTGGGGCCTCTACTGCAAGTCCAGGGAGAGAGGTGGACCCCTTGGTAGCTTGCTGGGGTCTGAAGCCCATAGGTGGAGGGCCAGGGGGCACCCTGGGGCCTCTACTGCAAGTCTAGGGAGAGAAGTGGACCCATGGGTAGCTAGCTGGGGTAAGAGGCCCCTAAGTGGAGGGCCAGGGGGCACCCTGGGGCCTCTACTGCAAGTCCAGGGAGAAAGGTGGACCCCTGGGTAGCTTGCTAGGGTCAGAGGCCCCTAGGTGGAGGTCAAGGGGGCACCCTGGGGCCTTTACTGCAATCCCAGGGAGAGTTGTGGATCCTTGTGTAGTTTGCTGGGGTCAGAGGCCCCTTGGTGGAGGGTCAGGGGGCACCCAAGGGCCTATTCTGCAAGTCCAGGGAGAGAGGTGGACCTCTGGGTAGCTTGCTGGGGTCAGAGGCCCCTAGGTGGAGGGCCAGGGGGCACCCTGGGGCCTATCCTAAAAGTCCAGGGAGAGAGGTGGACCCCTGGGTAGCTTGCTGGGGTACGAGGCCCCTAGGTGGAGGGCCAGGGGGCACCCTGGGGCCTCTACTGCAAGTCCAGGGAGAGAGGTGGACCCCTGGGTAGCTTGCTAGGGTCAGAGGCCCCTAGGTGGAGGGCCAGGGGGCACCCTGGGGCCTCTACTGCAAGTCCAGGGAAAGAGGTGGACCCCTAGGTAGCTTGCTGGGGTCAGAGGCCTCTAGGTGGAGGGCCAGGGGGCACCCTGGGGCCTCTACTGCAAGTCCAGGGAGAGAGGTGGACCCCTGGGTAGCTTGCTGGGGTCTGAAGCCCATAGGTGGAGGGCCAGGGGGTACCCCGGGGCCTATACTCCAAGTCCAGGGAGAGAGGTGGACCCTTGGGTAGCTTCCTAAGGTTAGAGGCCCTTAGGTGGAGGGCCAGAGGGCACCCTGGGGACTATCGTGCAAGTCCAGGGAGAGAGGTGGACCCCTGGGTAGCTTGCTGGGGTACTAGGCCTCTAGGTGGAGGGCCAGGGGGCACCCTGGGGCCTCTACTGCAAGGCCAGGGAGAGAGGTGGACCCCTTGGTAGCTTGCTTGGGTCAGAGACCCCAAGGTGGAGGGCCAGGGGGCACCTTGGGGCCTCTACTTCAAGTCCAGGGAGAGAGGTGGACCCTTGGGTAGCTTCCTAAGGTTAGAGGCCCCTAGGTGGAGGGCCAGAGGGCACCCTGGGGACTATCGTGCAAGTCCAGGGAGAGAGGTGGACCCCTGGGTAGCTTGCTGGGGTACAAGGCCTCTAGGTGGAGGGCCAGGGGGCACCCTGGGGCCTATCTTGCAAGTCCAGGGAGTAAGGTGGACCCCTGAGTAGCTTGCTGGGGTACGAGGCCCCTAGGTGGAGGGCCAGGAGGCACCCTGTGGCCTCTACTGCAAGTCCAGGGAGAGAGGTGGACCCCTGGGTAGCTTGCTGGGGTCTGAAGCCCATAGGTGGAGGGCCATGGGGTACCCTGGGGCCTATACTTCAAGTCCAGGCAGAGAGATGGACCCTTGGGTAGCTTCCTAAGGTTAGAGGCCCCTAGGTGGAGGGCCAGAGGGCACCCTGGGGACTATCGTGCAAGTCCAGGGAGAAAGGTGGGCCCCTGGGTAGCTTGCTGGGGTACAAGGCCTCTAGGTGGAGGGCCAGGGGGCACCCTGGGGCCTATCTTGCAAATCCAGGGAGTAAGGTGGACCCCTGAGTAGCTTGCTGGGGTACAAGGCCCTTAGGTGGAGGGCCAGGGGGCACCCTGGGGCCTCTACTGCAAGTCCAGGGAGAGAGGTGGACCCCTGGGTAGCTTCCTGGGGTCTGAAGCCCATAGGTGGAGGGCCAGGGGGCACCCTGGGGCCTCTACTGCAAGTCTAGGGAGAGAGGTGGACCCATGGGTAGCTAGCTGGGGTAAGAGGCCCCTAAGTGGAGGGCCAGGGGGCACCCTGGGGCCTCTACTGCAAGTCCAGGGAGAAAGGTGGACCCCTGGGTAGCTTGCTAGGGTCAGAGGCCCCTAGGTGGAGGTCAAGGGGGCACCCTGGGGCCTTTACTGCAATCCCAGGGAGAGTTGTGGACCCTTGTGTAGTTTGCTGGGGTCAGAGGCCCCTAGGTGGAGGGTCAGGGGGCACCCTGGGGCCTATTCTGCAAGTCCAGGGAGAGAGGTGGACCTCTGGGTAGCTTGCTGGGGTCAGAGGCCCCTAGGTGGAGGGCCAGGGGGAACCCTGGGGCCTATCCTAAAAGTCCAGGGAGAGAGCTGGACCCCTGGGTAGCTTGCTGGGGTACGAGGCCCCTAGGTGGAGGGCCAGGGGGCACCCTGGGGCCTCTACTGCAAGTCAAGGGAGAGAGGTGGACCCTTGGGTAGCTTCCAAAGGTTAGAGGCCCCTAGGTGGAGGGCCAGAGGGCACCCTGGGGACTATCGTGCAAGTCCAGGGAGAAAGGTGGACCCCTGGGTAGCTTGCTGGGGTACAAGGCCTCTAGGTGGAGGGCCAGGGGGCACCCTGGGGCCTATCTTGCAAGTCCAGGGAGTAAGGTGGACCCCTGAGTAGCTTGCTGGGGTACAAGGCCCCTAGGTGGAGGGCCAGGGGGCACCCTGGGGCCTCTACTGCAAGTCCAGGGAGAGAGGTGTACCCCTTGGTAGCTTGCTGGGGTCTGAAGCCCATAGGTGGAGGGCCAGGGGGCACCCTGGGGCCTCTACTGCAAGTCTAGGGAGAGAGGTGGACCCATAGATAGCTAGCTGGGGTAAGAGGCCCCTAGTTGGAGGGCCAGGGGGCACCCTGGGGCCTCTACTGCAAGCCCAGGGAGAGAGGTGGACCCCTGGTTAGCTTGCTGGGGTCGGAAGCCCCTTGGTCTATGGCCAGGGGGCACCCTGGGGCCTATACTGCAAGTCCAGGGAGAGAGGTGGACCCATGGGTAGCTTACTGGGGTCAGAGGCCCCTAAGTGGAGGGCCAGGGGCTTCCTGGGGCCTCTACTGCAAGTCTAGGCAGAGAGGTGGACCCCTGGGTAGCTTGCTGGGGTCAGAGGCCCCTAGGTGGAGGGCCAGGGGGCACCCTGGGGCCTCTACTGCAAGTCCAGGGAAAGAGGTGGACCCCTGGGTAGCTTGCTGGGGTCAGAGGCCTCTAGGTGGAGGGCCAGGGGGCACCCTGGGGCCTCTACTGCAAGTCTAGGGAGAGAGGTGGACCCATGGGTAGCTAGCTGGTGTAAGTGGCCCCTAAGTGGAGGGCCAGGGGCACCCTGGGGCCTCTACTGCAAGTCCAGGGAGAGAGGTGGACCCCTGGGTAGCTTCCTAATGTCAGAGGCCCCTAGGTGGAGGGCCAGGGGGCACCCTGGGGCCTATCCTGCAAGTCCAGGGAGAGAGGTGGACCCCTGGGTAGCTTGCTGGGGTACGAGGCCCCTAGGTGGAGGGCCAGGGGGCACCCTGGGGCCTTTACTGCAAGTCCAGGGAGAGAGGTGGACCCATGGGTAGCTTCCTAAGGTCAGAGGCCCCTAGGTGGAGGGCCAGGGGGCACCCTGGGTTCTATACTGCAAGTCCAGGGAGAGAGGTGGACCCCTGGGTAGCTTGCTGGGGTACGAGTCCCCTAGGTGGAGGGCCAGGGGGCACCCTGGGGCCTCTACTGCAAGTCCAGGGAGAGAGGTGGACCCCTGGGTAGCTTCCTGGGGTCAGAGTCCCCTGGATGGAGGGTCAGGAGGTACCCTAGGGCCTCTACTGCAAGTCCAGGGAGAGAGGTGGACCCCTGGGTAGCTTGCTGGGGTCAGAGGCCCCTAGGTGGAGGGCCAGGGGGCACCCTGGGGCCTCTACTGCAAGTCCAGGGAGAGAGGAGGACCCCTGGGTAGCTTGCTGGGGTCAGAGGCAACTAGGTGGAGGGACAGGGGTACCCTGGGGCCTAGACTGCAAGTCCAGGGAGAGAGGTGTACCCCTGGGTAGCTTCCTGAGGTCAAAGGCCCCTAGGTGGAGGGCCAGGGGGCACCCTGGGGCCTATCCTGCAAGTCCAAGGAGAGAGGTGGACCCCTGGGTTGCTTGCTGGTGTACGAGGCCCTTAGTTGGAGGGCCAGGGGGCACCCTGGGGCCTCTACTGCAAGCCCAGGGAGAGAGGTGGACCCCTGGTTAGCTTGCTGGGGTCGGAAGCCCCTTGGTCTATGGCCAGGGGGCACCCTGGGGCCTATACTGCAAGTCCAGGGAGAGAGGTGGACCCATGGGTAGCTTACTGGGGTCAGAGGCCCCTAGGTGGAGGGCCAGGGGCTTCCTGGGGCCTCTACTGCAAGTCTAGGCAGAGAGGTGGACCCCTGGGTAGCTTGCTGGGGTCAGAGGCCCCTAGGTGGAGGGCCAGGGGGCACCCAAGGGCCTCTACTGCAAGTCCAGGGAAAGAGGGGGACCCCTGGGTAGCTTGCTGGGGTCAGAGGCCTCTAGGTGGAGGGCCAGGGGGCACCCTGGGGCCTCTACTGCAAGTCTAGGGAGAGAGGTGGACCCATGGGTAGCTAGCTGGTGTAAGAGGCCCCTAAGTGGAGGGCCAGGGGGCACCCTGGGGCCTCTACTGCAAGTCCAGGGATAGAGGTGGACCCCTGGGTAGCTTGCTGGGGTCTGAAGCCCAAAGGTGGAGGGCCAGGGGGCAGCCTGGGGCCTATACTTCAAGTCCAGGGAGAGAGGTGGACCCTTGGGTAGCTTCCTAAGGTTAGAGGCCCCTAGGTGGAGGGCCAGAGGGCACCCTGGGGACTATCGTGCAAGTCCAGGGAGAGAGGTGGACCCCTGGGTAGCTTGCTGGGGTACAAGGCCTCTAGGTGGAGGGCCAGGGGGCACCCTGGGGCCTATCTTGCAAGTCCAGGGAGTAAGGTGGACCCCTGAGTAGCTTGCTGGGGTACGAGGCCCCTAGGTGGAGGGCCAGGGGGCACCCTGGGGCCTCTACTGCAAGTCCAGGGAGAGAGGTGGACCCCTGGGTAGCTTGCTGGGGTCTGAAGCCCATAGGTGGAGGGCCAGGGGGCACCCTGGGGCCTCTACTGCAAGTCTAGGGAGAGAGGTGGACCCATAGATAGCTAGCTGGGGTAAGAGGCCCCTAGTTGGAGGGCCAGGGGGCACCCTGGGGCCTCTACTGCAAGTCCAGGGAGAGAGGTGGACCCCTGGTTAGCTTGCTGGGGTCGGAAGCCCCTTGGTCTATGGCCAGGGGGCACCCTGGGGCCTATACTGCAAGTCCAGGGAGAGAGGTGGACCCATGGGTAGCTTACTGGGGTCAGAGGCCCCTAGGTGGAGGGCCAGGGGCTTCCTGGGGCCTCTACTGCAAGTCTAGGCAGAGAGGTGGACCCCTGGGTAGCTTGCTGGGGTCAGAGGCCCCTAGGTGGAGGGCCAGGGGGCACCCTGGGGCCTCTACTGCAAGTCCAGGGAAAGAGGTGGACCCCTGGGTAGCTTGCTGGGGTCAGAGGCCTCTAGGTGGAGGGCCAGGGGGCACCCTGGGGCCTCTACTGCAAGTCTAGGGAGAGAGGTGGACCCATGGGTAGCTAGCTGGTGTAAGTGGCCCCTAAGTGGAGGGCCAGGGGGCACCCTGGGGCCTCTACTGCAAGTCCAGGGAGAGAGGTGGACCCCTGGGTAGCTTCCTAATGTCAGAGGCCCCTAGGTGGAGGGCCAGGGGGCACCCTGGGGCCTATCCTGCAAGTCCAGGGAGAGAGGTGGACCCCTGGGTAGCTTGCTGGGGTACGAGGCCCCTAGGTGGAGGGCCAGGGGGCACCCTGGGGCCTTTACTGCAAGTCCAGGGAGAGAGGTGGACCCATGGGTAGCTTCCTAAGGTCAGAGGCCCCTAGGTGGAGGGCCAGGGGGCACCCTGGGTTCTATACTGCAAGTCCAGGGAGAGAGGTGGACCCCTGGGTAGCTTGCTGGGGTACGAGTCCCCTAGGTGGAGGGCCAGGGGGCACCCTGGGGCCTCTACTGCAAGTCCAGGGAGAGAGGTGGACCCCTGGGTAGCTTCCTGGGGTCAGAGTCCCCTAGATGGAGGGTCAGGAGGTACCCTAGGGCCTCTACTGCAAGTCCAGGGAGAGAGGTGGACCCCTGGGTAGCTTGCTGGGGTCAGAGGTCCCTAGGTGGAGGGCCAGGGGGCACCCTGGGGCCTATCCTGCAAGTCCAGGGAGAGATGTGGACCCCTGGGTAGCTTGCTGGGGTACGAGGCCCCTAGGTGGAGGGCCAGGGGGCACCCTGGGGCCTCTACTGCAAGTCCAGGGAGAGAGGAGGACCCCTGGGTAGCTTGCTGGGGTCAGAGGCAACTAGGTGGAGGGACAGGGGTACCCTGGGGCCTAGACTGCAAGTCCTGGGAGAGAGGTGTACCCCTGGGTAGCTTCCTGAGGTCAAAGGCCCCTAGGTGGAGGGCCAGGGGGCACCCTGGGGCATCTCCTGCAAGTCCAAGGAGAGAGGTGGACCCCTGGGTTGCTTGCTGGGGTACGAGGCCCCTAGTTGGAGGGCCAGGGGGCACCCTGGGGCCTCTACTGCAAGCCCAGGGAGAGAGGTGGACCCCTGGTTAGCTTGCTGGGGTCGGAAGCCCCTTGGTCTATGGCCAGGGGGCACCCTGGGGCCTATACTGCAAGTCCAGGGAGAGAGGTGGACCCATGGGTAGCTTACTGGGGTCAGAGGCCCCTAGGTGGAGGGCCAGGGGCTTCCTGGGGCCTCTACTGCAAGTCTAGGCAGAGAGGTGGACCCCTGGGTAGCTTGCTGGGGTCAGAGGCCCCTAGGTGGAGGGCCAGGGGGCACCCAAGGGCCTCTACTGCAAGTCCAGGGAAAGAGGGGGACCCCTGGGTAGCTTGCAGGGGTCAGAGGCCTCTAGGTGGAGGGCCAGGGGGCACCCTGGGGCCTCTACTGCAAGTCTAGGGAGAGAGGTGGACCCATGGGTAGCTAGCTGGTGTAAGAGGCCCCTAAGTGGAGGGCCAGGGGGCACCCTGGGGCCTCTACTGCAAGTCCAGGGATAGAGGTGGACCCCTGGGTAGCTTGCTGGGGTCTGAAGCCCAAAGGTGGAGGGCCAGGGGGCAGCCTGGGGCCTATACTTCAAGTCCAGGGAGAGAGGTGGACCCTTGGGTAGCTTCCTAAGGTTAGAGGCCCCTAGGTGGAGGGCCAGAGGGCACCCTGGGGACTATCGTGCAAGTCCAGGGAGAGAGGTGGACCCCTGGGTAGCTTGCTGGGGTACAAGGCCTCTAGGTGGAGGGCCAGGGGGCACCCTGGGGCCTATCTTGCAAGTCCAGGGAGTAAGGTGGACCCCTGAGTAGCTTGCTGGGGTACGAGGCCCCTAGGTGGAGGGCCAGGGGGCACCCTGGGGCCTATTCTGCAAGTCCAGGGAGAGAGGTGGACCTCTGGGTAGCTTGCTGGGGTCAGAGGCCCCTAGGTGGAGGGCCAGGGGGCACCCTGGGGCCTATCCTGCAAGTCCAGGGAGAGAGGTGGACCCCTGGGTAGCTTGCTGGGGTCAGAGGCCCCTAGGTGGAGGGCCAGGGGGCACCCTGGGGCCTCTACTGCAAGTCCAGGGAGAGAGGTGGACCCCTGGGTAGCTTGCTGGAGTCAGAGGCCTCTAGGTGGAGGGCCAGGGGGCACCCTGGGGCCTCTACTGCAAGGCCAGGGAGAGAGGTGGACCCCTTGGTAGCTTGCTTTGGTCAGAGACCCCTAGGTGGAGGGCCAGGGGGCACCTTGGGGCCTCTACTGCAAGTCTAGGGAGAGAGGTGGACCCATGGGTAGCTAGCTGGGGTAAGAGGCCCCTAAGTGGAGGGCAAGGGGGCACCCTGGGGCCTCTACTGCAAGTCCAGGGAGAGAGGTGGACCCCTGGGTAGTTTGCTGGGGTCAGAGGCCCCAAGGCGGAGGGACAGGGGGCTTCCTGGGGCCTCTACTGCAAGTCCAGGGAGAGAGGTGGACCCCTGGGTAGCTTGCTGGGGTCAGAGGCCTCTAGGTGGAGGGCCAAGGGGCACCCTGGGGCCTATACTGCAAGTCCAGGGAGAGAGGTGGACCCCTGGGTAGCTTGCTTGGGTCAGAGACCCCTAGGTGGAGGGCCAGGGGGCACCTTGGTGCCTCTACTGCAAGTCTACGTAGAGAGGTGGACCCCTGGGTAGCTTGCTGGGGTCAGAGGCCTCTAGGTGGAGGGCCAAGGGGCTTCCTGGGGCCTCTACTGCAAGTCCAGGGAGAGAGGTGGACCCCTGGGTAGCTTGCTGGGGTCAGAGGCCTCTAGGTGGAGGGCCAAGGGGCACCCTGGGGCCTATACTGCAAGTCCAGGGAGAGAGGTGGACCCCTGGGTAGCTTGCTGGGGTCTGTAGCCCATAGGTGGAGGTCCAGGGGGTACCCTGGGGCCTATACTGCAAGTCCTGGGAGAGAGGTGGACCCCTGGGTAGCTTCCTAATGTCAGAGGCCCCTAGGTGGAGGGCCAGGGGGCACCCTGGGGCCTATCCTGCAAGTCCAGGGAGAGAGGTGGACCCCTGGGTAGCTTGCTGGGGTACGAGTCCCCTAGGTGGAGGGCCAGGGGGCACCCTGGGGCCTCTACTGCAAGTCCAGGGAGAGAGGTGGACCCCTGGGTAGCTTCCTAAGGTCAGAGGCCCCTAGGTGGAGGGCCAGGGGGCACCCTGGGGCCTATACTGCAAGTCCAGGGAGAGAGGTGGACCCCTGGGTAGCTTGCTGGGGTACGAGTCCCCTAGGTGGAGGGCCAGGGGGCACCCTGGGGCCTCTACTGCAAGTCCAGGGAGAGAGGTGGACCCCTGGGTAGCTGCCTGGGGTACGAGTCCCCTAGGTGGAGGGTCAGGAGGTACCCTAGGGCCTCTACTGCAAGTCCAGGGAGAGAGGTGGACCCCTGGGTAGCTTGCTGGGGTCAGAGGCAAATAGGTGGAGGACCAGGGGGCACCCTAGGGTCTACACTGCAAGTCCAGGGAGAGAGGTGGACCCCTGGGTAGCTTCCTAAGGTCAGAGGCCCCTAGGTGGAGGGCCAGGGGGCACCCTGGGGCCTATCCTGCAAGTCCAGGGAGAGATGTGGACCCCTGGGTAGCTTGCTGGGGTACGAGGCCCCTAGGTGGAGGGCCAGGGGGCACCCTGGGGCCTCTACTGCAAGTCCAGGGAGAGAGGAGGACCCCTGGGTAGCTTGCTGGGGTCAGAGGCAACTAGGTGGAGGGACAGGGGTACCCTGGGGCCTAGACTGCAAGTCCAGGGAGAGAGGTGGACCCCTGGGTAGCTTGCTGGGGTACAAGGCCTCTAGGTGGAGGGCCAGGGGGCACCCTGGGGCCTATCTTGCAAGTCCAGGGAGTAAGGTGGACCCCTGAGTAGCTTGCTGGGGTACGAGGCCCCTAGGTGGAGGGCCAGGGGGCACCCTGGGGCCTCTACTGCAAGTCCAGGGAGAGAGGTGGACCCCTGGGTAGCTTGCTGGGGTCTGAAGCCCATATTTGGAGGGCCAGGGGGCACCCTGGGGCCTCTACTGCAAGTCTAGGGAGAGAGGTGGACCCATGGGTAGCTAGCTGGGGTAAGAGGCCCCTAAGTGGAGGGCCAGGGGGCACCCTGGGGCCTCTACTGCAAGTCCAGGGAGAGAGGTGGACCCCAGGGTAGTTTGCTGGGGTCAGAGGCCCCTGGGCGGAGGGACAGGGGGCTTCCTGGGGCCTCTACTGCAAGTCCAGGGAGAAAGGTGGACCCCTGGGTAGCTTGCTAGGGTCAGAGGCCCCTAGGTGGAGGTCAAGGGGGCACCCTGGGGCCTTTACTGCAATCCCAGGGAGAGTTGTGGACCCTTGTGTAGCTTGCTGGGGTCAGAGGCCCCTTGGTGGAGGGTCAGGGGGCACCCTGGGGCCTATTCTGCAAGTCCAGGGAGAGAGGTTGACCTCTGGGTAGCTTGCTGGGGTCAGAGGCCCCTAGGTGGAGGGCCAGGGGGCACCCTGGGGCCTATCCTGCAAGTCCAGGGAGAGAGGTGGACCCCTGGGTAGCTTGCTGGGGTCAGAGGCCCCTAGGTGGAGGGCCAGGGGGCACCCTGGGGCCTCTACTGCAAGTCCAGGGAGAGAGGTGGACCCCTGGGTAGCTTGCTGGAGTCAGAGGCCTCTAGATGGAGGGCCAGGGGGCACCCTGGGGCCTCTACTGCAAGTCCAGGGAGAGAGGTGGACCCCTGGGTAGCTTGCTAGGGTCTGAAGCCCATAGGTGGAGGGCCAGGGGGTACCCTGGGGCCTATACTTCAAGTCCAGGGAGAGAGGTGGACCCTTGGGTAGCTTCCTAAGGTTAGAGGCCCCTAGGTGGAGGGCCAGAGGGCACCCTGGGGACTATCGTGCAAGTCCAGGGAGAGAGGTGGACCCCTGGGTAGCTTGCTGGGGTACAAGGCCTCTAGGTGGAGGGCCAGGGGGCACCCTGGGGCCTCTACTGCAAGGCCAGGGAGAGAGGTGGACCCCTTGGTAGCTTGCTTGGGTCAGAGACTCCTAGGTGGAGGGCCAGGGGGCACCTTGGGACCTCTACTGCAAGTCTAGGGAGAGAGGTGGACCCATGGGTAGCTAGCTGGGGTAAGAGGCCCCTAAGTGGAGGGCAAGGGGGCACCCTGGGGCCTCTACTGCAAGTCCAGGGAGAGAGGTGGACCCCTGGGTAGTTTGCTGGGGTCAGAGGCCCCAAGGCGGAGGGACAGGGGGCTCCCTGGGGCCTCTACTGCAAGTCCAGGGAGAGAGGTGGACCCCTGGGTAGCTTGCTGGGGTCAGAGGCCTCTAGGTGGAGGGCCAAGGGGCACCCTGGGGCCTATACTGCAAGTCCAGGGAGAGAGGTGGACCCCTGGGTAGCTTGCTGGGGTCTGTAGCCCATAGGTGGAGGTCCAGGGGGTACCCTGGGGCCTATACTGCAAATCCAGGGAGAGAGGTGGACCCCTGGGTAGATTCCTAAGGTCAGAGGCCCCTAGGTGGAGGGCCAGGGGGCACCCTGGGGCCTATCCTGCAAGTCCAGGGAGAGAGGTGGACCCCTGGGTAGCTTGCTGGGGTACGAGGCCCCTAGGTGAAGGGCCAGGGGGCACCCTGGGGCCTCTATTGCAAGTCCAGGGAGAGAGGTGGACCCCTGGGTAGCTTCCTAAGGTCAGAGGCCCCTAGGTGGAGGGCCAGGGGGCACCCTGGGTCCTATCCTGCAAGTCCAGGGAGAGAGGTGGACCCCTGGGTAGCTTGCTGGGGTACGAGTCCCCTAGGTGGAGGGCCAGGGGGCACCCTGGGGCCTCTACTGCTAGTCCAGGGAGAGAGGTGGACCCCTGGGTAGCTTCCTGGGGTCAGAGTCCCCTAGGTGGAGGGTCACGAGGTACCCTAGGGCCTCTACTGCAAGTCCAGGGAGAGAGCTGGACCCCTGGGTAGCTTGCTGGGGTCAGAGGCAACTAGGTGGAGGGCCAGGGGGCACCCTAGGGTCTACACTGCAAGTCCAGGGAGAGAGGTGGACCCCTGGGTAGCTTGCTGGGGTCAGAGGCCCCTAGGTGGAGGGCCAGGGGGCACCCTGGGGCCTCTACTGCAAGTCCAGGGAGAGAGGTGGACCCCTGGGTAGCTTGCTGGAGTCAGAGGCCTCTAGGTGGAAGGCCAGGGGGCACCCTGGGGCCTCTACTGCCAGTCCAGGGAGAGAGGTGGACCCCTGGGTAGCTTGCTGGGGTCAGAGGCCTCTAGGTGGAGGGCCAAGGGGCACCCTGGGGCCTATACTGCAAGTCCAGGGAGAGAGGTGGACCCCTGGGTAGCTTGCTGGGGTCTGTAGCCCATAGGTGGAGGTCCAGGGGGTACCCTGGGGCCTATACTGCAAGTCCAGGGAGAGAGGTGGACCCCTGGGTAGCTTCCTAATGTCAGAGGCCCCTAGGTGGAGGGCCAGGGGGCACCCTGGGGCCTATCCTGCAAGTCCAGGGAGAGAGGTGGACCCCTGGGTAGCTTGCTGGGGTACGAGGCCCCTAGGTGGAGGGCCAGGGGGCACCCTGGGGCCTCTACTGCAAGTCCAGGGAGAGAGGTGGACCCCTGGGTAGCTTCCTAAGGTCAGAGGCCCCTAGGTGGAGGGCCAGGGGGCACCCTGGGGCCTATACTGCAAGTCCAGGGAGAGAGGTGGACCCCTGGGTAGCTTGCTAGGGTCAGAGGCCCCTAGGTGGAGGTCAAGGGGGCACCCTGGGGCCTTTACTGCAATCCCAGGGAGAGTTGTGGACCCTTGTGTAGCTTGCTGGGGTCAGAGGCCCCTTGGTGGAGGGTCAGGGGGCACACTGGGGCCTATTCTGCAAGTCCAGGGAGAGAGGTGGACCTCTGGGTAGCTTGCTGGGGTCAGAGACCCCTAGGTGGAGGGCCAGGGGGCACCCTGGGGCCTATCCTGCAAGTCCAGGGAGAGAGGTGGACCCCTGGGTAGCTTGCTGGGGTACGAGGCCCATAGGTGGAGGGCCAGGGGGCACCCTGGGGCCTCTACTGCAAGTCCAGGGAGAGAGGTGGACCCCTGGGTAGCTTGCTGAGGTCAGAGGCCCCTAGGTGGAGGGCCAGGGGGCACCCTGGGGCCTCTACTGCAAGTCCAGGGAAAGAGATGGACCCCTGGGTAGCTTGCTGGGGTCAGAGGCCTCTAGGTAGAGGGCCAGGGGGCACCCTGGGGCCTCTACTGCAAGTCTAGGAAGAGAGGTGGACCCATGGGTAGCTAGCTGGGGTAAGAGGCCCCTAAGTGGAGGGCCAGGGGGCACCCTGGGGCCTCTACTGCAAGTCCAGGGAGAGAGGTGGACCCCTGGGTAGCTTGCTGGGGTCTGAAGCCCATAGGTGGAGGGCCAGGGGGTTTCCTGGGGCCTCTACTGCAAGTCCAGGGAGAGAGGTGGACCCTTGGGTAGCTTCCTAAGGTTAGAGTCCACTAGGTGGAGGGCCAGAGGGCACCCTGGGGACTATCGTGCAAGTCCAGGGAGAGAGGTGGACCCCTGGGTAGCTTGCTGGGGTACAAGGCCTCTAGGTGGAGGGCCAGGGGGCACCCTGGGGCCTATCTTGCAAGTCCAGGGAGTAAGGTGGACCCCTGAGTAGCTTGCTGGGGTACGAGGCCCCTAGGTGGAGGGCCAGGGGGCACCCCGGGGCCTCTACTGCAAGTCCAGGGAGAGAGGTGGACCCATGGGTAGCTAGCAGGGGTAAGAGGCCCCTAAGTGGAGGGCCAGGGGGCACCCTGGGGCCTCTACTGCAATCCCAGGGAGAGTTGTGGACCCTTGTGTAGCTTGCTGGGGTCAGAGGCCCCTTGGTGGAGGGTCAGGGGGCACCCTAGGGCCTATTCTGCAACTCCAGGGAGAGAGGTGGACCTCTGGGTAGCTTGCTGGGGTCAGAGGCCCCTAGGTGGAGGGCCAGGGGGCACCCTGGGGCCTATCCTAAAAGTCCAGGGAGAGAGGTGGACCCCTGGGTAGCTTGCTTGGGTCAGAGACCCCTAGGTGGAGGGCCAGGGGGCACCTTGGTGCCTCTACTGCAAGTCTACGTAGAGAGGTGGACCCCTGGGTAGCTTGCTGGGGTCAGAGGCCTCTAGGTGGAGGGCCAAGGGGCTTCCTGGGGCCTCTACTGCAAGTCCAGGGAGAGAGGTGGACCCCTGGGTAGCTTGCTGGGGTCAGAGGCCTCTAGGTGGAGGGCCAAGGGGCACCCTGGGGCCTATACTGCAAGTCCAGGGAGAGAGGTGGACCCCTGGGTAGCTTGCTGGGGTCTGTAGCCCATAGGTGGAGGTCCAGGGGGTACCCTGGGGCCTATACTGCAAGTCCTGGGAGAGAGGTGGACCCCTGGGTAGCTTCCTAATGTCAGAGGCCCCTAGGTGGAGGGCCAGGGGGCACCCTGGGGCCTATCCTGCAAGTCCAGGGAGAGAGGTGGACCCCTGGGTAGCTTGCTGGGGTACGAGTCCCCTAGGTGGAGGGCCAGGGGGCACCCTGGGGCCTCTACTGCAAGTCCAGGGAGAGAGGTGGACCCCTGGGTAGCTTCCTAAGGTCAGAGGCCCCTAGGTGGAGGGCCAGGGGGCACCCTGGGGCCTATACTGCAAGTCCAGGGAGAGAGGTGGACCCCTGGGTAGCTTGCTGGGGTACGAGTCCCCTAGGTGGAGGGCCAGGGGGCACCCTGGGGCCTCTACTGCAAGTCCAGGGAGAGAGGTGGACCCCTGGGTAGCTGCCTGGGGTACGAGTCCCCTAGGTGGAGGGTCAGGAGGTACCCTAGGGCCTCTACTGCAAGTCCAGGGAGAGAGGTGGACCCCTGGGTAGCTTGCTGGGGTCAGAGGCAAATAGGTGGAGGACCAGGGGGCACCCTAGGGTCTACACTGCAAGTCCAGGGAGAGAGGTGGACCCCTGGGTAGCTTCCTAAGGTCAGAGGCCCCTAGGTGGAGGGCCAGGGGGCACCCTGGGGCCTATCCTGCAAGTCCAGGGAGAGATGTGGACCCCTGGGTAGCTTGCTGGGGTACGAGGCCCCTAGGTGGAGGGCCAGGGGGCACCCTGGGGCCTCTACTGCAAGTCCAGGGAGAGAGGAGGACCCCTGGGTAGCTTGCTGGGGTCAGAGGCAACTAGGTGGAGGGACAGGGGTACCCTGGGGCCTAGACTGCAAGTCCAGGGAGAGAGGTGGACCCCTGGGTAGCTTGCTGAGGTCAGAGGCCCCTAGGTGGAGGGCCAGGGGGCACCCTGGGGCCTCTACTGCAAGTCCAGGGAAAGAGATGGACCCCTGGGTAGCTTGCTGGGGTCAGAGGCCTCTAGGTAGAGGGCCAGGGGGCACCCTGGGGCCTCTACTGCAAGTCTAGGAAGAGAGGTGGACCCATGGGTAGCTAGCTGGGGTAAGAGGCCCCTAAGTGGAGGGCCAGGGGGCACCCTGGGGCCTCTACTGCAAGTCCAGGGAGAGAGGTGGACCCCTGGGTAGCTTGCTGGGGTCTGAAGCCCATAGGTGGAGGGCCAGGGGGTTTCCTGGGGCCTCTACTGCAAGTCCAGGGAGAGAGGTGGACCCTTGGGTAGCTTCCTAAGGTTAGAGTCCACTAGGTGGAGGGCCAGAGGGCACCCTGGGGACTATCGTGCAAGTCCAGGGAGAGAGGTGGACCCCTGGGTAGCTTGCTGGGGTACAAGGCCTCTAGGTGGAGGGCCAGGGGGCACCCTGGGGCCTATCTTGCAAGTCCAGGGAGTAAGGTGGACCCCTGAGTAGCTTGCTGGGGTACGAGGCCCCTAGGTGGAGGGCCAGGGGGCACCCCGGGGCCTCTACTGCAAGTCCAGGGAGAGAGGTGGACCCATGGGTAGCTAGCAGGGGTAAGAGGCCCCTAAGTGGAGGGCCAGGGGGCACCCTGGGGCCTCTACTGCAATCCCAGGGAGAGTTGTGGACCCTTGTGTAGCTTGCTGGGGTCAGAGGCCCCTTGGTGGAGGGTCAGGGGGCACCCTAGGGCCTATTCTGCAACTCCAGGGAGAGAGGTGGACCTCTGGGTAGCTTGCTGGGGTCAGAGGCCCCTAGGTGGAGGGCCAGGGGGCACCCTGGGGCCTATCCTAAAAGTCCAGGGAGAGAGGTGGACCCCTGGGTAGCTTGCTTGGGTCAGAGACCCCTAGGTGGAGGGCCAGGGGGCACCTTGGTGCCTCTACTGCAAGTCTACGTAGAGAGGTGGACCCCTGGGTAGCTTGCTGGGGTCAGAGGCCTCTAGGTGGAGGGCCAAGGGGCTTCCTGGGGCCTCTACTGCAAGTCCAGGGAGAGAGGTGGACCCCTGGGTAGCTTGCTGGGGTCAGAGGCCTCTAGGTGGAGGGCCAAGGGGCACCCTGGGGCCTATACTGCAAGTCCAGGGAGAGAGGTGGACCCCTGGGTAGCTTGCTGGGGTCTGTAGCCCATAGGTGGAGGTCCAGGGGGTACCCTGGGGCCTATACTGCAAGTCCTGGGAGAGAGGTGGACCCCTGGGTAGCTTCCTAATGTCAGAGGCCCCTAGGTGGAGGGCCAGGGGGCACCCTGGGGCCTATCCTGCAAGTCCAGGGAGAGAGGTGGACCCCTGGGTAGCTTGCTGGGGTACGAGTCCCCTAGGTGGAGGGCCAGGGGGCACCCTGGGGCCTCTACTGCAAGTCCAGGGAGAGAGGTGGACCCCTGGGTAGCTTCCTAAGGTCAGAGGCCCCTAGGTGGAGGGCCAGGGGGCACCCTGGGGCCTATACTGCAAGTCCAGGGAGAGAGGTGGACCCCTGGGTAGCTTGCTGGGGTACGAGTCCCCTAGGTGGAGGGCCAGGGGGCACCCTGGGGCCTCTACTGCAAGTCCAGGGAGAGAGGTGGACCCCTGGGTAGCTGCCTGGGGTACGAGTCCCCTAGGTGGAGGGTCAGGAGGTACCCTAGGGCCTCTACTGCAAGTCCAGGGAGAGAGGTGGACCCCTGGGTAGCTTGCTGGGGTCAGAGGCAAATAGGTGGAGGACCAGGGGGCACCCTAGGGTCTACACTGCAAGTCCAGGGAGAGAGGTGGACCCCTGGGTAGCTTCCTAAGGTCAGAGGCCCCTAGGTGGAGGGCCAGGGGGCACCCTGGGGCCTATCCTGCAAGTCCAGGGAGAGATGTGGACCCCTGGGTAGCTTGCTGGGGTACGAGGCCCCTAGGTGGAGGGCCAGGGGGCACCCTGGGGCCTCTACTGCAAGTCCAGGGAGAGAGGAGGACCCCTGGGTAGCTTGCTGGGGTCAGAGGCAACTAGGTGGAGGGACAGGGGTACCCTGGGGCCTAGACTGCAAGTCCAGGGAGAGAGGTGGACCCCTGGGTAGCTTGCTGGGGTACAAGGCCTCTAGGTGGAGGGCCAGGGGGCACCCTGGGGCCTATCTTGCAAGTCCAGGGAGTAAGGTGGACCCCTGAGTAGCTTGCTGGGGTACGAGGCCCCTAGGTGGAGGGCCAGGGGGCACCCTGGGGCCTCTACTGCAAGTCCAGGGAGAGAGGTGGACCCCTGGGTAGCTTGCTGGGGTCTGAAGCCCATATTTGGAGGGCCAGGGGGCACCCTGGGGCCTCTACTGCAAGTCTAGGGAGAGAGGTGGACCCATGGGTAGCTAGCTGGGGTAAGAGGCCCCTAAGTGGAGGGCCAGGGGGCACCCTGGGGCCTCTACTGCAAGTCCAGGGAGAGAGGTGGACCCCAGGGTAGTTTGCTGGGGTCAGAGGCCCCTGGGCGGAGGGACAGGGGGCTTCCTGGGGCCTCTACTGCAAGTCCAGGGAGAAAGGTGGACCCCTGGGTAGCTTGCTAGGGTCAGAGGCCCCTAGGTGGAGGTCAAGGGGGCACCCTGGGGCCTTTACTGCAATCCCAGGGAGAGTTGTGGACCCTTGTGTAGCTTGCTGGGGTCAGAGGCCCCTTGGTGGAGGGTCAGGGGGCACCCTGGGGCCTATTCTGCAAGTCCAGGGAGAGAGGTTGACCTCTGGGTAGCTTGCTGGGGTCAGAGGCCCCTAGGTGGAGGGCCAGGGGGCACCCTGGGGCCTATCCTGCAAGTCCAGGGAGAGAGGTGGACCCCTGGGTAGCTTGCTGGGGTCAGAGGCCCCTAGGTGGAGGGCCAGGGGGCACCCTGGGGCCTCTACTGCAAGTCCAGGGAGAGAGGTGGACCCCTGGGTAGCTTGCTGGAGTCAGAGGCCTCTAGATGGAGGGCCAGGGGGCACCCTGGGGCCTCTACTGCAAGTCCAGGGAGAGAGGTGGACCCCTGGGTAGCTTGCTAGGGTCTGAAGCCCATAGGTGGAGGGCCAGGGGGTACCCTGGGGCCTATACTTCAAGTCCAGGGAGAGAGGTGGACCCTTGGGTAGCTTCCTAAGGTTAGAGGCCCCTAGGTGGAGGGCCAGAGGGCACCCTGGGGACTATCGTGCAAGTCCAGGGAGAGAGGTGGACCCCTGGGTAGCTTGCTGGGGTACAAGGCCTCTAGGTGGAGGGCCAGGGGGCACCCTGGGGCCTCTACTGCAAGGCCAGGGAGAGAGGTGGACCCCTTGGTAGCTTGCTTGGGTCAGAGACTCCTAGGTGGAGGGCCAGGGGGCACCTTGGGACCTCTACTGCAAGTCTAGGGAGAGAGGTGGACCCATGGGTAGCTAGCTGGGGTAAGAGGCCCCTAAGTGGAGGGCAAGGGGGCACCCTGGGGCCTCTACTGCAAGTCCAGGGAGAGAGGTGGACCCCTGGGTAGTTTGCTGGGGTCAGAGGCCCCAAGGCGGAGGGACAGGGGGCTCCCTGGGGCCTCTACTGCAAGTCCAGGGAGAGAGGTGGACCCCTGGGTAGCTTGCTGGGGTCAGAGGCCTCTAGGTGGAGGGCCAAGGGGCACCCTGGGGCCTATACTGCAAGTCCAGGGAGAGAGGTGGACCCCTGGGTAGCTTGCTGGGGTCTGTAGCCCATAGGTGGAGGTCCAGGGGGTACCCTGGGGCCTATACTGCAAATCCAGGGAGAGAGGTGGACCCCTGGGTAGATTCCTAAGGTCAGAGGCCCCTAGGTGGAGGGCCAGGGGGCACCCTGGGGCCTATCCTGCAAGTCCAGGGAGAGAGGTGGACCCCTGGGTAGCTTGCTGGGGTACGAGGCCCCTAGGTGAAGGGCCAGGGGGCACCCTGGGGCCTCTATTGCAAGTCCAGGGAGAGAGGTGGACCCCTGGGTAGCTTCCTAAGGTCAGAGGCCCCTAGGTGGAGGGCCAGGGGGCACCCTGGGTCCTATCCTGCAAGTCCAGGGAGAGAGGTGGACCCCTGGGTAGCTTGCTGGGGTACGAGTCCCCTAGGTGGAGGGCCAGGGGGCACCCTGGGGCCTCTACTGCTAGTCCAGGGAGAGAGGTGGACCCCTGGGTAGCTTCCTGGGGTCAGAGTCCCCTAGGTGGAGGGTCACGAGGTACCCTAGGGCCTCTACTGCAAGTCCAGGGAGAGAGCTGGACCCCTGGGTAGCTTGCTGGGGTCAGAGGCAACTAGGTGGAGGGCCAGGGGGCACCCTAGGGTCTACACTGCAAGTCCAGGGAGAGAGGTGGACCCCTGGGTAGCTTGCTGGGGTCAGAGGCCCCTAGGTGGAGGGCCAGGGGGCACCCTGGGGCCTCTACTGCAAGTCCAGGGAGAGAGGTGGACCCCTGGGTAGCTTGCTGGAGTCAGAGGCCTCTAGGTGGAAGGCCAGGGGGCACCCTGGGGCCTCTACTGCCAGTCCAGGGAGAGAGGTGGACCCCTGGGTAGCTTGCTGGGGTCAGAGGCCTCTAGGTGGAGGGCCAAGGGGCACCCTGGGGCCTATACTGCAAGTCCAGGGAGAGAGGTGGACCCCTGGGTAGCTTGCTGGGGTCTGTAGCCCATAGGTGGAGGTCCAGGGGGTACCCTGGGGCCTATACTGCAAGTCCAGGGAGAGAGGTGGACCCCTGGGTAGCTTCCTAATGTCAGAGGCCCCTAGGTGGAGGGCCAGGGGGCACCCTGGGGCCTATCCTGCAAGTCCAGGGAGAGAGGTGGACCCCTGGGTAGCTTGCTGGGGTACGAGGCCCCTAGGTGGAGGGCCAGGGGGCACCCTGGGGCCTCTACTGCAAGTCCAGGGAGAGAGGTGGACCCCTGGGTAGCTTCCTAAGGTCAGAGGCCCCTAGGTGGAGGGCCAGGGGGCACCCTGGGGCCTATACTGCAAGTCCAGGGAGAAAGGTGGACCCCTGGGTAGCTTGCTAGGGTCAGAGGCCCCTAGGTGGAGGTCAAGGGGGCACCCTGGGGCCTTTACTGCAATCCCAGGGAGAGTTGTGGACCCTTGTGTAGCTTGCTGGGGTCAGAGGCCCCTTGGTGGAGGGTCAGGGGGCACACTGGGGCCTATTCTGCAAGTCCAGGGAGAGAGGTGGACCTCTGGGTAGCTTGCTGGGGTCAGAGACCCCTAGGTGGAGGGCCAGGGGGCACCCTGGGGCCTATCCTGCAAGTCCAGGGAGAGAGGTGGACCCCTGGGTAGCTTGCTGGGGTACGAGGCCCATAGGTGGAGGGCCAGGGGGCACCCTGGGGCCTCTACTGCAAGTCCAGGGAGAGAGGTGGACCCCTGGGTAGCTTGCTGAGGTCAGAGGCCCCTAGGTGGAGGGCCAGGGGGCACCCTGGGGCCTCTACTGCAAGTCCAGGGAAAGAGATGGACCCCTGGGTAGCTTGCTGGGGTCAGAGGCCTCTAGGTAGAGGGCCAGGGGGCACCCTGGGGCCTCTACTGCAAGTCTAGGAAGAGAGGTGGACCCATGGGTAGCTAGCTGGGGTAAGAGGCCCCTAAGTGGAGGGCCAGGGGGCACCCTGGGGCCTCTACTGCAAGTCCAGGGAGAGAGGTGGACCCCTGGGTAGCTTGCTGGGGTCTGAAGCCCATAGGTGGAGGGCCAGGGGGTTTCCTGGGGCCTCTACTGCAAGTCCAGGGAGAGAGGTGGACCCTTGGGTAGCTTCCTAAGGTTAGAGTCCACTAGGTGGAGGGCCAGAGGGCACCCTGGGGACTATCGTGCAAGTCCAGGGAGAGAGGTGGACCCCTGGGTAGCTTGCTGGGGTACAAGGCCTCTAGGTGGAGGGCCAGGGGGCACCCTGGGGCCTATCTTGCAAGTCCAGGGAGTAAGGTGGACCCCTGAGTAGCTTGCTGGGGTACGAGGCCCCTAGGTGGAGGGCCAGGGGGCACCCCGGGGCCTCTACTGCAAGTCCAGGGAGAGAGGTGGACCCATGGGTAGCTAGCAGGGGTAAGAGGCCCCTAAGTGGAGGGCCAGGGGGCACCCTGGGGCCTCTACTGCAATCCCAGGGAGAGTTGTGGACCCTTGTGTAGCTTGCTGGGGTCAGAGGCCCCTTGGTGGAGGGTCAGGGGGCACCCTAGGGCCTATTCTGCAACTCCAGGGAGAAAGGTGGACCTCTGGGTAGCTTGCTGGGGTCAGAGGCCCCTAGGTGGAGGGCCAGGGGGCACCCTGGGGCCTATCCTAAAAGTCCAGGGAGAGAGGTGGACCCCTGGGTAGCTTGCTGGGGTACGAGGCCCCTAGGTGGAGGGCCAGGGGGCACTCTGGGGCCTCTACTGCAAGTCCAGGGAGAGAGGTGGACCCCTGGGTAGCTTGCTGGGGTCAGAGGCCCCTAGGTGGAGGGCCAGGGGGCACCCTGGGGCCTCTACTGCAAGTCCAGGGAAAGAGGTGGACCCCTAGGTAGCTTGCTGGGGTCAGAGGCCTCTAGGTGGAGGGCCAGGGGGCACCCTGGGGCCTCTACTGCAAGTCCAGGGAGAGAGGTGGACCCCTGGGTAGCTTGCTGGGGTCTGAAGCCCAAAGGTGGAGGGCCAGGGGGTACCCCTGGGCCTATACTTCAAGTCCAGGGAGAGAGGTGGACCCTTGGGTAGCTTCCTAAGGTTAGAGGCCCCTAGGTGGAGGCCCAGAGGGCACCCTGGGGACTATCGTGCAAGTCCAGTTAGAGAGGTGGACCCCTGGGTAGCTTGCTGGGGTACAAGGCCTCTAGGTGGAGGGCCAGGGGGCACCCTGGGGCCTCTACTGCAAGGCCAGGGAGAGAGGTGGACCCCTTGGTAGCTTGCTTGGGTCAGAGACCCCTAGGTGGAGGGCCAAGGGGCACCTTGGGGCCTCTACTTCAAGTCCAGGGAGAGAGGTGGACCCTTGGGTAGCTTCCTAAGGTTAGAGGCCCTTAGGTGGAGGGCCAGAGGGCACCCAGCGGACTATCGTGCAAGTCCAGGGAGAGAGGTGGACCCCTGGGTAGCTTGCTGGGGTACAAGGCCTCTAGGTGGAGGGCCAGGGGCACCCTGGGGCCTCTACTGCAAGGCCAGGGAAAGAGGTGGACCCCTGGGTAGCTTGCTGGGGTCAGAGGCCTCTAGGTGGAGGGCCAAGGGGCACCCTGGGGCCTATTCTGCAAGTCCAAGGAGAGAGGTGGACCCCTGGGTAGCTTGCTGGGGTCTGTAGCCCATAGGTGGAGGGCCAGGGGGTACCCTGGGGCCTATACTGCAAGTCCAGGGAGAGAGGTGGACCCCTGGGTAGCTTCCTAAGGTCAGAGGCCCCTAGGTGGAGGGCCAGGGGGCACCCTGGGGCCTATCCTGCAAGTCCAGGGAGAGAGGTGGACCCATGGGTAGCTTGCTGGGGCACGAGGCCCCTAGGTGGAGGGCCAGGGGGCACCCTGGGGCCTCTACTGCAAGTCCAGGGAGAGAGGTGGACCCCTGGGTAGCTTCCTAAGGTCAGAGGCCCCTAGGTGGAGGGCCAGGGGGCACCCTGGGGCCTATCCTGCAAGTCCAGGGAGAGAGGTGGACCCCTGGGTAGCTTGCTGGGGTACGAGTATCCTAGGTGGAGGGCCAGGGGGCACCCTGGGGCCTCTACTGCAAGCCCAGGGAGAGAGGTGGACCCCTGGGTAGCTTCCTGGGGTCAGAGTCCCCTAGGTGGAGGGTCAGGAGGTACCCTAGGGCCTCTACTGCAAGTCCAGGGAGAGAGTTGGACCCCTTGGTAGCTTGCTGGGGTCAGAGGCAACTAGGTGGAGGGCCAGGGGGCACCCTAGGGTCTACACTGCAAGTCCAGGGAGAGAGGTGGACCCCTGGGTAGCTTCCTAAGGTCAGAGGCCCCTAGGTGGAGGGCCAGGGGGCACCCTGGGGCCTCTACTGCAAGTCCAGGGAGAGAGGTGGACCCCTGGGTAGCTTGCTGGGGTCTGAAGCCCATAGGTGGAGGGCCAGGGGGCACCCTGGGGCCTCTACTGCAAGTCTAGGGAGAGAGGTGGACCCATGGGTAGCTAGCTGGGGTAAGAGGCCCCTAAGTGGAGGGCCAGGGGGCACCCTGGGGCCTCTACTGCAAGTCCAGGGAGAGAGGTGGACCCCTGGGTAGTTTGCTGGGGTCAGAGGCCCCTAGGCGGAGGGACAGGGGGCTTCCTGGGGCCTCTACTGCAAATCCAGGGAGAAAGGTGGACCCCTGGGTAGCTTGCTAGGGTCAGAGGCCCCTAGGTGGAGGTCAAGGGGGCACCCTGGGACCTTTACTGCAATCCCAGGGAGAGTTGTGGACCCTTGTGTAGCTTGCTGGGGTCAGAGGCCCCTTGGTGGAGGGTCAGGGGGCACCCTGGGGCCTATTCTGCAAGTCCAGGGAGAGAGGTGGACCTCTGGGTAGCTTGCTGGGGTCAGAGGCCCCTAGGTGGAGGGCCAGGGGGCACCCTGGGGCCTATCCTGCAAGTCCAGGGAGAAAGGTGGACCCCTTGGTAGCTTGCTTGGGTCAGAGGCCTCTAGGTGGAGGGCCAGGGGGCACCCTGGGGACTCTACTGCAAGTCCAGGGAGAGAGGTGGACCCCTGGGTAGCTTGCTGGGGTCTGAAGCCCATAGGTGGAGGGCCAGGGGGTACCCTGGGGCCTATACTTCAAGTCCAGGGAGAGAGGTGGACCCTTGGGTAGCTTCCTAAGGTTAGAGGCCCCTAGGTGGAGGGCCAGAGGGCACCCTGGGGACTATCGTGCAAGTCCAGGGAGAGAGGTGGACCCCTGGGTAGCTTGCTGGGGTACAAGGCCTCTAGGTGGAGGGCCAGGGGGCACCCTGGGGCCTCTACTGCAAGGCCAGGGAGAGAGGTGGACCCCTTGGTAGCTTGCTTGGGTCAGAGACCCCTAGGTGGAGGGCCAGGGGGCACCTTGGGGCCTCTACTGCAAGTCTAGGTAGAGAGGTGGACCCATGGGTAGCTAGCTGGGGTAAGAGGCCCCTAAGTGGAGGGCAAGGGGGCACCCTGGGGCCTCTACTGCAAGTCCAGGGAGAGAGGTGGACCCCTGGGTAGCTTCCTAAGGTCAGAGGCCCCTAGGTGCAGGGCCAGGGGGCACTCCGGGGCCTATCCTGCAAGTCCAGGGAGAGAGGTGGACCCCTGGGTAGCTTGCTGGGGTACGAGTCCCCTAGATGGAGGGCCAGGGGGCACCCTGGGGCCTTTACTGCAAGTCCAGGGAGAGAGGTGGACCCCTGGGTAGCTTCCTGGGGTCAGAGTCCCCTAGGTGGAGGGTCAGGAGGTACCCTAGGGCCTCTACTGCAAGTCCAGGGAGAGAGGTGGACCCCTGGGTAGCTTGCTGGGGTCAGAGGCAAATAGGTGGAGGGCCAGGGGGCACCCTAGGGTCTACACTGCAAGTCCAGGGAGAGATGTAGACCCCTGGGTAGCTTCCTAAGGTCAGAGGCCCCTAGGTGGAGGGCCAGGGGGCACCCTGGGGCCTATCCTGCAAGTCCAAGGAGAGATGTGGACCCCTGGGTAGCTTGCTGGGGTACGAGGCCCCTAGGTGGAGGGCCAGGGGGCACCCTGGGGCCTCTACTGCAAGTCCAGGGAGAGAAAAGGACCCCTGGGTAGCTTGCTGGGGTCAGAGGCAACTAGGTGGAGGGACAGGGGTACCCTGGGGCCTAGACTGCAAGTCCAGGGAGAGAGGTGGACCCCTGGGTAGCTTGCTGGGGTCTGTAGCCCATAGGTGGAGGTCCAGGGGGTACCCTGGGGCCTATACTGCAAGTCCAGGGAGAGAGGTGGACCCCTGGGTAGCTTCCTAATTTCAGAGGCCCCTAGGTGGAGGGCCAGGGGGCACCCTGGGGCCTATCCTGCAAGTCCAGGGAGAGAGGTGGACCCCTGGGTAGCTAGCTGGGGTACGAGGCCCCTAGGTGGAGGGCCAGGGGGCACCCTGGGGCCTCTACTGCAAGTCCAGGGAGAGAGGTGGACCCCTGGGTAGCTTCCTAAGGTCAGAGGCCCCTAGGTGGAGGGCCAGGGGGCACCCTGGGGCCTATCCTGCAAGTCCAGGGAAAGAGGTGGACCCCTGGGTAGCTTGCTGGGGTACGAGTCCCCTAGGTGGAGGGCCAGGGGGCACCCTGGGGCCTCTACTGCAAGTCCAGGGAGAGAGGTTGACCCCTGGGTAGCTTCCTGGGGTCAGAGTCCCCTAGGTGGAGGGTCAGGAGGTACCCTAGGGCCTCTACTGCAAGTCCAGGTAGAGAGGTGGACCCCTGGGTAGCTTGCTGGGGTCAGAGGCCCCTAGGTGGAGGGCCAGGGGGCACCCTGGGGCCTCTACTGCAAGTCCAGGGAAAGAGGTGGTCCCCTGGGTAGCTTGCTGGGGTCAGAGGCCTCTAGGTAGAGGGCCAGGGGGCACCCTGGGGCCTCTACTGCAAGTCTAGGGAGAGAGGTGGACCCATGGGTAGCTAGCTGGGGTAAGAGGCCCCTAAGTGGAGGGCCAGGGGGCACCCTGGGGCCTCTACTGCAAGTCCAGGGAGAGAGGTGGACCCTTGGGTAGCTTCCTAAGGTTAGAGGCCCCTAGGTGGAGGGCCAGAGGGCACCCTGGGGACTATCGTGCAAGACCAGGGAGAGAGGTGGACCCCTGGGTAGCTTGCTGGGGTACAAGGCCTCTAGGTGGAGGGCCAGGGGGCACCCTGGGGCCTCTACTGCAAGGCCAGGGAGAGAGGTGGACCCCTTGGTAGCTTGCTTGGGTCAGAGACCCCTAGGTGGAGGGCCAGGGGGCACCTTGGGGCCTCTACTGCAAGTCTAGGTAGAGAGGTGGACCCATGGGTAGCTAGCTGGGGTAAGAGGACCCTAAGTGGAGGGCAAGGGGGCACCCTGGGGCCTCTACTGCAAGTCCAGGGAGAGAGGTGGACCCCTGGGTAGCTTCCTAAGGTCAGAGGCCCCTAGGTGGAGGGCCAGGGGGCACCCTGGGGCCTATTCTGCAAGTCCAGGGAGAGAGGTGGACCTCTGGGTAGCTTGCTGGGGTCAGAGGTCCCTAGATGGAGGGCCAGGGGCCACCCTGGGGCCTCTACTGCAAGTCTAGGGAGAGAGGTGGACCCATGGGTAGCTAGCTGGGGTAAGAGGCCCCTAAGTGGAGGGCCAGGGGGCACCCTGGGGCCTCTACTGCAAGTCCAGGGAGAGAGGTGGACCCTTGGGTAGCTTCCTAAGGTTAGAGGCCCCTAGGTGGAGGGCCAGAGGGCACCCTGGGGACTATCGTGCAAGTCCAGGGAGAGAGGTGGACCCCTGGGTAGCTTGCTGGGGTACAAGGCCTCTAGGTGGAGGGCCAGGGGGCACCCTGGGGCCTCTACTGCAAGGCCAGGGAGAGAGGTGGACCCCTTGGTAGCTTGCTTGGGTCAGAGACCCCTAGGTGGAGGGCCAGGGGGCACCTTGGGGCCTCTACTGCAAGTCTAGGTAGAGAGGTGGACCCATGGGTAGCTAGATGGGGTAAGAGGCCCCTAAGTGGAGGGCAAGGGGGCACCCTGGGGCCTCTACTGCAAGTCCAGAGAGAGAGGTGGACCCCTGGGTAGTTTGCTGGGGTCAGAGGCCCCAAGGCGGAGGGACAAGGGGCTTCCTGGGGCCTCTACTGCAAGTCCAGGGAGAAAGGTGGACCCCTGGGTAGCTTGCTGGGGTCAGAGGCCTCTAGGTGGAGGGCCAAGGGGCACCCTGGGGCCTATACTGCAAGTCCAGGGAGAGAGGTGGACCCCTGGGTAGCTTGCTGGGGTCTGTAGCCCATAGGTGGAGGTCCAGGGGGTACCCTGGGGCCTATACTGAAAGTCCAGGGAGAGAGGTGGACCCCTGGGTAGCTTGCTGGGGTACGAAGCCCCTAGGTGGAGGGCCAGGGGGCACCCTGGGGCCTCTACTGCAAGTCCAGGGAGAGAGGTGCACCCCTGGGTAGCTTCCTAAGGTCAGAGGCCCCTAGGTGGAGGGCCAGGGGGCACCCTGGGGCCTATCCTGCAAGTCCAGGGAGAGAGGTGGACCCCTGGGTAGCTTGCTGGGGTACGAGTCCCCTAGGTGGAGGGCCAGGGGGCACCCTGGGGCCTCTACTGCAAGTCCAGGGAGAGAGGTGGACCCCTGGGTAGCTTCCTGGGGTCAGAGTCCCCTAGGTGGAGGGTCAGGAGGTACCCTAGGGCCTCTACTGCAAGTCCAGGGAGAGAGGTGGACCCCTGGGTAGCTTGCTGGGGTCAGAGGCAAATAGGTGGAGGGCCAGGGGGCACCCTAGGGTCTACACTGCAAGTCCAGGGAGAGAGGTGGACCCCTGGGTAGCTTCCTAAGGTCAGAGGCCCCTAGGTGGAGGGCCAGGGGGCACCCTGGGGCCTATCCTGCAAATCCAGGGAGAGATGTGGACCCCTGGGTAGCTTCCTAAGGTTAGAGGCCCCTAGGTGGAGGGCCAGGGGGCACCCTGGGGCCTCTACTGCAAGTCTAGGGAGAGAGGAGGACCCCTGGGTAGCTTGCTGGGGTCAGAGGCAACTAGGTGGAGGGACAGGGGTAAACTGGGGCCTAGACTGCAAGTCCAGGGAGAGAGGTGGACCCCTGGGTAGCTTCCTGAGGTCAAAGGCACCTAGGTGGAGGGCCAGGGGGCACCCTGGGGCCTATCCTGCAAGTCCAAGGAGAGAGGTGGACCCCTGGGTTGCTTGCTGGGGTACGAGGCCCCTAGTTGGAGATCAAGGGGGCACCCTGGGACCTTTACTGCAATCCCAGGGAGAGTTGTGGTCCCTTGTGTAGCTTGCTGGGGTCAGAGGCCCCTTGGTGGAGGGTCAGGGGGCACCCTGGGGCCTATTCTGCAAGTCCAGGGAGAGAGGTGGACCCCTGGGTAGCTTGCTGGTGTCAGAGGCCCCTAGGTGGAGGGCCAGGGGGCACCCTGGGGCCTATCCTGCAAGTCCAGGGAGAGAGGTGGACCCCTGGGTAGCTTGCTGGGGTACGAGGCCCATAGGTGGAGGGCCAGGGGGCACCCTGGGGCCTCTACTGCAAGTCCAGGGAGAGAGGTGGACCCCTGGGTAGCTTGCTGGGGTCAGAGGCCCCTAGGTGGAGGGCCAGGGGGCACCCTGGGGCCTCTACTGCAAGACCAGGGAAAGAGGTGGACCCCTGGGTAGCTTGCTGGGGTCAGAGGCCTCTAGGTGGAGGGCCAGGGGGCACCCTGGGGCCTCTACTGCAAGTCTAGGGAGAGAGGTGGACCCATGGGTAGCTAGCTGGGGTAAGAGGCCCCTAAGTGGAGGGCCAGGGGGCACCCTGAGGCCTCTACTGCAAGTCCAGGGAGAGAGGTGGACCCCTGGGTAGCTTGCTGGGGTCTGAAGCCCATAGGTGGAGGGCCAGGGGGTACCCTGGGGCCTATACTGCAAATCCAGGGAGAGAGGTGGACCCCTGGGTAGATTCCTAAGGTCAGAGGCCCCTAGGTGGAGGGCCAGGGGGCACCCTGGGGCCTATCCTGCAAGTCCAGGGAGAGAGGTGGACCCCTGGGTAGCTTGCTGGGGTACGAGGCCCCTAGGTGAAGGGCCAGGGGGCACCCTGGGGCCTCTATTGCAAGTCCAGGGAGAGAGGTGGACCCCTGGGTAGCTTCCTAAGGTCAGAGGCCCCTAGGTGGAGGGCCAGGGGGCACCCTGGGTCCTATCCTGCAAGTCCAGGGAGAGAGGTGGACCCCTGGGTAGCTTGCTGGGGTACGAGTCCCCTAGGTGGAGGGCCAGGGGGCACCCTGGGGCCTCTACTGCTAGTCCAGGGAGAGAGGTGGACCCCTGGGTAGCTTCCTGGGGTCAGAGTCCCCTAGGTGGAGGGTCACGAGGTACCCTAGGGCCTCTACTGCAAGTCCAGGGAGAGAGCTGGACCCCTGGGTAGCTTGCTGGGGTCAGAGGCAACTAGGTGGAGGGCCAGGGGGCACCCTAGGGTCTACACTGCAAGTCCAGGGAGAGAGGTGGACCCCTGGGTAGCTTGCTGGGGTCAGAGGCCCCTAGGTGGAGGGCCAGGGGGCACCCTGGGGCCTCTACTGCAAGTCCAGGGAGAGAGGTGGACCCCTGGGTAGCTTGCTGGAGTCAGAGGCCTCTAGGTGGAAGGCCAGGGGGCACCCTGGGGCCTCTACTGCCAGTCCAGGGAGAGAGGTGGACCCCTGGGTAGCTTGCTGGGGTCAGAGGCCTCTAGGTGGAGGGCCAAGGGGCACCCTGGGGCCTATACTGCAAGTCCAGGGAGAGAGGTGGACCCCTGGGTAGCTTGCTGGGGTCTGTAGCCCATAGGTGGAGGTCCAGGGGGTACCCTGGGGCCTATACTGCAAGTCCAGGGAGAGAGGTGGACCCCTGGGTAGCTTCCTAATGTCAGAGGCCCCTAGGTGGAGGGCCAGGGGGCACCCTGGGGCCTATCCTGCAAGTCCAGGGAGAGAGGTGGACCCCTGGGTAGCTTGCTGGGGTACGAGGCCCCTAGGTGGAGGGCCAGGGGGCACCCTGGGGCCTCTACTGCAAGTCCAGGGAGAGAGGTGGACCCCTGGGTAGCTTCCTAAGGTCAGAGGCCCCTAGGTGGAGGGCCAGGGGGCACCCTGGGGCCTATACTGCAAGTCCAGGGAGAGAGGTGGACCCCTGGGTAGCTTGCTAGGGTCAGAGGCCCCTAGGTGGAGGTCAAGGGGGCACCCTGGGGCCTTTACTGCAATCCCAGGGAGAGTTGTGGACCCTTGTGTAGCTTGCTGGGGTCAGAGGCCCCTTGGTGGAGGGTCAGGGGGCACACTGGGGCCTATTCTGCAAGTCCAGGGAGAGAGGTGGACCTCTGGGTAGCTTGCTGGGGTCAGAGACCCCTAGGTGGAGGGCCAGGGGGCACCCTGGGGCCTATCCTGCAAGTCCAGGGAGAGAGGTGGACCCCTGGGTAGCTTGCTGGGGTACGAGGCCCATAGGTGGAGGGCCAGGGGGCACCCTGGGGCCTCTACTGCAAGTCCAGGGAGAGAGGTGGACCCCTGGGTAGCTTGCTGAGGTCAGAGGCCCCTAGGTGGAGGGCCAGGGGGCACCCTGGGGCCTCTACTGCAAGTCCAGGGAAAGAGATGGACCCCTGGGTAGCTTGCTGGGGTCAGAGGCCTCTAGGTAGAGGGCCAGGGGGCACCCTGGGGCCTCTACTGCAAGTCTAGGAAGAGAGGTGGACCCATGGGTAGCTAGCTGGGGTAAGAGGCCCCTAAGTGGAGGGCCAGGGGGCACCCTGGGGCCTCTACTGCAAGTCCAGGGAGAGAGGTGGACCCCTGGGTAGCTTGCTGGGGTCTGAAGCCCATAGGTGGAGGGCCAGGGGGTTTCCTGGGGCCTCTACTGCAAGTCCAGGGAGAGAGGTGGACCCTTGGGTAGCTTCCTAAGGTTAGAGTCCACTAGGTGGAGGGCCAGAGGGCACCCTGGGGACTATCGTGCAAGTCCAGGGAGAGAGGTGGACCCCTGGGTAGCTTGCTGGGGTACAAGGCCTCTAGGTGGAGGGCCAGGGGGCACCCTGGGGCCTATCTTGCAAGTCCAGGGAGTAAGGTGGACCCCTGAGTAGCTTGCTGGGGTACGAGGCCCCTAGGTGGAGGGCCAGGGGGCACCCCGGGGCCTCTACTGCAAGTCCAGGGAGAGAGGTGGACCCATGGGTAGCTAGCAGGGGTAAGAGGCCCCTAAGTGGAGGGCCAGGGGGCACCCTGGGGCCTCTACTGCAATCCCAGGGAGAGTTGTGGACCCTTGTGTAGCTTGCTGGGGTCAGAGGCCCCTTGGTGGAGGGTCAGGGGGCACCCTAGGGCCTATTCTGCAACTCCAGGGAGAGAGGTGGACCTCTGGGTAGCTTGCTGGGGTCAGAGGCCCCTAGGTGGAGGGCCAGGGGGCACCCTGGGGCCTATCCTAAAAGTCCAGGGAGAGAGGTGGACCCCTGGGTAGCTTGCTTGGGTCAGAGACCCCTAGGTGGAGGGCCAGGGGGCACCTTGGTGCCTCTACTGCAAGTCTACGTAGAGAGGTGGACCCCTGGGTAGCTTGCTGGGGTCAGAGGCCTCTAGGTGGAGGGCCAAGGGGCTTCCTGGGGCCTCTACTGCAAGTCCAGGGAGAGAGGTGGACCCCTGGGTAGCTTGCTGGGGTCAGAGGCCTCTAGGTGGAGGGCCAAGGGGCACCCTGGGGCCTATACTGCAAGTCCAGGGAGAGAGGTGGACCCCTGGGTAGCTTGCTGGGGTCTGTAGCCCATAGGTGGAGGTCCAGGGGGTACCCTGGGGCCTATACTGCAAGTCCTGGGAGAGAGGTGGACCCCTGGGTAGCTTCCTAATGTCAGAGGCCCCTAGGTGGAGGGCCAGGGGGCACCCTGGGGCCTATCCTGCAAGTCCAGGGAGAGAGGTGGACCCCTGGGTAGCTTGCTGGGGTACGAGTCCCCTAGGTGGAGGGCCAGGGGGCACCCTGGGGCCTCTACTGCAAGTCCAGGGAGAGAGGTGGACCCCTGGGTAGCTTCCTAAGGTCAGAGGCCCCTAGGTGGAGGGCCAGGGGGCACCCTGGGGCCTATACTGCAAGTCCAGGGAGAGAGGTGGACCCCTGGGTAGCTTGCTGGGGTACGAGTCCCCTAGGTGGAGGGCCAGGGGGCACCCTGGGGCCTCTACTGCAAGTCCAGGGAGAGAGGTGGACCCCTGGGTAGCTGCCTGGGGTACGAGTCCCCTAGGTGGAGGGTCAGGAGGTACCCTAGGGCCTCTACTGCAAGTCCAGGGAGAGAGGTGGACCCCTGGGTAGCTTGCTGGGGTCAGAGGCAAATAGGTGGAGGACCAGGGGGCACCCTAGGGTCTACACTGCAAGTCCAGGGAGAGAGGTGGACCCCTGGGTAGCTTCCTAAGGTCAGAGGCCCCTAGGTGGAGGGCCAGGGGGCACCCTGGGGCCTATCCTGCAAGTCCAGGGAGAGATGTGGACCCCTGGGTAGCTTGCTGGGGTACGAGGCCCCTAGGTGGAGGGCTAGGGGGCACCCTGGGGCCTCTACTGCAAGTCCAGGGAGAGAGGAGGACCCCTGGGTAGCTTGCTGGGGTCAGAGGCAACTAGGTGGAGGGACAGGGGTACCCTGGGGCCTAGACTGCAAGTCCAGGGAGAGAGGTGGACCCCTGGGTAGCTTGCTGGGGTACAAGGCCTCTAGGTGGAGGGCCAGGGGGCACCCTGGGGCCTATCTTGCAAGTCCAGGGAGTAAGGTGGACCCCTGAGTAGCTTGCTGGGGTACGAGGCCCCTAGGTGGAGGGCCAGGGGGCACCCTGGGGCCTCTACTGCAAGTCCAGGGAGAGAGGTGGACCCCTGGGTAGCTTGCTGGGGTCTGAAGCCCATATTTGGAGGGCCAGGGGGCACCCTGGGGCCTCTACTGCAAGTCTAGGGAGAGAGGTGGACCCATGGGTAGCTAGCTGGGGTAAGAGGCCCCTAAGTGGAGGGCCAGGGGGCACCCTGGGGCCTCTACTGCAAGTCCAGGGAGAGAGGTGGACCCCAGGGTAGTTTGCTGGGGTCAGAGGCCCCTGGGCGGAGGGACAGGGGGCTTCCTGGGGCCTCTACTGCAAGTCCAGGGAGAAAGGTGGACCCCTGGGTAGCTTGCTAGGGTCAGAGGCCCCTAGGTGGAGGTCAAGGGGGCACCCTGGGGCCTTTACTGCAATCCCAGGGAGAGTTGTGGACCCTTGTGTAGCTTGCTGGGGTCAGAGGCCCCTTGGTGGAGGGTCAGGGGGCACCCTGGGGCCTATTCTGCAAGTCCAGGGAGAGAGGTTGACCTCTGGGTAGCTTGCTGGGGTCAGAGGCCCCTAGGTGGAGGGCCAGGGGGCACCCTGGGGCCTATCCTGCAAGTCCAGGGAGAGAGGTGGACCCCTGGGTAGCTTGCTGGGGTCAGAGGCCCCTAGGTGGAGGGCCAGGGGGCACCCTGGGGCCTCTACTGCAAGTCCAGGGAGAGAGGTGGACCCCTGGGTAGCTTGCTGGAGTCAGAGGCCTCTAGATGGAGGGCCAGGGGGCACCCTGGGGCCTCTACTGCAAGTCCAGGGAGAGAGGTGGACCCCTGGGTAGCTTGCTAGGGTCTGAAGCCCATAGGTGGAGGGCCAGGGGGTACCCTGGGGCCTATACTTCAAGTCCAGGGAGAGAGGTGGACCCTTGGGTAGCTTCCTAAGGTTAGAGGCCCCTAGGTGGAGGGCCAGAGGGCACCCTGGGGACTATCGTGCAAGTCCAGGGAGAGAGGTGGACCCCTGGGTAGCTTGCTGGGGTACAAGGCCTCTAGGTGGAGGGCCAGGGGGCACCCTGGGGCCTCTACTGCAAGGCCAGGGAGAGAGGTGGACCCCTTGGTAGCTTGCTTGGGTCAGAGACTCCTAGGTGGAGGGCCAGGGGGCACCTTGGGACCTCTACTGCAAGTCTAGGGAGAGAGGTGGACCCATGGGTAGCTAGCTGGGGTAAGAGGCCCCTAAGTGGAGGGCAAGGGGGCACCCTGGGGCCTCTACTGCAAGTCCAGGGAGAGAGGTGGACCCCTGGGTAGTTTGCTGGGGTCAGAGGCCCCAAGGCGGAGGGACAGGGGGCTCCCTGGGGCCTCTACTGCAAGTCCAGGGAGAGAGGTGGACCCCTGGGTAGCTTGCTGGGGTCAGAGGCCTCTAGGTGGAGGGCCAAGGGGCACCCTGGGGCCTATACTGCAAGTCCAGGGAGAGAGGTGGACCCCTGGGTAGCTTGCTGGGGTCTGTAGCCCATAGGTGGAGGTCCAGGGGGTACCCTGGGGCCTATACTGCAAATCCAGGGAGAGAGGTGGACCCCTGGGTAGATTCCTAAGGTCAGAGGCCCCTAGGTGGAGGGCCAGGGGGCACCCTGGGGCCTATCCTGCAAGTCCAGGGAGAGAGGTGGACCCCTGGGTAGCTTGCTGGGGTACGAGGCCCCTAGGTGAAGGGCCAGGGGGCACCCTGGGGCCTCTATTGCAAGTCCAGGGAGAGAGGTGGACCCCTGGGTAGCTTCCTAAGGTCAGAGGCCCCTAGGTGGAGGGCCAGGGGGCACCCTGGGTCCTATCCTGCAAGTCCAGGGAGAGAGGTGGACCCCTGGGTAGCTTGCTGGGGTACGAGTCCCCTAGGTGGAGGGCCAGGGGGCACCCTGGGGCCTCTACTGCTAGTCCAGGGAGAGAGGTGGACCCCTGGGTAGCTTCCTGGGGTCAGAGTCCCCTAGGTGGAGGGTCACGAGGTACCCTAGGGCCTCTACTGCAAGTCCAGGGAGAGAGCTGGACCCCTGGGTAGCTTGCTGGGGTCAGAGGCAACTAGGTGGAGGGCCAGGGGGCACCCTAGGGTCTACACTGCAAGTCCAGGGAGAGAGGTGGACCCCTGGGTAGCTTGCTGGGGTCAGAGGCCCCTAGGTGGAGGGCCAGGGGGCACCCTGGGGCCTCTACTGCAAGTCCAGGGAGAGAGGTGGACCCCTGGGTAGCTTGCTGGAGTCAGAGGCCTCTAGGTGGAAGGCCAGGGGGCACCCTGGGGCCTCTACTGCCAGTCCAGGGAGAGAGGTGGACCCCTGGGTAGCTTGCTGGGGTCAGAGGCCTCTAGGTGGAGGGCCAAGGGGCACCCTGGGGCCTATACTGCAAGTCCAGGGAGAGAGGTGGACCCCTGGGTAGCTTGCTGGGGTCTGTAGCCCATAGGTGGAGGTCCAGGGGGTACCCTGGGGCCTATACTGCAAGTCCAGGGAGAGAGGTGGACCCCTGGGTAGCTTCCTAATGTCAGAGGCCCCTAGGTGGAGGGCCAGGGGGCACCCTGGGGCCTATCCTGCAAGTCCAGGGAGAGAGGTGGACCCCTGGGTAGCTTGCTGGGGTACGAGGCCCCTAGGTGGAGGGCCAGGGGGCACCCTGGGGCCTCTACTGCAAGTCCAGGGAGAGAGGTGGACCCCTGGGTAGCTTCCTAAGGTCAGAGGCCCCTAGGTGGAGGGCCAGGGGGCACCCTGGGGCCTATACTGCAAGTCCAGGGAGAAAGGTGGACCCCTGGGTAGCTTGCTAGGGTCAGAGGCCCCTAGGTGGAGGTCAAGGGGGCACCCTGGGGCCTTTACTGCAATCCCAGGGAGAGTTGTGGACCCTTGTGTAGCTTGCTGGGGTCAGAGGCCCCTTGGTGGAGGGTCAGGGGGCACACTGGGGCCTATTCTGCAAGTCCAGGGAGAGAGGTGGACCTCTGGGTAGCTTGCTGGGGTCAGAGACCCCTAGGTGGAGGGCCAGGGGGCACCCTGGGGCCTATCCTGCAAGTCCAGGGAGAGAGGTGGACCCCTGGGTAGCTTGCTGGGGTACGAGGCCCATAGGTGGAGGGCCAGGGGGCACCCTGGGGCCTCTACTGCAAGTCCAGGGAGAGAGGTGGACCCCTGGGTAGCTTGCTGAGGTCAGAGGCCCCTAGGTGGAGGGCCAGGGGGCACCCTGGGGCCTCTACTGCAAGTCCAGGGAAAGAGATGGACCCCTGGGTAGCTTGCTGGGGTCAGAGGCCTCTAGGTAGAGGGCCAGGGGGCACCCTGGGGCCTCTACTGCAAGTCTAGGAAGAGAGGTGGACCCATGGGTAGCTAGCTGGGGTAAGAGGCCCCTAAGTGGAGGGCCAGGGGGCACCCTGGGGCCTCTACTGCAAGTCCAGGGAGAGAGGTGGACCCCTGGGTAGCTTGCTGGGGTCTGAAGCCCATAGGTGGAGGGCCAGGGGGTTTCCTGGGGCCTCTACTGCAAGTCCAGGGAGAGAGGTGGACCCTTGGGTAGCTTCCTAAGGTTAGAGTCCACTAGGTGGAGGGCCAGAGGGCACCCTGGGGACTATCGTGCAAGTCCAGGGAGAGAGGTGGACCCCTGGGTAGCTTGCTGGGGTACAAGGCCTCTAGGTGGAGGGCCAGGGGGCACCCTGGGGCCTATCTTGCAAGTCCAGGGAGTAAGGTGGACCCCTGAGTAGCTTGCTGGGGTACGAGGCCCCTAGGTGGAGGGCCAGGGGGCACCCCGGGGCCTCTACTGCAAGTCCAGGGAGAGAGGTGGACCCATGGGTAGCTAGCAGGGGTAAGAGGCCCCTAAGTGGAGGGCCAGGGGGCACCCTGGGGCCTCTACTGCAATCCCAGGGAGAGTTGTGGACCCTTGTGTAGCTTGCTGGGGTCAGAGGCCCCTTGGTGGAGGGTCAGGGGGCACCCTAGGGCCTATTCTGCAACTCCAGGGAGAGAGGTGGACCTCTGGGTAGCTTGCTGGGGTCAGAGGCCCCTAGGTGGAGGGCCAGGGGGCACCCTGGGGCCTATCCTAAAAGTCCAGGGAGAGAGGTGGACCCCTGGGTAGCTTGCTGGGGTACGAGGCCCCTAGGTGGAGGGCCAGGGGGCACTCTGGGGCCTCTACTGCAAGTCCAGGGAGAGAGGTGGACCCCTGGGTAGCTTGCTGGGGTCAGAGGCCCCTAGGTGGAGGGCCAGGGGGCACCCTGGGGCCTCTACTGCAAGTCCAGGGAAAGAGGTGGACCCCTAGGTAGCTTGCTGGGGTCAGAGGCCTCTAGGTGGAGGGCCAGGGGGCACCCTGGGGCCTCTACTGCAAGTCCAGGGAGAGAGGTGGACCCCTGGGTAGCTTGCTGGGGTCTGAAGCCCAAAGGTGGAGGGCCAGGGGGTACCCCTGGGCCTATACTTCAAGTCCAGGGAGAGAGGTGGACCCTTGGGTAGCTTCCTAAGGTTAGAGGCCCCTAGGTGGAGGCCCAGAGGGCACCCTGGGGACTATCGTGCAAGTCCAGTTAGAGAGGTGGACCCCTGGGTAGCTTGCTGGGGTACAAGGCCTCTAGGTGGAGGGCCAGGGGGCACCCTGGGGCCTCTACTGCAAGGCCAGGGAGAGAGGTGGACCCCTTGGTAGCTTGCTTGGGTCAGAGACCCCTAGGTGGAGGGCCAAGGGGCACCTTGGGGCCTCTACTTCAAGTCCAGGGAGAGAGGTGGACCCTTGGGTAGCTTCCTAAGGTTAGAGGCCCTTAGGTGGAGGGCCAGAGGGCACCCAGCGGACTATCGTGCAAGTCCAGGGAGAGAGGTGGACCCCTGGGTAGCTTGCTGGGGTACAAGGCCTCTAGGTGGAGGGCCAGGGGCACCCTGGGGCCTCTACTGCAAGGCCAGGGAAAGAGGTGGACCCCTGGGTAGCTTGCTGGGGTCAGAGGCCTCTAGGTGGAGGGCCAAGGGGCACCCTGGGGCCTATTCTGCAAGTCCAAGGAGAGAGGTGGACCCCTGGGTAGCTTGCTGGGGTCTGTAGCCCATAGGTGGAGGGCCAGGGGGTACCCTGGGGCCTATACTGCAAGTCCAGGGAGAGAGGTGGACCCCTGGGTAGCTTCCTAAGGTCAGAGGCCCCTAGGTGGAGGGCCAGGGGGCACCCTGGGGCCTATCCTGCAAGTCCAGGGAGAGAGGTGGACCCATGGGTAGCTTGCTGGGGCACGAGGCCCCTAGGTGGAGGGCCAGGGGGCACCCTGGGGCCTCTACTGCAAGTCCAGGGAGAGAGGTGGACCCCTGGGTAGCTTCCTAAGGTCAGAGGCCCCTAGGTGGAGGGCCAGGGGGCACCCTGGGGCCTATCCTGCAAGTCCAGGGAGAGAGGTGGACCCCTGGGTAGCTTGCTGGGGTACGAGTATCCTAGGTGGAGGGCCAGGGGGCACCCTGGGGCCTCTACTGCAAGCCCAGGGAGAGAGGTGGACCCCTGGGTAGCTTCCTGGGGTCAGAGTCCCCTAGGTGGAGGGTCAGGAGGTACCCTAGGGCCTCTACTGCAAGTCCAGGGAGAGAGTTGGACCCCTTGGTAGCTTGCTGGGGTCAGAGGCAACTAGGTGGAGGGCCAGGGGGCACCCTAGGGTCTACACTGCAAGTCCAGGGAGAGAGGTGGACCCCTGGGTAGCTTCCTAAGGTCAGAGGCCCCTAGGTGGAGGGCCAGGGGGCACCCTGGGGCCTCTACTGCAAGTCCAGGGAGAGAGGTGGACCCCTGGGTAGCTTGCTGGGGTCTGAAGCCCATAGGTGGAGGGCCAGGGGGCACCCTGGGGCCTCTACTGCAAGTCTAGGGAGAGAGGTGGACCCATGGGTAGCTAGCTGGGGTAAGAGGCCCCTAAGTGGAGGGCCAGGGGGCACCCTGGGGCCTCTACTGCAAGTCCAGGGAGAGAGGTGGACCCCTGGGTAGTTTGCTGGGGTCAGAGGCCCCTAGGCGGAGGGACAGGGGGCTTCCTGGGGCCTCTACTGCAAATCCAGGGAGAAAGGTGGACCCCTGGGTAGCTTGCTAGGGTCAGAGGCCCCTAGGTGGAGGTCAAGGGGGCACCCTGGGACCTTTACTGCAATCCCAGGGAGAGTTGTGGACCCTTGTGTAGCTTGCTGGGGTCAGAGGCCCCTTGGTGGAGGGTCAGGGGGCACCCTGGGGCCTATTCTGCAAGTCCAGGGAGAGAGGTGGACCTCTGGGTAGCTTGCTGGGGTCAGAGGCCCCTAGGTGGAGGGCCAGGGGGCACCCTGGGGCCTATCCTGCAAGTCCAGGGAGAAAGGTGGACCCCTTGGTAGCTTGCTTGGGTCAGAGGCCTCTAGGTGGAGGGCCAGGGGGCACCCTGGGGACTCTACTGCAAGTCCAGGGAGAGAGGTGGACCCCTGGGTAGCTTGCTGGGGTCTGAAGCCCATAGGTGGAGGGCCAGGGGGTACCCTGGGGCCTATACTTCAAGTCCAGGGAGAGAGGTGGACCCTTGGGTAGCTTCCTAAGGTTAGAGGCCCCTAGGTGGAGGGCCAGAGGGCACCCTGGGGACTATCGTGCAAGTCCAGGGAGAGAGGTGGACCCCTGGGTAGCTTGCTGGGGTACAAGGCCTCTAGGTGGAGGGCCAGGGGGCACCCTGGGGCCTCTACTGCAAGGCCAGGGAGAGAGGTGGACCCCTTGGTAGCTTGCTTGGGTCAGAGACCCCTAGGTGGAGGGCCAGGGGGCACCTTGGGGCCTCTACTGCAAGTCTAGGTAGAGAGGTGGACCCATGGGTAGCTAGCTGGGGTAAGAGGCCCCTAAGTGGAGGGCAAGGGGGCACCCTGGGGCCTCTACTGCAAGTCCAGGGAGAGAGGTGGACCCCTGGGTAGCTTCCTAAGGTCAGAGGCCCCTAGGTGCAGGGCCAGGGGGCACTCCGGGGCCTATCCTGCAAGTCCAGGGAGAGAGGTGGACCCCTGGGTAGCTTGCTGGGGTACGAGTCCCCTAGATGGAGGGCCAGGGGGCACCCTGGGGCCTTTACTGCAAGTCCAGGGAGAGAGGTGGACCCCTGGGTAGCTTCCTGGGGTCAGAGTCCCCTAGGTGGAGGGTCAGGAGGTACCCTAGGGCCTCTACTGCAAGTCCAGGGAGAGAGGTGGACCCCTGGGTAGCTTGCTGGGGTCAGAGGCAAATAGGTGGAGGGCCAGGGGGCACCCTAGGGTCTACACTGCAAGTCCAGGGAGAGATGTAGACCCCTGGGTAGCTTCCTAAGGTCAGAGGCCCCTAGGTGGAGGGCCAGGGGGCACCCTGGGGCCTATCCTGCAAGTCCAAGGAGAGATGTGGACCCCTGGGTAGCTTGCTGGGGTACGAGGCCCCTAGGTGGAGGGCCAGGGGGCACCCTGGGGCCTCTACTGCAAGTCCAGGGAGAGAAAAGGACCCCTGGGTAGCTTGCTGGGGTCAGAGGCAACTAGGTGGAGGGACAGGGGTACCCTGGGGCCTAGACTGCAAGTCCAGGGAGAGAGGTGGACCCCTGGGTAGCTTGCTGGGGTCTGTAGCCCATAGGTGGAGGTCCAGGGGGTACCCTGGGGCCTATACTGCAAGTCCAGGGAGAGAGGTGGACCCCTGGGTAGCTTCCTAATTTCAGAGGCCCCTAGGTGGAGGGCCAGGGGGCACCCTGGGGCCTATCCTGCAAGTCCAGGGAGAGAGGTGGACCCCTGGGTAGCTAGCTGGGGTACGAGGCCCCTAGGTGGAGGGCCAGGGGGCACCCTGGGGCCTCTACTGCAAGTCCAGGGAGAGAGGTGGACCCCTGGGTAGCTTCCTAAGGTCAGAGGCCCCTAGGTGGAGGGCCAGGGGGCACCCTGGGGCCTATCCTGCAAGTCCAGGGAAAGAGGTGGACCCCTGGGTAGCTTGCTGGGGTACGAGTCCCCTAGGTGGAGGGCCAGGGGGCACCCTGGGGCCTCTACTGCAAGTCCAGGGAGAGAGGTTGACCCCTGGGTAGCTTCCTGGGGTCAGAGTCCCCTAGGTGGAGGGTCAGGAGGTACCCTAGGGCCTCTACTGCAAGTCCAGGTAGAGAGGTGGACCCCTGGGTAGCTTGCTGGGGTCAGAGGCCCCTAGGTGGAGGGCCAGGGGGCACCCTGGGGCCTCTACTGCAAGTCCAGGGAAAGAGGTGGTCCCCTGGGTAGCTTGCTGGGGTCAGAGGCCTCTAGGTAGAGGGCCAGGGGGCACCCTGGGGCCTCTACTGCAAGTCTAGGGAGAGAGGTGGACCCATGGGTAGCTAGCTGGGGTAAGAGGCCCCTAAGTGGAGGGCCAGGGGGCACCCTGGGGCCTCTACTGCAAGTCCAGGGAGAGAGGTGGACCCTTGGGTAGCTTCCTAAGGTTAGAGGCCCCTAGGTGGAGGGCCAGAGGGCACCCTGGGGACTATCGTGCAAGTCCAGGGAGAGAGGTGGACCCCTGGGTAGCTTGCTGGGGTACAAGGCCTCTAGGTGGAGGGCCAGGGGGCACCCTGGGGCCTCTACTGCAAGGCCAGGGAGAGAGGTGGACCCCTTGGTAGCTTGCTTGGGTCAGAGACCCCTAGGTGGAGGGCCAGGGGGCACCTTGGGGCCTCTACTGCAAGTCTAGGTAGAGAGGTGGACCCATGGGTAGCTAGCTGGGGTAAGAGGACCCTAAGTGGAGGGCAAGGGGGCACCCTGGGGCCTCTACTGCAAGTCCAGGGAGAGAGGTGGACCCCTGGGTAGCTTCCTAAGGTCAGAGGCCCCTAGGTGGAGGGCCAGGGGGCACCCTGGGGCCTATTCTGCAAGTCCAGGGAGAGAGGTGGACCTCTGGGTAGCTTGCTGGGGTCAGAGGTCCCTAGATGGAGGGCCAGGGGCCACCCTGGGGCCTCTACTGCAAGTCTAGGGAGAGAGGTGGACCCATGGGTAGCTAGCTGGGGTAAGAGGCCCCTAAGTGGAGGGCCAGGGGGCACCCTGGGGCCTCTACTGCAAGTCCAGGGAGAGAGGTGGACCCTTGGGTAGCTTCCTAAGGTTAGAGGCCCCTAGGTGGAGGGCCAGAGGGCACCCTGGGGACTATCGTGCAAGTCCAGGGAGAGAGGTGGACCCCTGGGTAGCTTGCTGGGGTACAAGGCCTCTAGGTGGAGGGCCAGGGGGCACCCTGGGGCCTCTACTGCAAGGCCAGGGAGAGAGGTGGACCCCTTGGTAGCTTGCTTGGGTCAGAGACCCCTAGGTGGAGGGCCAGGGGGCACCTTGGGGCCTCTACTGCAAGTCTAGGTAGAGAGGTGGACCCATGGGTAGCTAGATGGGGTAAGAGGCCCCTAAGTGGAGGGCAAGGGGGCACCCTGGGGCCTCTACTGCAAGTCCAGAGAGAGAGGTGGACCCCTGGGTAGTTTGCTGGGGTCAGAGGCCCCAAGGCGGAGGGACAAGGGGCTTCCTGGGGCCTCTACTGCAAGTCCAGGGAGAAAGGTGGACCCCTGGGTAGCTTGCTGGGGTCAGAGGCCTCTAGGTGGAGGGCCAAGGGGCACCCTGGGGCCTATACTGCAAGTCCAGGGAGAGAGGTGGACCCCTGGGTAGCTTGCTGGGGTCTGTAGCCCATAGGTGGAGGTCCAGGGGGTACCCTGGGGCCTATACTGAAAGTCCAGGGAGAGAGGTGGACCCCTGGGTAGCTTGCTGGGGTACGAAGCCCCTAGGTGGAGGGCCAGGGGGCACCCTGGGGCCTCTACTGCAAGTCCAGGGAGAGAGGTGCACCCCTGGGTAGCTTCCTAAGGTCAGAGGCCCCTAGGTGGAGGGCCAGGGGGCACCCTGGGGCCTATCCTGCAAGTCCAGGGAGAGAGGTGGACCCCTGGGTAGCTTGCTGGGGTACGAGTCCCCTAGGTGGAGGGCCAGGGGGCACCCTGGGGCCTCTACTGCAAGTCCAGGGAGAGAGGTGGACCCCTGGGTAGCTTCCTGGGGTCAGAGTCCCCTAGGTGGAGGGTCAGGAGGTACCCTAGGGCCTCTACTGCAAGTCCAGGGAGAGAGGTGGACCCCTGGGTAGCTTGCTGGGGTCAGAGGCAAATAGGTGGAGGGCCAGGGGGCACCCTAGGGTCTACACTGCAAGTCCAGGGAGAGAGGTGGACCCCTGGGTAGCTTCCTAAGGTCAGAGGCCCCTAGGTGGAGGGCCAGGGGGCACCCTGGGGCCTATCCTGCAAATCCAGGGAGAGATGTGGACCCCTGGGTAGCTTCCTAAGGTTAGAGGCCCCTAGGTGGAGGGCCAGGGGGCACCCTGGGGCCTCTACTGCAAGTCTAGGGAGAGAGGAGGACCCCTGGGTAGCTTGCTGGGGTCAGAGGCAACTAGGTGGAGGGACAGGGGTAAACTGGGGCCTAGACTGCAAGTCCAGGGAGAGAGGTGGACCCCTGGGTAGCTTCCTGAGGTCAAAGGCACCTAGGTGGAGGGCCAGGGGGCACCCTGGGGCCTATCCTGCAAGTCCAAGGAGAGAGGTGGACCCCTGGGTTGCTTGCTGGGGTACGAGGCCCCTAGTTGGAGATCAAGGGGGCACCCTGGGACCTTTACTGCAATCCCAGGGAGAGTTGTGGTCCCTTGTGTAGCTTGCTGGGGTCAGAGGCCCCTTGGTGGAGGGTCAGGGGGCACCCTGGGGCCTATTCTGCAAGTCCAGGGAGAGAGGTGGACCCCTGGGTAGCTTGCTGGTGTCAGAGGCCCCTAGGTGGAGGGCCAGGGGGCACCCTGGGGCCTATCCTGCAAGTCCAGGGAGAGAGGTGGACCCCTGGGTAGCTTGCTGGGGTACGAGGCCCATAGGTGGAGGGCCAGGGGGCACCCTGGGGCCTCTACTGCAAGTCCAGGGAGAGAGGTGGACCCCTGGGTAGCTTGCTGGGGTCAGAGGCCCCTAGGTGGAGGGCCAGGGGGCACCCTGGGGCCTCTACTGCAAGACCAGGGAAAGAGGTGGACCCCTGGGTAGCTTGCTGGGGTCAGAGGCCTCTAGGTGGAGGGCCAGGGGGCACCCTGGGGCCTCTACTGCAAGTCTAGGGAGAGAGGTGGACCCATGGGTAGCTAGCTGGGGTAAGAGGCCCCTAAGTGGAGGGCCAGGGGGCACCCTGAGGCCTCTACTGCAAGTCCAGGGAGAGAGGTGGACCCCTGGGTAGCTTGCTGGGGTCTGAAGCCCATAGGTGGAGGGCCAGGGGGTACCCTGGGGCCTATACTTCAAGTCCAGGGAGAGAGGTGGACTCCTGGGTAGCTTGCTGGGGTACAAGGCCTCTAGGTGGAGGGCCAGGGGGCACCCTGGGGCCTATCTTGCAAGTCCAGGGAGTAAGGTGGACCCCTGAGTAGCTTGCTGGGGTACGAGGCCCCTAGGTGGAGGGCCAGGGCGCACCCTGGGGCCTCTACTGCAAGTCCAGGGAGAGAGGTGGACCCCTGGGTAGCTTGCTGGGGTCTGAAGCCCATAGGTGGAGGGCCAGGGGGCACCCTGGGGCCTCTACTGCAAGTCTAGGGAGAGAGGTGGACCCATGGGTAGCTAGCTGGGGTAAGAGGCCCCTAAGTGGAGGGCCAGGGGGCACCCTGGGGCCTCTACTGCAAGTCCAGGGAGAGAGGTGGACCCCTGGGTAGTTTGCTGGGGTCAGAGGCAACTAGGTGGAGGGCCAGGGGGCACCCTAGGGTCTACACTGCAAGTCCAGGGAGAGAGGTGGACCCCTGGGTAGCTTCCTAAGGTCAGAGGCCCCTAGGTGGAGGGCCAGGGGGCACCCTGGGGCCTCTACTGCAAGTCCAGGGAGAGAGGTGGACCCCTGGGTAGCTTGCTGGGGTCTGAAGCCCATAGGTGGAGGGCCAGGGGGCACCCTGGGGCCTCTACTGCAAGTCTAGGGAGAGAGGTGGACCCATGGGTAGCTAGCTGGGGTAAGAGGCCCCTAAGTGGAGGGCCAGGGGGCACCCTGCGGCCTCTACTGCAAGTCCAGGGAGAGAGGTGGACCCCTGGGTAGTTTGCTGGGGTCAGAGGCCCCTAGGCGGAGGGACAGGGGGCTTCCTGGGGCCTCTACTGCAAGTCCAGGGAGAAAGGTGGACCCCTGGGTAGCTTGCTAGGGTCAGAGGCCCCTAGGTGGAGGTCAAGGGGGCACCCTGGGACCTTTACTGCAATCCCAGGGAGAGTTGTGGACCCTTGTGCAGCTTGCTGGGGTCAGAGGCCCCTTGGTGGAGGGTCAGGGGGCACCCTGGGGCCTATTCTGCAAGTCCAGGGAGAGAGGTCGACCTCTGGGTAGCTTGCTGGGGTCAGAGGCCCCTAGGTGGAGGGCCAGGGGGCACCCTGGGGCCTATCCTGCAAGTCCAGGGAGAGAGGTGGACCCCTGGGTAGCTTGCTGGGGTACGAGGCCCATAGGTGGAGGGCCAGGGGGCACCCTGGGGCCTCTACTGCAAGTCCAGGGAGAGAGGTGGACCCCTGGGTAGCTTGCTGGGGTCAGAGGCCCCTAGGTGGAAGGCCAGGGGCACCCTAGGGCCTCTACTGCAAGACCAGGGAAAGAGGTGGACCCCTGGGTAGCTTGCTGGGGTCAGAGGCCTCTAGGTGGAGGGCCAGGGGGCACCCTGGGGCCTCTACTGCAAGTCTAGGGAGAGAGGTGGACCCATGGGTAGCTAGCTGGGGTAAGAGGCCCCTAAGTGGAGGGCCAGGGGGCACCCTGGGGCCTCTACTGCAAGTCCAGGGAGAGAGGTGGACCCCTGGGTAGCTTGCTGGGGTCTGAAGCCCATAGGTGGAGGGCCAGGGGGTACCCTGGGGCCTATACTTCAAGTCCAGGGAGAGAGGTGGACCCTTGGGTAGCTTCCTAAGGTTAGAGGCCCCTAGGTGGAGGGCCAGAGGGCACCCTGGGGACTATCGTGCAAGTCCAGGGAGAGAGGTGGACCCCTGGGTAGCTTGCTGGGGTACAAGGCCTCTAGGTGGAGGGCCAGGGGGCACCCTGGGGCCTATCTTGCAAGTCCAGGGAGTAAGGTGGACCCCTGAGTAGCTTGCTGGGGTACGAGGCCCCTAGGTGGAGGGACAGGGGGCTTCCTGGGGCCTCTACTGCAAGTCCAGGGAGAAAGGTGGACCCCTGGGTAGCTTGCTAGGGTCAGAGGCCCCTAGGTGGAGGTCAAAGGGGCACCCTGGGGCCTTTACTGCAATCCCAGGGAGAGTTGTGGACCCTTGTGTAGCTTGCTGGGGTCAGAGGCCCCTTGGTGGACGGTCAGGGGGCACCCTGGGGCCTATTCTGCAAGTCCAGGGAGAGAGGTAGACCTCTGGGTAGCTTGCTGGGGTCAGAGGCCCCTAGGTGGAGGGCCAGGGGGCACCCTGGGGCCTATCCTGCAAGTCCAGGGAGAGAGGTGGACCCCTGGGTAGCTTGCTGGGGTCTGAAGCCCATAGGTGGAGGGCCAGGGGGCACCCTGGGGCCTCTACTGCAAGTCTAGGGAGAGAGGTGGACCCATGGGTAGCTAGCTGGGGTAAGAGGCCCCTGAGTGGAGGGCCAGGGGGCACCCTGGGGCCTCTACTGCAAGTCCAGGGAGAGAGGTGGACCCCTGGGTAGTTTGCTGGGGTCAGAGGCCCCTAGGCGGAGGGACAGGGGGCTTCCTGGGGCCTCTACTGCAAGTCCAGGGAGAAGGTGGACCCCGGGGTAGCTTGCTAGGGTCAGAGGCCCCTAGGTGGAGGTCAAGGGGGCACCCTGGGGCCTTTACTGCAATCCCAGGGAGAGTTGTGGACCCTTGTGTAGCTTGCTGGGGTCAGAGGCCCCTTGGTGGAGGGTCAGGGGGCACCCTTGGGCCTATTCTGCAAGTCCAGGGAGAGAGGTGGACCTCTGGGTAGCTTGCTGGGGTCAGAGGCCCCTAGGTGGAGGGCCAGGGGGCACCCTGGGGCCTATCCTAAAAGTCCAGGGAGAGAGGTGGACCCCTGGGTAGCTTGCTGGGGTACGAGGCCCCTAGGTGGAGGGCCAGGGGGCACCCTGGGGCCTCTACTGCAAGTCCAGGGAAAGAGGTGGACCCCTAGGTAGCTTGCTGGGGTCAGAGGCCTCTAGGTGGAGGGCCAGGGGGCACCCTGGGGCCTCTACTGCAAGTCCAGGGAGAGAGGTGGACCCCTGGGTAGTTTGCTGGGGTCTGAAGCCCATAGGTGGAGGGCCAGGGGGCACCCTGGGGCCTCTACTGCAAGTCCAGGGAAAGAGGTGGACCCCTAGGTAGCTTGCTGGGGTCAGAGGCCTCTAGGTGGAAGGCCAGGGGGCACCCTGGGGCCTCTACTGCAAGTCCAGGGAGAGAGGTGGACCCCTGGGTAGTTTGCTGGGGTCTGAAGCCCATAGGTGGAGGGCCAGGGGGTAACCCGGGGCCTATACATCAAGTCCAGGGAGAGAGATGGACCCCTGGGTAGCTTCCTAAGGTCAGAGGCAAAAGTGGAGGGCCAGGGGGCACCCTGGGGCCTATCCTGCAAGTCCAGGGAGAGAGGTGGACCCCTGGGTAGCTTGCTGGGGTACGAGTCCCCTAGGTGGAGGGCCAGGGGGCACCCTGGGGCCTCTACTGCAAGCCCAGGGAGAGAGGTGGACCCCTGGGTAGCTTCCTGGGGTCAGAGTCCCCTAGGTGGAGGGTCAGGAGGTACCCTAGGGCCTCTACTGCAAGTCCAGGGAGAGAGGTGGACCCCTGGGTAGCTTGCTGGGGTCAGAGGCAACTAGGTGGAGGGCCAGGGGGCACCCTAGGGTCTACACTGCAAGTCCAGGGAGAGAGGTGGACCCCTGGGTAGCTTCCTAAGGTCAGAGGCCCCTAGGTGGAGGGCCAGGGGGCACCCTGGGGCCTCTACTGCAAGTCCAGGGAGAGAGGTGGACCCCTGGGTAGCTTGCTGGGGTCTAAAGCCCATAGGTGGAGGGCCAGGGGGCACCCTGGGGCCTCTACTGCAAGTCTAGGGAGAGAGGTGGACCCATGGGTAGCTAGCTTGGGTAAGAGGCCCCTAAGTGGAGGGCCAGGGGGCACCCTGGGGCCTCTACTGCAAGTCCAGGGAGAGAGGTGGACCCCTGGGTAGTTTGCTCGGGTCAGAGGCCCCTAGGCGGAGGGACAGGGGGCTTCCTGGGGCCTCTACTGCAAGTCCAGGGAGAAAGGTGGATCCCTGGGTAGCTTGCTAGGGTCAGAGGCCCCTAGGTTGAGGTCAAGGGGGCACCCTGGGACCTTTACTGCAATCCCAGGGAGAGTTGTGGACCCTTGTGTAGCTTGCTGGGGTCAGAGGCCCCTTGGTGGAGGGTCAGGGGGCACCCTGGGGCCTATTCTGCAAGTCCAGGGAGAGAGGTGGACCTCTGGGTAGCTTGCTGGGGTCAGAGGCCCCTAGGTGGAGGGCCAGGGGACACCTTGGGGCCTCTACTTCAAGTCAAGGGAGAGAGGTGGACCCTTGGGTAGATTGCTGGGGTCAGCGGCCTCTAGGTGGAGGGCCAAGGGGCACCCTGGGGCCTATACTGCAAGCCCAGGGAGAGAGGTGGACCCCTGGGTAGCTTGCTGGAGTCTGTAGCCCATAGGTGGAAGGCCAGGGGGTACCCTGGGGCCTATCCTGCAATCCCAGGGAGAGTTGTGGACCCTTGTGTAGCTTGCTGGGGTCAGAGGCCCCTAGGTGGAGGGCCAGGGGGCACCCTGGGGCCTCTACTGCAAGCCCAGGGAGAGAGGTGGACCCCTGGGTAGCTTCCTGGGGTCAGAGTCCCCTAGGTGGAGGGTCAGGAGGTACCCTAGGGCCTCTACTGCAAGTCCATGGAGAGAGGTGGACCCCTGGGTAGCTTGCTGGGGTCAGAGGCAACTAGTTGGAGGGCCAGGGGGCACCCTAGTGTCTACACTGCAAGTCCAGGGAGAGAGGTGGACCCCTGGGTAGCTTCCTAAGGTCAGAGGCCCCTAGGTGGAGGGCCAGGGGGCACCCTGGGGCCTCTACTGCAAGTCCAGGGAGAGAGGTGGACCCCTGGGTTGCTTGCTGGGGTCTGAAGCCCATAGGTGGAGGGCCAAGGGGCACCCTGGGGCCTCTACTGCAAGTCTAGGGAGAGAGGTGGACCCCTGGGTAGTTTGCTGGGGTCAGAGGCCCCTAGGCGGAGGGACAGGGGGCTTCCTGGGGCCTCTACTGCAAGTCCAGGGAGAAAGGTGGACCCCTGGGTAGCTTGCTAGGGTCAGAGGCCCCTAGGTGGAGGTCAAGGGGGCACCCTGGGACCTTTACTGCAATCCCAGGGAGAGTTGTGGACCCTTGTGTAGCTTGCTGGGGTCAGAGGCCCCTTGGTGGAGGGTCAGGGGGCACCCTGGGGCCTATTCTGCAAGTCCAGGGAGAGAGGTGGACCTCTGGGTAGCTTGCTGGGGTCAGAGGCCCCTAGGTGGAGGGCCAGGGGGCACCCTGGGGCCTATCCTGCAAGTCCAGGGAGAGAGGTGGACCCCTGGGTAGCTTGCTGGGGTACGAGGCCCATAGGTGGAGGGCCAGGGGGCACCCTGGGGCCTCTACTGCAAGTCCAGGGAGAGAGGTGGACCCCTGGGCAGCTTGCTGGGGTCAGAGGCCCCTAGGTGGAGGGCCAGGGGGCACCCTGGGGCCTCTACTGCAAGACCAGGGAAAGAGATGGACCCCTGGGTAGCTTGCTGGGGTCAGAGGCATCTAGGTGAAGGGCCAGGGGGCACCCTGGGGCCTCTACTGCAAGTCCAGGGAGAGAGGTGGACCCCTGGGTAGCTTGCTAGGGTCTGAAGCCCATAGGTGGAGGGCCAGGGGGTACCCTGGGGCCTATACTTCAAGTCCAGGGAGAGAGGTGGACCCTTGGGTAGCTTCCTAAGGTTAGAGGCCCCTAGGTGGAGGGCCAGAGGGCACCCTGGGGACTATCGTGCAAGTCCAGGGAGAGAGGTGGACCCCTGGGTAGCTTGCTGGGGTACAAGGCCTCTAGGTGGAGGGCCAGGGGGCACCCTGGGGCCTATCTTGCAAGTCCAGGGAGTAAGGTGGACCCCTGAGTAGCTTGCTGGGGTACGAGGCCCCTAGGTGGAGGGCCAGGGGGCACCCTGTGGCCTCTACTGCAAGTCCAGGGAGAGAGGTGGACCCCTGGGTAGCTTGCTGGGGTCTGAAGCCCATAGGTGGAGGGCCATGGGGTACCCTGGGGCCTATACTTCAAGTCCAGGCAGAGAGATGGACCCTTGGGTAGCTTCCTAAGGTTAGAGGCCCCTAGGTGGAGGGCCAGAGGGCACCCTGGGGACTATCGTGCAAGTCCAGGGAGAAAGGTGGACCCCTGGGTAGCTTGCTGGGGTACAAGGCCTCTAGGTGGAGGGCCAGGGGGCACCCTGGGGCCTATCTTGCAAATCCAGGGAGTAAGGTGGACCCCTGAGTAGCTTGCTGGGGTACAAGGCCCTTAGGTGGAGGGCCAGGGGGCACCCTGGGGCCTCTACTGCAAGTCCAGGGAGAGAGGTGGACCCCTGGGTAGCTTCCTGGGGTCTGAAGCCCATAGGTGGAGGGCCAGGGGGCACCCTGGGGCCTCTACTGCAAGTCTAGGGAGAGAGGTGGACCCATGGGTAGCTAGCTGGGGTAAGAGGCCCCTAAGTGGAGGGCCAGGGGGCACCCTGGGGCCTCTACTGCAAGTCCAGGGAGAAAGGTGGACCCCTGGGTAGCTTGCTAGGGTCAGAGGCCCCTAGGTGGAGGTCAAGGGGGCACCCTGGGGCCTTTACTGCAATCCCAGGGAGAGTTGTGGACCCTTGTGTAGTTTGCTGGGGTCAGAGGCCCCTAGGTGGAGGGTCAGGGGGCACCCTGGGGCCTATTCTGCAAGTCCAGGGAGAGAGGTGGACCTCTGGGTAGCTTGCTGGGGTCAGAGGCCCCTAGGTGGAGGGCCAGGGGGAACCCTGGGGCCTATCCTAAAAGTCCAGGGAGAGAGCTGGACCCCTGGGTAGCTTGCTGGGGTACGAGGCCCCTAGGTGGAGGGCCAGGGGGCACCCTGGGACCTCTACTGCAAGTCAAGGGAGAGAGGTGGACCCTTGGGTAGCTTCCAAAGGTTAGAGGCCCCTAGGTGGAGGGCCAGAGGGCACCCTGGGGACTATCGTGCAAGTCCAGGGAGAAAGGTGGACCCCTGGGTAGCTTGCTGGGGTACAAGGCCTCTAGGTGGAGGGCCAGGGGGCACCCTGGGGCCTATCTTGCAAGTCCAGGGAGTAAGGTGGACCCCTGAGTAGCTTGCTGGGGTACAAGGCCCCTAGGTGGAGGGCCAGGGGGCACCCTGGGGCCTCTACTGCAAGTCCAGGGAGAGAGGTGGACCCCTTGGTAGCTTGCTGGGGTCTGAAGCCCATAGGTGGAGGGCCAGGGGGCACCCTGGGGCCTCTACTGCAAGTCTAGGGAGAGAGGTGGACCCATAGATAGCTAGCTGGGGTAAGAGGCCCCTAGTTGGAGGGCCAGGGGGCACCCTGGGGCCTCTACTGCAAGCCCAGGGAGAGAGGTGGACCCCTGGTTAGCTTGCTGGGGTCGGAAGCCCCTTGGTCTATGGCCAGGGGGCACCCTGGGGCCTATACTGCAAGTCCAGGGAGAGAGCTGGACCCATGGGTAGCTTACTGGGGTCAGAGGCCCCTAGGTGGAGGGCCAGGGGCTTCCTGGGGCCTCTACTGCAAGTCTAGGCAGAGAGGTGGACCCCTGGGTAGCTTGCTGGGGTCAGAGGCCCCTAGGTGGAGGGCCAGGGGGCACCCTGGGGCCTCTACTGCAGATCCAGGGAAAGAGGTGGACCCCTGGGTAGCTTGCTGGGGTCAGAGGCCTCTAGGTGGAGGGCCAGGGGGCACCCTGGGGCCTCTACTGCAAGTCTAGGGAGAGAGGTGGACCCATGGGTAGCTAGCTGGTGTAAGTGGCCCCTAAGTGGAGGGCCAGGGGGCACCCTGGGGCCTCTACTGCAAGTCCAGGGAGAGAGGTGGACCCCTGGGTAGCTTCCTAATGTCAGAGGCCCCTAGGTGGAGGGCCAGGGGGCACCCTGGGGCCTATCCTGCAAGTCCAGGGAGAGAGGTGGACCCCTGGGTAGCTTGCTGGGGTACGAGGCCCCTAGGTGGAGGGCCAGGGGGCACCCTGGGGCCTTTACTGCAAGTCCAGGGAGAGAGGTGGACCCATGGGTAGCTTCCTAAGGTCAGAGGCCCCTAGGTGGAGGGCCAGGGGGCACCCTGGGTTCTATACTGCAAGTCCAGGGAGAGAGGTGGACCCCTGGGTAGCTTGCTGGGGTACGAGTCCCCTAGGTGGAGGGCCAGGGGGCACCCTGGGGCCTCTACTGCAAGTCCAGGGAGAGAGGTGGACCCCTGGGTAGCTTCCTGGGGTCAGAGTCCCTTGGATGGAGGGTCAGGAGGTACCCTAGGGCCTCTACTGCAAGTCCAGGGAGAGAGGTGGACCCCTGGGTAGCTTGCTGGGGTCAGAGGCCCCTAGGTGGAGGGCCAGGGGGCACCCTGGGGCCTATCCTGCAAGTCCAGGGAGAGATGTGGACCCCTGGGTAGCTTGCTGGGGTACGAGGCCCCTAGTTGGAGGGCCAGGGGGCACCCTGGGGCCTCTACTGCAAGTCCAGGGAGAGAGGAGGACCCCTGGGTAGCTTGCTGGGGTCAGAGGCAACTAGGTGGAGGGACAGGGGTACCCTGGGGCCTAGACTGCAAGTCCAGGGAGAGAGGTGTACCCCTGGGTAGCTTCCTGAGGTCAAAGGCCCCTAGGTGGAGGGCCAGGGGGCACCCTGGGGCCTATCCTGCAAGTCCAAGGAGAGAGGTGGACCCCTGGGTTGCTTGCTGGGGTACGAGGCCCCTAGTTGGAGGGCCAGGGGGCACCCTGGGGCCTCTACTGCAAGCCCAGGGAGAGAGGTGGACCCCTGGTTAGCTTGCTGGGGTCGGAAGCCCCTTGGTCTATGGCCAGGGGGCACCCTGGGGCCTATACTGCAAGTCCAGGGAGAGAGGTGGACCCATGGGTAGCTTACTGGGGTCAGAGGCCCCTAGGTGGAGGGCCAGGGGCTTCCTGGGGCCTCTACTGCAAGTCTAGGCAGAGAGGTGGACCCCTGGGTAGCTTGCTGGGGTCAGAGGCCCCTAGGTGGAGGGCCAGGGGGCACCCAAGGGCCTCTACTGCAAGTCCAGGGAAAGAGGGGGACCCCTGGGTAGCTTGCTGGGGTCAGAGGCCTCTAGGTGGAGGGCCAGGGGGCACCCTGGGGCCTCTACTGCAAGTCTAGGGAGAGAGGTGGACCCATGGGTAGCTAGCTGGTGTAAGAGGCCCCTAAGTGGAGGGCCAGGGGGCACCCTGGGGCCTCTACTGCAAGTCCAGGGATAGAGGTGGACCCCTGGGTAGCTTGCTGGGGTCTGAAGCCCAAAGGTGGAGGGCCAGGGGGCAGCCTGGGGCCTATACTTCAAGTCCAGGGAGAGAGGTGGACCCTTGGGTAGCTTCCTAAGGTTAGAGGCCCCTAGGTGGAGGGCCAGAGGGCACCCTGGGGACTATCGTGCAAGTCCAGGGAGAGAGGTGGACCCCTGGGTAGCTTGCTGGGGTACAAGGCCTCTAGGTGGAGGGCCAGGGGGCACCCTGGGGCCTATCTTGCAAGTCCAGGGAGTAAGGTGGACCCCTGAGTAGCTTGCTGGGGTACGAGGCCCCTAGGTGGAGGGCCAGGGGGCACCCTGGGGCCTCTACTGCAAGTCCAGGGAGAGAGGTGGACCCCTGGGTAGCTTGCTGGGGTCTGAAGCCCATAGGTGGAGGGCCAGGGGGCACCCTGGGGCCTCTACTGCAAGTCTAGGGAGAGAGGTGGACCCATAGATAGCTAGCTGGGGTAAGAGGCCCCTAGTTGGAGGGCCAGGGGGCACCCTGGGGCCTCTACTGCAAGTCCAGGGAGAGAGGTGGACCCCTGGTTAGCTTGCTGGGGTCGGAAGCCCCTTGGTCTATGGCCAGGGGGCACCCTGGGGCCTATACTGCAAGTCCAGGGAGAGAGGTGGACCCATGGGTAGCTTACTGGGGTCAGAGGCCCCTAGGTGGAGGGCCAGGGGCTTCCTGGGGCCTCTACTGCAAGTCTAGGCAGAGAGGTGGACCCCTGGGTAGCTTGCTGGGGTCAGAGGCCCCTAGGTGGAGGGCCAGGGGGCACCCTGGGGCCTCTACTGCAAGTCCAGGGAAAGAGGTGGACCCCTGGGTAGCTTGCTGGGGTCAGAGGCCTCTAGGTGGAGGGCCAGGGGGCACCCTGGGGCCTCTACTGCAAGTCTAGGGAGAGAGGTGGACCCATGGGTAGCTAGCTGGTGTAAGTGGCCCCTAAGTGGAGGGCCAGGGGGTACCCTGGGGCCTCTACTGCAAGTCCAGGGAGAGAGGTGGACCCCTGGGTAGCTTCCTAATGTCAGAGGCCCCTAGGTGGAGGGCCAGGGGGCACCCTGGGGCCTATCCTGCAAGTCCAGGGAGAGAGGTGGACCCCTGGGTAGCTTGCTGGGGTACGAGGCCCCTAGGTGGAGGGCCAGGGGGCACCCTGGGGCCTTTACTGCAAGTCCAGGGAGAGAGGTGGACCCATGGGTAGCTTCCTAAGGTCAGAGGCCCCTAGGTGGAGGGCCAGGGGGCACCCTGGGTTCTATACTGCAAGTCCAGGGAGAGAGGTGGACCCCTGGGTAGCTTGCTGGGGTACGAGTCCCCTAGGTGGAGGGCCAGGGGGCACCCTGGGGCCTCTACTGCAAGTCCAGGGAGAGAGGTGGACCCCTGGGTAGCTTCCTGGGGTCAGAGTCCCCTAGATGGAGGGTCAGGAGGTACCCTAGGGCCTCTACTGCAAGTCCAGGGAGAGAGGTGGACCCCTGGGTAGCTTGCTGGGGTCAGAGGCCCCTAGGTGGAGGGCCAGGGGGCACCCTGGGGACTATCCTGCAAGTCCAGGGAGAGATGTGGACCCCTGGGTAGCTTGCTGGGGTACGAGGCCCCTAGGTGGAGGGCCAGGGGGCACCCTGGGGCCTCTACTGCAAGTCCAGGGAGAGAGGAGGACCCCTGGGTAGCTTGCTGGGGTCAGAGGCAACTAGGTGGAGGGACAGGGGTACCCTGGGGCCTAGACTGCAAGTCCAGGGAGAGAGGTGTACCCCTGGGTAGCTTCCTGAGGTCAAAGGCCCCTAGGTGGAGGGCCAGGGGGCACCCTGGGGCCTATCCTGCAAGTCCAAGGAGAGAGGTGGACCCCTGGGTTGCTTGCTGGGGTACGAGGCCCCTAGTTGGAGGGCCAGGGGGCACCCTGGGGCCTCTACTGCAAGCCCAGGGAGAGAGGTGGACCCCTGGTTAGCTTGCTGGGGTCGGAAGCCCCTTGGTCTATGGCCAGGGGGCACCCTGGGGCCTATACTGCAAGTCCAGGGAGAGAGGTGGACCCATGGGTAGCTTACTGGGGTCAGAGGCCCCTAGGTGGAGGGCCAGGGGCTTCCTGGGGCCTCTACTGCAAGTCTAGGCAGAGAGGTGGACCCCTGGGTAGCTTGCTGGGGTCAGAGGCCCCTAGGTGGAGGGCCAGGGGGCACCCAAGGGCCTCTACTGCAAGTCCAGGGAAAGAGGGGGACCCCTGGGTAGCTTGCAGGGGTCAGAGGCCTCTAGGTGGAGGGCCAGGGGGCACCCTGGGGCCTCTACTGCAAGTCTAGGGAGAGATGTGGACCCATGGGTAGCTAGCTGGTGTAAGAGGCCCCTAAGTGGAGGGCCAGGGGGCACCCTGGGGCCTCTACTGCAAGTCCAGGGATAGAGGTGGACCCCTGGGTAGCTTGCTGGGGTCTGAAGCCCAAAGGTGGAGGGCCAGGGGGCAGCCTGGGGCCTATACTTCAAGTCCAGGGAGAGAGGTGGACCCTTGGGTAGCTTCCTAAGGTTAGAGGCCCCTAGGTGGAGGGCCAGAGGGCACCCTGGGGACTATCGTGCAAGTCCAGGGAGAGAGGTGGACCCCTGGGTAGCTTGCTGGGGTACAAGGCCTCTAGGTGGAGGGCCAGGGGGCACCCTGGGGCCTATCTTGCAAGTCCAGGGAGTAAGGTGGACCCCTGAGTAGCTTGCTGGGGTACGAGGCCCCTAGGTGGAGGGCCAGGGGGCACACTGGGGCCTCTACTGCAAGTCCAGGGAGAGAGGTGGACCCCTGGGTAGCTTGCTGGGGTCTGAAGCCCATAGGTGGAGGGCCAGGGGGCACCCTGGGGCCTCTACTGCAAGTCTAGGGAGAGAGGTGGACCCATGGGTAGCTAGCTGGGGTAAGAGGCCCCTAAGTGGAGGGCCAGGGGGCACCCTGGGGCCTCTACTGCAAGTCCAGGGAGAGAGGTGGACGCCTGGGTAGTTTGCTGGGGTCAGAGGCCCCTAGGCGGAGGGACAGGGGGCTTCCTGGGGCCTCTACTGCAAGTCCAGGGAGAAAGGTGGACCCCTGGGTAGCTTGCTAGGGTCAGAGGCCCCTAGGTGGAGGTCAAGGGGGCACCCTGGGGCCTTTACTGCAATCCCAGGGAGAGTTGTGGACCCTTGTGTAGCTTGCTGGGGTCAGAGGCCCCTTGGTGGAGGGTCAGGGGGCACCCTGGGGCCTATTCTGCAAGTCCAGGGAGAGAGGTGGACCTCTGGGTAGCTTGCTGGGGTCAGAGGCCCCTAGGTGGAGGGCCAGGGGGCACCCTGGGGCCTATCCTGCAAGTCCAGGGAGAGAGGTGGACCCCTGGGTAGCTTGCTGGGGTCAGAGGCCCCTAGGTGGAGGGCCAGGGGGCACCCTGGGGCCTCTACTGCAAGTCCAGGGAGAGAGGTGGACCCCTGGGTAGCTTGCTGGAGTCAGAGGCCTCTAGGTGGAGGGCCAGGGGGCACCCTGGGGCCTCTACTGCAAGTCCAGGGAGAGAGGTGGACCCCTGGGTAGCTTGCTGGGGTCTGAAGCCCATAGGTGGAGGGCCAGGGGGTACCCTGGGGCCTATACTTCAAGTCCAGGGAGAGAGGTGGACTCTTGGGTAGCTTCCTAAGGTTAGAGGCCCCTAGGTGGAGGGCCAGAGGGCACCCTGGGGACTATCGTGCAAGTCCAGGGAGAGAGGTGGACCCCTGGGTAGCTTGCTGGGGTACAAGGCCTCTAGGTGGAGGGCCAGGGGGCACCCTGGGGCCTCTACTGCAAGGCCAGGGAGAGAGGTGGACCCCTTGGTAGCTTGCTTGGGTCAGAGACCCCTAGGTGGAGGGCCAGGGGGCACCTTGGGGCCTCTACTGCAAGTCTAGGGAGAGAGGTGGACCCATGGGTAGCTAGCTGGGGTAAGAGGCCCCTAAGTGGAGGGCAAGGGGGCACCCTGGGGCCTCTACTGCAAGTCCAGGGAGAGAGGTGGACCCCTGGGTAGTTTGCTGGGGTCAGAGGCCCCAAGGCGGAGGGACAGGGGGCTTCCTGGGGCCTCTACTGCAAGTTCAGGGAGAGAGGTGGACCCCTGGGTAGCTTGCTGGGGTCAGAGGCCTCTAGGTGGAGGGCCAAGGGGCACCCTGGGGCCTATACTGCAAGTCCAGGGAGAGAGGTGGACCCCTGGGTAGCTTGCTTGGGTCAGAGACCCCTAGGTGGAGGGCCAGGGGGCACCTTGGGGCCTCTACTGCAAGTCTACGTAGAGAGGTGGACCCCTGGGTAGCTTGCTGGGGTCAGAGGCCTCTAGGTGGAGGGCCAAGGGGCTTCCTGGGGCCTCTACTGCAAGTCCAGGGAGAGAGGTGGACCCCTGGGTAGCTTGCTGGGGTCAGAGGCCTCTAGGTGGAGGGCCAAGGGGCACCCTGGGGCCTATACTGCAAGTCCAGGGAGAGAGGTGGACCCCTGGGTAGCTTGCTGGGGTCTGTAGCCCATAGGTGGAGGTCCAGGGGGTACTCTGGGGCCTATACTGCAAGTCCTGGGAGAGAGGTGGACCCCTGGGTAGCTTGCTGGGGTACGAGGCCCCTAGGTGGAGGGCCAGGGGGCACCCTGGGGCCTCTACTGCAAGTCCAGGGAGAGAGGTGGACCCCTGGGTAGCTTCCTAAGGTCAGAGGCCCCTAGGTGGAGGGCCAGGGGGCACCCTGGGGCCTATACTGCAAGTCCAGGGAGAGAGGTGGACCCCTGGGTAGCTTGCTGGGGTACGAGTCCCCTAGGTGGAGGGCCAGGGGGCACCCTGGGGCCTCTACTGCAAGTCCAGGGAGAGAGGTGGACCCCTGGGTAGCTTCCTGGGGTACGAGTCCCCTAGGTGGAGGGTCAGGAGGTACCCTAGGGCCTCTACTGCAAGTCCAGGGAGAGAGGTGGACCCCTGGGTAGCTTGCTGGGGTCAGAGGCAAATAGGTGGAGGACCAGGGGGCACCCTAGGGTCTACACTGCAAGTCCAGGGAGAGAGGTGGACCCCTGGGTAGCTTCCTAAGGTCAGAGGCCCCTAGGTGGAGGGCCAGGGGGCACCCTGGGGCCTATACTGCAAGTCCAGGGAGAGAGGTGGACCCATGGGTAGCTAGCTGGGGTAAGAGGCCCCTAAGTGGAGGGCAAGGGGGCACCCTGGGGCCTCTACTGCAAGTCCAGGGAGAGAGGTGGACCCCTGGGTAGTTTGCTGGGGTCAGAGGCCCCAAGGCGGAGGGACAGGGGGCTTCCTGGGGCCTCTACTGCAAGTTCAGGGAGAGAGGTGGACCCCTGGGTAGCTTGCTGGGGTCAGAGGCCTCTAGGTGGAGGGCCAAGGGGCACCCTGGGGCCTATACTGCAAGTCCAGGGAGAGAGGTGGACCCCTGGGTAGCTTGCTTGGGTCAGAGACCCCTAGGTGGAGGGCCAGGGGGCACCTTGGGGCCTCTACTGCAAGTCTACGTAGAGAGGTGGACCCCTGGGTAGCTTGCTGGGGTCAGAGGCCTCTAGGTGGAGGGCCAAGGGGCTTCCTGGGGCCTCTACTGCAAGTCCAGGGAGAGAGGTGGACCCCTGGGTAGCTTGCTGGGGTCAGAGGCCTCTAGGTGGAGGGCCAAGGGGCACCCTGGGGCCTATACTGCAAGTCCAGGGAGAGAGGTGGACCCCTGGGTAGCTTGCTGGGGTCTGTAGCCCATAGGTGGAGGTCCAGGGGGTACTCTGGGGCCTATACTGCAAGTCCTGGGAGAGAGGTGGACCCCTGGGTAGCTTGCTGGGGTACGAGGCCCCTAGGTGGAGGGCCAGGGGGCACCCTGGGGCCTCTACTGCAAGTCCAGGGAGAGAGGTGGACCCCTGGGTAGCTTCCTAAGGTCAGAGGCCCCTAGGTGGAGGGCCAGGGGGCACCCTGGGGCCTATACTGCAAGTCCAGGGAGAGAGGTGGACCCCTGGGTAGCTTGCTGGGGTACGAGTCCCCTAGGTGGAGGGCCAGGGGGCACCCTGGGGCCTCTACTGCAAGTCCAGGGAGAGAGGTGGACCCCTGGGTAGCTTCCTGGGGTACGAGTCCCCTAGGTGGAGGGTCAGGAGGTACCCTAGGGCCTCTACTGCAAGTCCAGGGAGAGAGGTGGACCCCTGGGTAGCTTGCTGGGGTCAGAGGCAAATAGGTGGAGGACCAGGGGGCACCCTAGGGTCTACACTGCAAGTCCAGGGAGAGAGGTGGACCCCTGGGTAGCTTCCTAAGGTCAGAGGCCCCTAGGTGGAGGGCCAGGGGTTACCCTGGGGCCTATCCTGCAAGTCCAGGGAGAGATGTGGACCCCTGGGTAGCTTGCTGGGGTACGAGGCCCCTAGGTGGAGGGCCAGGGGGCACCCTGGGGCCTCTACTGCAAGTCCAGGGAGAGAGGAGGACCCCTGGGTAGCTTGCTGGGGTCAGAGGCAACTAGGTGGAGGCGACGGGGGTACCCTGGGGCCTAGACTGCAAGTCCAGGGAGAGAGGTGGACCCCTGGGTAGCTTCCTGAGGTCAAAGGCCCCTAGGTGGAGGGCCAGGGGGCACCCTGGGGCCTATCCTGCAAGTCCAAGGAGAGAGGTGGACCCCTGGGTTGCTTGCTGGGGTACGAGGCCCCTAGTTGGAGGGCCAGGGGGCACCCTGGGGCCTCTACTGCAAGCCCAGGGAGAGAGGTGGACCCCTGGTTAGCTTGCTGGGGTCGGAAGCCCCTTGGTCTATGGCCAGGGGGCACCCTGGGGCCTATACTGCAAGTCCAGGGAGAGAGGTGGACCCATGGGTAGCTTACTGGGGTCAGAGGCCCCTAGGTGGAGGGCCAGGGGCTTCCTGGGGCCTCTACTGCAAGTCTAGGCAGAGAGGTGGACCCCTGGGTAGCTTGCTGGGGTCAGAGGCCCCTAGGTGGAGGGCCAGGGGGCACCCTGGGGCCTCTACTGCAAGTCCAGGGAAAGAGGTGGACCCCTGGGTAGCTTGCTGGGGTCAGAGGCCTCTAGGTGGAGGGCCAGGGGGCACCCTGGGGCCTCTACTGCAAGTCTAGGGAGAGAGGTGGACCCATGGGTAGCTAGCTGGTGTAAGAGGCCCCTAAGTGGAGGGCCAGGGGGCACCCTGGGGCCTCTACTGCAAGTCCAGGGAGAGAGGTGGACCCCTGGGTAGCTTGCTGGGGTACGAGGCCCCTAGGTGGAGGGCCAGGGGGCACCCTGGGGCCTCTACTGCAAGTCCAGGGAGAGAGGTGGACCCCTGGGTAGCTTCCTAAGGTCAGAGGCCCCTAGGTGGAGGGCCAGGGGGCACCCTGGGGCCTATACTGCAAGTCCAGGGAGAGAGGTGGACCCCTGGGTAGCTTGCTGGGGTACGAGTCCCCTAGGTGGAGGGCCAGGGGGCACCCTGGGGCCTCTACTGCAAGTCCAGGGAGAGAGGTGGACCCCTGGGTAGCTTCCTGGGGTACGAGTCCCCTAGGTGGAGGGTCAGGAGGTACCCTAGGGCCTCTACTGCAAGTCCAGGGAGAGAGGTGGACCCCTGGGTAGCTTGCTGGGGTCAGAGGCAAATAGGTGGAGGACCAGGGGGCACCCTAGGGTCTACACTGCAAGTCCAGGGAGAGAGGTGGACCCCTGGGTAGCTTCCTAAGGTCAGAGGCCCCTAGGTGGAGGGCCAGGGGTTACCCTGGGGCCTATCCTGCAAGTCCAGGGAGAGATGTGGACCCCTGGGTAGCTTGCTGGGGTACGAGGCCCCTAGGTGGAGGGCCAGGGGGCACCCTGGGGCCTCTACTGCAAGTCCAGAGAGAGAGGAGGACCCCTGGGTAGCTTGCTGGGGTCAGAGGCAACTAGGTGGAGGGACGGGGGTACCCTGGGGCCTAGACTGCAAGTCCAGGGAGAGAGGTGGACCCCTGGGTAGCTTCCTGAGGTCAAAGGCCCCTAGGTGGAGGGCCAGGGGGCACCCTGGGGCCTATCCTGCAAGTCCAAGGAGAGAGGTGGACCCCTGGGTTGCTTGCTGGGGTACGAGGCCCCTAGTTGGAGGGCCAGGGGGCACCCTGGGGCCTCTACTGCAAGCCCAGGGAGAGAGGTGGACCCCTGGTTAGCTTGCTGGGGTCGGAAGCCCCTTGGTCTATGGCCAGGGGGCACCCTGGGGCCTATACTGCAAGTCCAGGGAGAGAGGTGGACCCATGGGTAGCTTACTGGGGTCAGAGGCCCCTAGGTGGAGGGCCAGGGGCTTCCTGGGGCCTCTACTGCAAGTCTAGGCAGAGAGGTGGACCCCTGGGTAGCTTGCTGGGGTCAGAGGCCCCTAGGTGGAGGGCCAGGGGGCACCCTGGGGCCTCTACTGCAAGTCCAGGGAAAGAGGTGGACCCCTGGGTAGCTTGCTGGGGTCAGAGGCCTCTAGGTGGAGGGCCAGGGGGCACCCTGGGGCCTCTACTGCAAGTCTAGGGAGAGAGGTGGACCCATGGGTAGCTAGCTGGTGTAAGAGGCCCCTAAGTGGAGGGCCAGGGGGCACCCTGGGGCCTCTACTGCAAGTCCAGGGATGGAGGTGGACCCCTGGGTAGCTTGCTGGGGTCTGAAGCCCATAGGTGGAGGGCCAGGGGGTACCCTGGGGCCTATACTTCAAGTCCAGGGAGAGAGGTGGACCCTTGGGTAGCTTCCTAAGGTTAGAGGCCCCTAGGTCTATCGGCACCCTGGGGACTATCGTGCAAGTCCAGGGAGAGAGGTGGACCCCTGGGTAGCTTGCTGGGGTACAAGGCCTCTAGGTGGAGGGCCAGGGGGCACCCTGGGGCCTATCTTGCAAGTCCAGGGAGTAAGGTGGACCCCTGAGTAGCTTGCTGGGGTACGAGGCCCCTAGGTGGAGTGCCAGGGGGCATCCTGGGGCCTCTACTGCAAGTCCAGGGAGAGAGGTGGACCCCTGGGTAGCTTGCTGGGGTCTGAAGCCCATATTTGGAGGGCCAGGGGGCACCCTGGGGCCTCTACTGCAAGTCTAGGGAGAGAGGTGGACCCATGGGTAGCTAGCTGGGGTAAGAGGCCCCTAAGTGGAGGGCAAGGGGGCACCCTGGGGCCTCTACTGCAAGTCCAGGGAGAGAGGTGGACCCCAGGGTAGTTTGCTGGGGTCAGAGGCCCCTAGGCGGAGGGACAGGGGGCTTCCTGGGGCCTCTACTGCAAGTCCAGGGAGAAAGGTGGACCCCTGGGTAGCTTGCTAGGGTCAGAGGCCCCTAGGTGGAGGTCAAGGGGGCACCCTGGGGCCTTTACTGCAATCCCAGGGAGAGTTGTGGACCCTTGTGTAGCTTGCTGGGGTCAGAGGCCCCTTGGTGGAGGGTCAGGGGGCACCCTGGGGCCTATTCTGCAAGTCCAGGGAGAGAGGTGGACCTCTGGGTAGCTTGCTGGGGTCAGAGGCCCCTATGTGGAGGGCCAGGGGGCACCCTGGGGCCTATCCTGCAAGTCCAGGGAGAGAGGTGGACCCCTGGGTAGCTTGCTGGGGTCAGAGGCCCCTAGGTGGAGGGCCAGGGGGCACCCTGGGGCCTCTACTGCAAGTCCAGGGAGAGAGGTGGACCCCTGGGTAGCTTGCTGGAGTCAGAGGCCTCTAGATGGAGGGCCAGGGGGCACCCTGGGGCCTCTACTGCAAGTCCAGGGAGAGAGGTGGACCCCTGGGTAGCTTGCTGGGGTCTGAAGCCCATAGATGGAGGGCCAGGGGGTACCCTGGGGCCTATACTTCAAGTCCAGGGAGAGAGGTGGACCCTTGGGTAGCTTCCTAAGGTTAGAGGCCCCTAGGTGGAGGGCCAGAGGGCACCCTGGGGACTATCGTGCAAGTCCAGGGAGAGAGGTGGACCCCTGGGTAGCTTGCTGGGGTACAAGGCCTCTAGGTGGAGGGCCAGGGGGCACCCTGGGGCCTCTACTGCAAGGCCAGGGAGAGAGGTGGACCCCTTGGTAGCTTGCTTGGGTCAGAGACCCCTAGGTGGAGGGCCAGGGGGCACCTTGGGACCTCTACTGCAAGTCCAGGGAGAGAGGTGGACCCTTGGGTAGCTTCCTAAGGTTAGAGGCCCCTAGGTGGAGGGCCAGAGGGCACCCTGGGGACTATCGTGCAAGTCCAGGGAGAGAGGTGGACCCCTGGGTAGCTTGCTGGGGTACAAGGCCTCTAGGTGGAGGGCCAGGGGGCACCCTGGGGCCTCTACTGCAAGGCCAGGGAGAGAGGTGGACCCCTTGGTAGCTTGCTTGGGTCAGAGACCCCTAGGTGGAGGGCCAGGGGGCACCTTGGGACCTCTACTGCAAGTCTAGGGAGAGAGGTGGACCCATGGGTAGCTAGCTGGGGTAAGAGGCCCCTAAGTGGAGGGCAAGGGGGCACCCTGGGGCCTCTACTGCAAGTCCAGGGAGAGAGGTGGACCCCTGGGTAGCTTGCTGGGGTCAGAGGCCTCTAGGTGGAGGGCCAAGGGGCACCCTGGGGCCTATACTGCAAGTCCAGGGAGAGAGGTGGACCCCTGGGTAGCTTGCTGGGGTCTGTAGCCCATAGGTGGAGGTCCAGGGGGTACCCTGGGGCCTATACTGCAAATCCAGGGAGAGAGGTGGACCCCTGGGTAGCTTCCTAAGGTCAGAGGCCCCTAGATGGAGGGCCAGGGGGCACCCTGGGGCCTATCCTGCAAGTCCAGGGAGAGAGGTGGACCCCTCGGTAGCTTGCTGGGGTACGAGGCCCCTAGGTGAAGGGCCAGGGGGCACCCTGGGGCCTCTATTGCAAGTCCAGGGAGAGAGGTGGACCCCTGGGTAGCTTCCTAAGGTCAGAGGCCCCTAGGTGGAGGGCCAGGGGGCACCCTGGGGCCTATCCTGCAAGTCCAGGGAGAGAGGTGTACCCCTGGGTAGCTTGCTGGGGTACGAGTCCCCTAGGTGGAGGGCCAGGGGGCACCCTGGGGCCTCTACTGCTAGTCCAGGGAGAGAGGTAGACCCCTGGGTAGCTTCCTGGGGTCAGAGTCCCCTAGGTGGAGGGTCAGGAGGTACCCTAGGGCCTCTACTGCAAGTCCAGGGAGAGAGGTGGACCCCTGGGTAGCTTGCTGGGGTCAGAGGCAACTAGGTGGAGGGCCAGGGGGCACCCTAGGGTCTACACTGCAAGTCCAGGGAGAGAGGTGGACCCCTGGGTAGTTTGCTGGGGTCAGAGGCCCCTAGGCGGAGGGACAGGGGGCTTCCTGGGGCCTCTACTGCAAGTCCAGGGAGAAATGTGGACCCCTGGGTAGCTTGCTAGGGTCAGAGGCCCCTAGGTGGAGGTCAAGGGGGCACCCTGGGGCCTTTACTGCAATCCCAGGGAGAGTTGTGGACCCTTGTGTAGCTTGCTGGGGTCAGAGGCCCCTTGGTGGAGGGTCAGGGGGCACCCTGGGGCCTATTCTGCAAGTCCAGGGAGAGAGGTGGACCTCTGGGTAGCTTGCTGGGGTCAGAGGCCCCTAGGTGGAGGGCCAGGGGGCACCCTGGGGCCTATCCTGCAAGTCCAGGGAGAGAGGTGGAGCCCTGGGTAGCTTGCTGGGGTCAGAGGCCCCTAGGTGGAGGGCCAGGGGGCACCCTGGGGCCTCTACTGCAAGTCCAGGGAGAGAGGTGGACCCCTGGGTAGCTTGCTGGAGTCAGAGGCCTCTAGGTGGAAGGCCAGGGGGCACCCTGGGGCCTCTACTGCAAGTCCAGGGAGAGAGGTGGACCCCTGGGTAGCTTGCTGGGGTCTGAAGCCCATAGGTGGAGGGCCAGGGGTTACCCTGGGGCCTATACTTCAAGTCCAGGGAGAGAGGTGGACCCTTGGGTAGCTTCCTAAGGTTAGAGGCCCCTAGGTGGAGGGCCAGAGGGCACCCTGGGGACTATCGTGCAAGTCCAGGGAGAGAGGTGGACCCCTGGGTAGCTTGCTGGGGTACAAGGCCTCTAGGTGTAGGGCCAGGGGGCACCCTGGGGCCTCTACTGCAAGGCCAGGGAGAGAGGTGGACCCCTTGGTAGCTTGCTTGGGTCAGAGACCCCTAGGTGGAGGGCCAGGGGGCACCTTGGGGCCTCTACTGCAAGTCTAGGGAGAGAGGTGGACCCATGGGTAGCTAGCTGGGGTAAGAGGCCCCTAAGTGGAGGGCAAGGGGGCACCCTGGGGCCTCTACTGCAAGTCCAGGGAGAGAGGTGGACCCCTGGGTAGTTTGCTGGGGTCAGAGACCCCAAGGCGGAGGGACAGGGGGCTTCCTGGGGCCTCTACTGCAAGTCCAGTTAGAGAGGTGGACCCCTGGGTAGCTTGCTGGGGTCAGAGGCCTCTAGGTGAAGGGCCAAGGGGCACCCTGGGGCCTATACTGCAAGTCCAGGGAGAGAGGTGGACCCCTGGGTAGCTTCCTAATGTCAGAGGCCCCTAGGTGGAGGGCAAGGGGGCACCCTGGGGCCTATACTGCAAGTCCAGGGAGAGAGGTGGACCCCTGGGTAGCTTCCTAATGTCAGAGGCCCCTAGGTGGAGGGCAAGGGGGCACCCTGGGGCCTATCCTGCAAGTCCAGGGAGAGAGGTGGACCCCTGGGTAGCTTGCTGGGGTACGAGGCCCCTAGGTGGAGGGCCAGGGGGCACCCTGGGGCCTCTACTGCAAGTCCAGGGAGAGAGGTGGACCCCTGGGTAGCTTCCTAAGGTCAGAGGCCCCAAGGTGGAGGGCCAGGGGGCACCCTGGGGCCTATACTTCAAGTCCAGGGAGAGAGGTGGACCCCTGGGTAGCTTGCTGGGGTACGAGTCCCCTAGGTGGAGGGCCAGGGGGCACTCTGGGGCCTCTACTGCAAGTCCAGGGAGAGAGGTGGACCCCTGGGTAGCTTCCTGGGGTCAGAGTCCCCTAAGTGGAGGGTCAGGAGGTACCCTAGGGCCTCTACTGCAAGTCCAGGGAGAGAGGTGGACCCCTGGGTAGCTTGCTGGGGTCAGAGGCAAATAGGTGGAGGACCAGGGGGCACCCTAGGGTCTACACTGCAAGTCCAGGGAGAGAGGTGGACCCCTGGGTAGCTTCCTAAGGTCAGAGGCCCCTAGGTGGAGGGCCAGGGGGCACCCTGGGGCCTATCCTGCAAGTCCAGGGAGAGATGTGGACCCCTGGGTAGCTTGCTGGGGTACGAGGCCCCTAGGTGGAGGGCCAGGGGGCACCCTGGGGCCTCTACTGCAAGTCCAGGGAGAGAGGAGGACCCCTGGGTAGCTTGCTGGGGTCAGAGGCAACTAGGTGGAGGGACAGGGGTACCCTGGGGCCTAGACTGCAAGTCCAGGGAGAGAGGTGGACCCCTGGGTAGCTTCCTGAGGTCAAAGGCCCCTAGGTGGAGGGCCAGGGGGCACCCTGGGGCCTATCCTGCAAGTCCAAGGAGAGAGGTGGACCCCTGGGTTGCTTGCTGGGGTACGAGGCCCCTAGTTGGAGGGCCAGGGGGCACCCTGGGGCCTCTACTGCAAGCCCAGGGAGAGAGGTGGACCCCTGGTTAGCTTGCTGGGGTCGGAAGCCCCTTGGTCTATGGCCAGGGGGCACCCTGGGGCCTATACTGCAAGTCCAGGGAGAGAGGTGGACCCATGGGTAGCTTACTGGGGTCAGAGGCCCCTAGGTGGAGGGCCAGGGGCTTCCTGGGGCCTCTACTGCAAGTCTAGGCAGAGAGGTGGACCCCTGGGTAGCTTGCTGGGGTCAGAGGCCCCTAGGTGGAGGGCCAGGGGGCACCCTGGGGCCTCTACTGCAAGTCCAGGGAAAGAGGTGGACCCCTGGGTAGCTTGCTGGGGTCAGAGGCCTCTAGGTGGAGGGCCAGGGGGCACCCTGGGGCCTCTACTGCAAGTCTAGGGAGAGAGGTGGACCCATGGGTAGCTAGCTGGTGTAAGAGGCCCCTAAGTGGAGGGCCAGGGGGCACCCTGGGGCCTCTACTGCAAGTCCAGGGATAGAGGTGGACCCCTGGGTAGCTTGCTGGGGTCTGAAGCCCATAGGTGGAGGGCCAGGGGGTACCCTGGGGCCTATACTTCAAGTCCAGGGAGAGAGGTGGACCCTTGGGTAGCTTCCTAAGGTTAGAGGCCCCTAGGTGGAGGGCCAGAGGGCACCCTGGGGACTATCGTGCAAGTCCAGGGAGAGAGGTGGACCCCTGGGTAGCTTGCTGGGGTACAAGGCCTCTAGGTGGAGGGCCAGGGGGCACCCTGGGGCCTATCTTGCAAGTCCAGGGAGTAAGGTGGACCCCTGAGTAGCTTGCTGGGGTACGAGGCCCCTAGGTGGAGGGCCAGGGGGCACCCTGGGGCCTCTACTGCAAGTCCAGGGAGAGAGGTGGACCCCTGGGTAGCTTGCTGGGGTCTGAAGCCCATATTTGGAGGGCCAGGGGGCACCCTGGGGCCTCTACTGCAAGTCTAGGGAGAGAGGTGGACCCATGGGTAGCTAGCTGGGGTAAGAGGCCCCTAAGTGGAGGGCCAGGGGGCACCCTGGGGCCTCTACTGCAAGTCCAGGGAGAGAGGTGGACCCCAGGGTAGTTTGCTGGGGTCAGAGGCCCCTAGGCGGAGGGACAGTGGGCTTCCTGGGGCCTCTACTGCAAGTCCAGGGAGAAAGGTGGACCCCTGGGTAGCTTGCTAGGGTCAGAGGTCCCTAGGTGGAGGTCAAGGGGGCACCCTGGGGCCTTTACTGCAATCCCAGGGAGAGTTGTGGACCCTTGTGTAGCTTGCTGGGGTCAGAGGCCCCTTGGTGGAGGGTCAGGGGGCACCCTGGGGCCTATTCTGCAAGTCCAGGGAGAGAGGTTGACCTCTGGGTAGCTTGCTGGGGTCAGAGGCCCCTAGGTGGAGGGCCAGGGGGCACCCTGGGGCCTATCCTGCAAGTCCAGGGAGAGAGGTGGACCCCTGGGTAGCTTGCTGGGGTCAGAGGCCTCTAGGTGGAGGGCCAGGGGGCACCCTGGGGCCTCTACTGCAAGGCCAGGGAGAGAGGTGGACCCCTTGGTAGCTTGCTTGGGTCAGAGACTCCTAGGTGGAGGGCCAGGGGGCACCTTGGGACCTCTACTGCAAGTCTAGGGAGAGAGGTGGACCCATTGGTAGCTAGCTGGGGTAAGAGGCCCCTAAGTGGAGGGCAAGGGGGCACCCTGGGGCCTCTACTGCAAGTCCAGGGAGAGAGGTGGACCCCTGGGTAGTTTGCTGGGGTCAGAGGCCCCAAGGCGGAGGGACAGGGGGCTCCCTGGGGCCTCTACTGCAAGTCCAGGGAGAGAGGTGGACCCCTGGGTAGCTTGCTGGGGTCAGAGGCCTCTAGGTGGAGGGCCAAGGGGCACCCTGGGGCGTATACTGCAAGTCCAGGGAGAGAGGTGGACCCCTGGGTAGCTTGCTGGGGTCTGTAGCCCATAGGTGGAGGTCCAGGGGGTACCCTGGGGCCTATACTGCAAATCCAGGGAGAGAGGTGGACCCCTGGGTAGATTCCTAAGGTCAGAGGCCCCTAGGTGGAGGGCCAGGGGGCACCCTGGGGCCTATCCTGCAAGTCCAGGGAGAGAGGTGGACCCCTGGGTAGCTTGCTGGGGTACGAGGCCCCTAGGTGAAGGGCCAGGGGGCACCCTGGGGCCTCTATTGCAAGTCCAGGGAGAGAGGTGGACCCCTGGGTAGCTTCCTAAGGTCAGAGGCCCCTAGGTGGAGGGCCAGGGGGCACCCTGGGTCCTATCCTGCAAGTCCAGGGAGAGAGGTGGACCCCTGGGTAGCTTGCTGGGGTACGAGTCCCCTAGGTGGAGGGCCAGGGGGCACCCTGGGGCCTCTACTGCTAGTCCAGGGAGAGAGGTGGACCCCTGGGTAGCTTCCTGGGGTCAGAGTCCCCTAGGTGGAGGGTCAGGAGGTACCCTAGGGCCTCTACTGCAAGTCCAGGGAGAGAGGTGGACCCCTGGGTAGCTTGCTGGGGTCAGAGGCAACTAGGTGGAGGGCCAGGGGGCACCCTAGGGTCTACACTGCAAGTCCAGGGAGAGAGGTGGACCCCTGGGTAGTTTGCTGGGGTCAGAGGCCCCTAGGCGGAGGGACAGGGGGCTTCCTGGGGCCTCTACTGCAAGTCCAGGGAGAAAGGTGGACCCCTGGGTAGCTTGCTAGGGTCAGAGGCCCCTAGGTGGAGGTCAAGGGGGCACCCTGGGGCCTTTACTGCAATCCCAGGGAGAGTTGTGGACCCTTGTGTAGCTTGCTGGGGTCAGAGGCCCCTTGGTGGAGGGTCAGGGGGCACCCTGGGGCCTATTCTGCAAGTCCAGGGAGAGAGGTGGACCTCTGGGTAGCTTGCTGGGGTCAGAGGCCCCTAGGTGGAGGGCCAGGGGGCACCCTGGGGCCTATCCTGCAAGTCCAGGGAGAGAGGTGGACCCCTGGGTAGCTTGCTGGGGTCAGAGGCCCCTAGGTGGAGGGCCAGGGGGCACCCTGGGGCCTCTACTGCAAGTCCAGGGAGAGAGGTGGACCCCTGGGTAGCTTGCTGGAGTCAGAGGCCTCTAGGTGGAAGGCCAGGGGGCACCCTGGGGCCTCTACTGCCAGTCCAGGGAGAGAGGTGGACCCCTGGGTAGCTTGCTGGGGTCAGAGGCCTCTAGGTGGAGGGCCAAGGGGCACCCTGGGGCCTATACTGCAAGTCCAGGGAGAGAGGTGGACCCCTGGGTAGCTTGCTGGGGTCTGTAGCCCATAGGTGGAGGTCCAGGGGGTACCCTGGGGCCTATACTGCAAGTCCAGGGAGAGAGGTGGACCCCTGGGTAGCTTTCTAATGTCAGAGGCCCCTAGGTGGAGGGCCAGGGGGCACCCTGGGGCCTATCCTGCAAGTCCAGGGAGAGAGGTGGACCCCTGGGTAGCTTGCTGGGGTACGAGGCCCCTAGGTGGAGGGCCAGGGGGCACCCTGGGGCCTCTACTGCAAGTCCAGGGAGAGAGGTGGACCCCTGGGTAGCTTCCTAAGGTCAGAGGCCCCTAGGTGGAGGGCCAGGGGGCACCCTGGGGCCTATCCTGCAAGTCCAAGGAGAGAGGTGGACCCCTGGGTTGCTTGCTGGGGTACGAGGCCCCTAGTTGGAGGGCCAGGGGGCACCCTGGGGCCTCTACTGCAAGCCCAGGGAGAGAGGTGGACCCCTGGTTAGCTTGCTGGGGTCGGAAGCCCCTTGGTCTATGGCCAGGGGGCACCCTGGGGCCTATACTGCAAGTCCAGGGAGAGAGGTGGACCCATGGGTAGCTTACTGGGGTCAGAGGCCCCTAGGTGGAGGGCCAGGGGCTTCCTGGGGCCTCTACTGCAAGTCTAGGCAGAGAGGTGGACCCCTGGGTAGCTTGCTGGGGTCAGAGGCCCCTAGGTGGAGGGCCAGGGGGCACCCTGGGGCCTCTACTGCAAGTCCAGGGAAAGAGGTGGACCCCTGGGTAGCTTGCTGGGGTCAGAGGCCTCTAGGTGGAGGGCCAGGGGGCACCCTGGGGCCTCTACTGCAAGTCTAGGGAGAGAGGTGGACCCATGGGTAGCTAGCTGGTGTAAGAGGCCCCTAAGTGGAGGGCCAGGGGGCACCCTGGGGCCTCTACTGCAAGTCCAGGGATAGAGGTGGACCCCTGGGTAGCTTGCTGGGGTCTGAAGCCCATAGGTGGAGGGCCAGGGGGTACCCTGGGGCCTATACTTCAAGTCCAGGGAGAGAGGTGGACCCTTGGGTAGCTTCCTAAGGTTAGAGGCCCCTAGGTGGAGGGCCAGAGGGCACCCTGGGGACTATCGTGCAAGTCCAGGGAGAGAGGTGGACCCCTGGGTAGCTTGCTGGGGTACAAGGCCTCTAGGTGGAGGGCCAGGGGGCACCCTGGGGCCTATCTTGCAAGTCCAGGGAGTAAGGTGGACCCCTGAGTAGCTTGCTGGGGTACGAGGCCCCTAGGTGGAGGGCCAGGGGGCACACTGGGGCCTCTACTGCAAGTCCAGGGAGAGAGGTGGACCCCTGGGTAGCTTGCTGGGGTCTGAAGCCCATAGGTGGAGGGCCAGGGGGCACCCTGGGGCCTCTACTGCAAGTCTAGGGAGAGAGGTGGACCCATGGGTAGCTAGCTGGGGTAAGAGGCCCCTAAGTGGAGGGCCAGGGGGCACCCTGGGGCCTCTACTGCAAGTCCAGGGAGAGAGGTGGACGCCTGGGTAGTTTGCTGGGGTCAGAGGCCCCTAGGCGGAGGGACAGGGGGCTTCCTGGGGCCTCTACTGCAAGTCCAGGGAGAAAGGTGGACCCCTGGGTAGCTTGCTAGGGTCAGAGGCCCCTAGGTGGAGGTCAAGGGGGCACCCTGGGGCCTTTACTGCAATCCCAGGGAGAGTTGTGGACCCTTGTGTAGCTTGCTGGGGTCAGAGGCCCCTTGGTGGAGGGTCAGGGGGCACCCTGGGGCCTATTCTGCAAGTCCAGGGAGAGAGGTGGACCTCTGGGTAGCTTGCTGGGGTCAGAGGCCCCTAGGTGGAGGGCCAGGGGGCACCCTGGGGCCTATCCTGCAAGTCCAGGGAGAGAGGTGGACCCCTGGGTAGCTTGCTGGGGTCAGAGGCCCCTAGGTGGAGGGCCAGGGGGCACCCTGGGGCCTCTACTGCAAGTCCAGGGAGAGAGGTGGACCCCTGGGTAGCTTGCTGGAGTCAGAGGCCTCTAGGTGGAGGGCCAGGGGGCACCCTGGGGCCTCTACTGCAAGTCCAGGGAGAGAGGTGGACCCCTGGGTAGCTTGCTGGGGTCTGAAGCCCATAGGTGGAGGGCCAGGGGGTACCCTGGGGCCTATACTTCAAGTCCAGGGAGAGAGGTGGACTCTTGGGTAGCTTCCTAAGGTTAGAGGCCCCTAGGTGGAGGGCCAGAGGGCACCCTGGGGACTATCGTGCAAGTCCAGGGAGAGAGGTGGACCCCTGGGTAGCTTGCTGGGGTACAAGGCCTCTAGGTGGAGGGCCAGGGGGCACCCTGGGGCCTCTACTGCAAGGCCAGGGAGAGAGGTGGACCCCTTGGTAGCTTGCTTGGGTCAGAGACCCCTAGGTGGAGGGCCAGGGGGCACCTTGGGGCCTCTACTGCAAGTCTAGGGAGAGAGGTGGACCCATGGGTAGCTAGCTGGGGTAAGAGGCCCCTAAGTGGAGGGCAAGGGGGCACCCTGGGGCCTCTACTGCAAGTCCAGGGAGAGAGGTGGACCCCTGGGTAGTTTGCTGGGGTCAGAGGCCCCAAGGCGGAGGGACAGGGGGCTTCCTGGGGCCTCTACTGCAAGTTCAGGGAGAGAGGTGGACCCCTGGGTAGCTTGCTGGGGTCAGAGGCCTCTAGGTGGAGGGCCAAGGGGCACCCTGGGGACTATACTGCAAGTCCAGGGAGAGAGGTGGACCCCTGGGTAGCTTGCTTGGGTCAGAAACCCCTAGGTGGAGGGCCAGGGGGCACCTTGGGGCCTCTACTGCAAGTCTACGTAGAGAGGTGGACCCCTGGGTAGCTTGCTGGGGTCAGAGGCCTCTAGGTGGAGGGCCAAGGGGCTTCCTGGGGCCTCTACTGCAAGTCCAGGGAGAGAGGTGGACCCCTGGGTAGCTTGCTGGGGTCAGAGGCCTCTAGGTGGAGGGCCAAGGGGCACCCTGGGGCCTATACTGCAAGTCCAGGGAGAGAGGTGGACCCCTGGGTAGCTTGCTGGGGTCTGTAGCCCATAGGTGGAGGTCCAGGGGGTACTCTGGGGCCTATACTGCAAGTCCTGGGAGAGAGGTGGACCCCTGGGTAGCTTGCTGGGGTACGAGGCCCCTAGGTGGAGGGCCAGGGGGCACCCTGGGGCCTCTACTGCAAGTCCAGGGAGAGAGGTGGACCCCTGGGTAGCTTCCTAAGGTCAGAGGCCCCTAGGTGGAGGGCCAGGGGGCACCCTGGGGCCTATACTGCAAGTCCAGGGAGAGAGGTGGACCCCTGGGTAGCTTGCTGGGGTACGAGTCCCCTAGGTGGAGGGCCAGGGGGCACCCTGGGGCCTCTACTGCAAGTCCAGGGAGAGAGGTGGACCCCTGGGTAGCTTCCTGGGGTACGAGTCCCCTAGGTGGAGGGTCAGGAGGTACCCTAGGGCCTCTACTGCAAGTCCAGGGAGAGAGGTGGACCCCTGGGTAGCTTGCTGGGGTCAGAGGCAAATAGGTGGAGGACCAGGGGGCACCCTAGGGTCTACACTGCAAGTCCAGGGAGAGAGGTGGACCCCTGGGTAGCTTCCTAAGGTCAGAGGCCCCTAGGTGGAGGGCCAGGGGGCACCCTGGGGCCTATACTGCAAGTCCAGGGAGAGAGGTGGACCCATGGGTAGCTAGCTGGGGTAAGAGGCCCCTAAGTGGAGGGCAAGGGGGCACCCTGGGGCCTCTACTGCAAGTCCAGGGAGAGAGGTGGACCCCTGGGTAGTTTGCTGGGGTCAGAGGCCCCAAGGCGGAGGGACAGGGGGCTTCCTGGGGCCTCTACTGCAAGTTCAGGGAGAGAGGTGGACCCCTGGGTAGCTTGCTGGGGTCAGAGGCCTCTAGGTGGAGGGCCAAGGGGCACCCTGGGGCCTATACTGCAAGTCCAGGGAGAGAGGTGGACCCCTGGGTAGCTTGCTTGGGTCAGAGACCCCTAGGTGGAGGGCCAGGGGGCACCTTGGGGCCTCTACTGCAAGTCTACGTAGAGAGGTGGACCCCTGGGTAGCTTGCTGGGGTCAGAGGCCTCTAGGTGGAGGGCCAAGGGGCTTCCTGGGGCCTCTACTGCAAGTCCAGGGAGAGAGGTGGACCCCTGGGTAGCTTGCTGGGGTCAGAGGCCTCTAGGTGGAGGGCCAAGGGGCACCCTGGGGCCTATACTGCAAGTCCAGGGAGAGAGGTGGACCCCTGGGTAGCTTGCTGGGGTCTGTAGCCCATAGGTGGAGGTCCAGGGGGTACTCTGGGGCCTATACTGCAAGTCCTGGGAGAGAGGTGGACCCCTGGGTAGCTTGCTGGGGTACGAGGCCCCTAGGTGGAGGGCCAGGGGGCACCCTGGGGCCTCTACTGCAAGTCCAGGGAGAGAGGTGGACCCCTGGGTAGCTTCCTAAGGTCAGAGGCCCCTAGGTGGAGGGCCAGGGGGCACCCTGGGGCCTATACTGCAAGTCCAGGGAGAGAGGTGGACCCCTGGGTAGCTTGCTGGGGTACGAGTCCCCTAGGTGGAGGGCCAGGGGGCACCCTGGGGCCTCTACTGCAAGTCCAGGGAGAGAGGTGGACCCCTGGGTAGCTTCCTGGGGTACGAGTCCCCTAGGTGGAGGGTCAGGAGGTACCCTAGGGCCTCTACTGCAAGTCCAGGGAGAGAGGTGGACCCCTGGGTAGCTTGCTGGGGTCAGAGGCAAATAGGTGGAGGACCAGGGGGCACCCTAGGGTCTACACTGCAAGTCCAGGGAGAGAGGTGGACCCCTGGGTAGCTTCCTAAGGTCAGAGGCCCCTAGGTGGAGGGCCAGGGGTTACCCTGGGGCCTATCCTGCAAGTCCAGGGAGAGATGTGGACCCCTGGGTAGCTTGCTGGGGTACGAGGCCCCTAGGTGGAGGGCCAGGGGGCACCCTGGGGCCTCTACTGCAAGTCCAGGGAGAGAGGAGGACCCCTGGGTAGCTTGCTGGGGTCAGAGGCAACTAGGTGGAGGCGACGGGGGTACCCTGGGGCCTAGACTGCAAGTCCAGGGAGAGAGGTGGACCCCTGGGTAGCTTCCTGAGGTCAAAGGCCCCTGGGTGGAGGGCCAGGGGGCACCCTGGGGCCTATCCTGCAAGTCCAAGGAGAGAGGTGGACCCCTGGGTTGCTTGCTGGGGTACGAGGCCCCTAGTTGGAGGGCCAGGGGGCACCCTGGGGCCTCTACTGCAAGCCCAGGGAGAGAGGTGGACCCCTGGTTAGCTTGCTGGGGTCGGAAGCCCCTTGGTCTATGGCCAGGGGGCACCCTGGGGCCTATACTGCAAGTCCAGGGAGAGAGGTGGACCCATGGGTAGCTTACTGGGGTCAGAGGCCCCTAGGTGGAGGGCCAGGGGCTTCCTGGGGCCTCTACTGCAAGTCTAGGCAGAGAGGTGGACCCCTGGGTAGCTTGCTGGGGTCAGAGGCCCCTAGGTGGAGGGCCAGGGGGCACCCTGGGGCCTCTACTGCAAGTCCAGGGAAAGAGGTGGACCCCTGGGTAGCTTGCTGGGGTCAGAGGCCTCTAGGTGGAGGGCCAGGGGGCACCCTGGGGCCTCTACTGCAAGTCTAGGGAGAGAGGTGGACCCATGGGTAGCTAGCTGGTGTAAGAGGCCCCTAAGTGGAGGGCCAGGGGGCACCCTGGGGCCTCTACTGCAAGTCCAGGGAGAGAGGTGGACCCCTGGGTAGCTTGCTGGGGTACGAGGCCCCTAGGTGGAGGGCCAGGGGGCACCCTGGGGCCTCTACTGCAAGTCCAGGGAGAGAGGTGGACCCCTGGGTAGCTTCCTAAGGTCAGAGGCCCCTAGGTGGAGGGCCAGGGGGCACCCTGGGGCCTATACTGCAAGTCCAGGGAGAGAGGTGGACCCCTGGGTAGCTTGCTGGGGTACGAGTCCCCTAGGTGGAGGGCCAGGGGGCACCCTGGGGCCTCTACTGCAAGTCCAGGGAGAGAGGTGGACCCCTGGGTAGCTTCCTGGGGTACGAGTCCCCTAGGTGGAGGGTCAGGAGGTACCCTAGGGCCTCTACTGCAAGTCCAGGGAGAGAGGTGGACCCCTGGGTAGCTTGCTGGGGTCAGAGGCAAATAGGTGGAGGACCAGGGGGCACCCTAGGGTCTACACTGCAAGTCCAGGGAGAGAGGTGGACCCCTGGGTAGCTTCCTAAGGTCAGAGGCCCCTAGGTGGAGGGCCAGGGGTTACCCTGGGGCCTATCCTGCAAGTCCAGGGAGAGATGTGGACCCCTGGGTAGCTTGCTGGGGTACGAGGCCCCTAGGTGGAGGGCCAGGGGGCACCCTGGGGCCTCTACTGCAAGTCCAGAGAGAGAGGAGGACCCCTGGGTAGCTTGCTGGGGTCAGAGGCAACTAGGTGGAGGGACGGGGGTACCCTGGGGCCTAGACTGCAAGTCCAGGGAGAGAGGTGGACCCCTGGGTAGCTTCCTGAGGTCAAAGGCCCCTAGGTGGAGGGCCAGGGGGCACCCTGGGGCCTATCCTGCAAGTCCAAGGAGAGAGGTGGACCCCTGGGTTGCTTGCTGGGGTACGAGGCCCCTAGTTGGAGGGCCAGGGGGCACCCTGGGGCCTCTACTGCAAGCCCAGGGAGAGAGGTGGACCCCTGGTTAGCTTGCTGGGGTCGGAAGCCCCTTGGTCTATGGCCAGGGGGCACCCTGGGGCCTATACTGCAAGTCCAGGGAGAGAGGTGGACCCATGGGTAGCTTACTGGGGTCAGAGGCCCCTAGGTGGAGGGCCAGGGGCTTCCTGGGGCCTCTACTGCAAGTCTAGGCAGAGAGGTGGACCCCTGGGTAGCTTGCTGGGGTCAGAGGCCCCTAGGTGGAGGGCCAGGGGGCACCCTGGGGCCTCTACTGCAAGTCCAGGGAAAGAGGTGGACCCCTGGGTAGCTTGCTGGGGTCAGAGGCCTCTAGGTGGAGGGCCAGGGGGCACCCTGGGGCCTCTACTGCAAGTCTAGGGAGAGAGGTGGACCCATGGGTAGCTAGCTGGTGTAAGAGGCCCCTAAGTGGAGGGCCAGGGGGCACCCTGGGGCCTCTACTGCAAGTCCAGGGATGGAGGTGGACCCCTGGGTAGCTTGCTGGGGTCTGAAGCCCATAGGTGGAGGGCCAGGGGGTACCCTGGGGCCTATACTTCAAGTCCAGGGAGAGAGGTGGACCCTTGGGTAGCTTCCTAAGGTTAGAGGCCCCTAGGTCTATCGGCACCCTGGGGACTATCGTGCAAGTCCAGGGAGAGAGGTGGACCCCTGGGTAGCTTGCTGGGGTACAAGGCCTCTAGGTGGAGGGCCAGGGGGCACCCTGGGGCCTATCTTGCAAGTCCAGGGAGTAAGGTGGACCCCTGAGTAGCTTGCTGGGGTACGAGGCCCCTAGGTGGAGTGCCAGGGGGCATCCTGGGGCCTCTACTGCAAGTCCAGGGAGAGAGGTGGACCCCTGGGTAGCTTGCTGGGGTCTGAAGCCCATATTTGGAGGGCCAGGGGGCACCCTGGGGCCTCTACTGCAAGTCTAGGGAGAGAGGTGGACCCATGGGTAGCTAGCTGGGGTAAGAGGCCCCTAAGTGGAGGGCAAGGGGGCACCCTGGGGCCTCTACTGCAAGTCCAGGGAGAGAGGTGGACCCCAGGGTAGTTTGCTGGGGTCAGAGGCCCCTAGGCGGAGGGACAGGGGGCTTCCTGGGGCCTCTACTGCAAGTCCAGGGAGAAAGGTGGACCCCTGGGTAGCTTGCTAGGGTCAGAGGCCCCTAGGTGGAGGTCAAGGGGGCACCCTGGGGCCTTTACTGCAATCCCAGGGAGAGTTGTGGACCCTTGTGTAGCTTGCTGGGGTCAGAGGCCCCTTGGTGGAGGGTCAGGGGGCACCCTGGGGCCTATTCTGCAAGTCCAGGGAGAGAGGTGGACCTCTGGGTAGCTTGCTGGGGTCAGAGGCCCCTATGTGGAGGGCCAGGGGGCACCCTGGGGCCTATCCTGCAAGTCCAGGGAGAGAGGTGGACCCCTGGGTAGCTTGCTGGGGTCAGAGGCCCCTAGGTGGAGGGCCAGGGGGCACCCTGGGGCCTCTACTGCAAGTCCAGGGAGAGAGGTGGACCCCTGGGTAGCTTGCTGGAGTCAGAGGCCTCTAGATGGAGGGCCAGGGGGCACCCTGGGGCCTCTACTGCAAGTCCAGGGAGAGAGGTGGACCCCTGGGTAGCTTGCTGGGGTCTGAAGCCCATAGATGGAGGGCCAGGGGGTACCCTGGGGCCTATACTTCAAGTCCAGGGAGAGAGGTGGACCCTTGGGTAGCTTCCTAAGGTTAGAGGCCCCTAGGTGGAGGGCCAGAGGGCACCCTGGGGACTATCGTGCAAGTCCAGGGAGAGAGGTGGACCCCTGGGTAGCTTGCTGGGGTACAAGGCCTCTAGGTGGAGGGCCAGGGGGCACCCTGGGGCCTCTACTGCAAGGCCAGGGAGAGAGGTGGACCCCTTGGTAGCTTGCTTGGGTCAGAGACCCCTAGGTGGAGGGCCAGGGGGCACCTTGGGACCTCTACTGCAAGTCCAGGGAGAGAGGTGGACCCTTGGGTAGCTTCCTAAGGTTAGAGGCCCCTAGGTGGAGGGCCAGAGGGCACCCTGGGGACTATCGTGCAAGTCCAGGGAGAGAGGTGGACCCCTGGGTAGCTTGCTGGGGTACAAGGCCTCTAGGTGGAGGGCCAGGGGGCACCCTGGGGCCTCTACTGCAAGGCCAGGGAGAGAGGTGGACCCCTTGGTAGCTTGCTTGGGTCAGAGACCCCTAGGTGGAGGGCCAGGGGGCACCTTGGGACCTCTACTGCAAGTCTAGGGAGAGAGGTGGACCCATGGGTAGCTAGCTGGGGTAAGAGGCCCCTAAGTGGAGGGCAAGGGGGCACCCTGGGGCCTCTACTGCAAGTCCAGGGAGAGAGGTGGACCCCTGGGTAGCTTGCTGGGGTCAGAGGCCTCTAGGTGGAGGGCCAAGGGGCACCCTGGGGCCTATACTGCAAGTCCAGGGAGAGAGGTGGACCCCTGGGTAGCTTGCTGGGGTCTGTAGCCCATAGGTGGAGGTCCAGGGGGTACCCTGGGGCCTATACTGCAAATCCAGGGAGAGAGGTGGACCCCTGGGTAGCTTCCTAAGGTCAGAGGCCCCTAGGTGGAGGGCCAGGGGGCACCCTGGGGCCTATCCTGCAAGTCCAGGGAGAGAGGTGGACCCCTCGGTAGCTTGCTGGGGTACGAGGCCCCTAGGTGAAGGGCCAGGGGGCACCCTGGGGCCTCTATTGCAAGTCCAGGGAGAGAGGTGGACCCCTGGGTAGCTTCCTAAGGTCAGAGGCCCCTAGGTGGAGGGCCAGGGGGCACCCTGGGGCCTATCCTGCAAGTCCAGGGAGAGAGGTGTACCCCTGGGTAGCTTGCTGGGGTACGAGTCCCCTAGGTGGAGGGCCAGGGGGCACCCTGGGGCCTCTACTGCTAGTCCAGGGAGAGAGGTAGACCCCTGGGTAGCTTCCTGGGGTCAGAGTCCCCTAGGTGGAGGGTCAGGAGGTACCCTAGGGCCTCTACTGCAAGTCCAGGGAGAGAGGTGGACCCCTGGGTAGCTTGCTGGGGTCAGAGGCAACTAGGTGGAGGGCCAGGGGGCACCCTAGGGTCTACACTGCAAGTCCAGGGAGAGAGGTGGACCCCTGGGTAGTTTGCTGGGGTCAGAGGCCCCTAGGCGGAGGGACAGGGGGCTTCCTGGGGCCTCTACTGCAAGTCCAGGGAGAAATGTGGACCCCTGGGTAGCTTGCTAGGGTCAGAGGCCCCTAGGTGGAGGTCAAGGGGGCACCCTGGGGCCTTTACTGCAATCCCAGGGAGAGTTGTGGACCCTTGTGTAGCTTGCTGGGGTCAGAGGCCCCTTGGTGGAGGGTCAGGGGGCACCCTGGGGCCTATTCTGCAAGTCCAGGGAGAGAGGTGGACCTCTGGGTAGCTTGCTGGGGTCAGAGGCCCCTAGGTGGAGGGCCAGGGGGCACCCTGGGGCCTATCCTGCAAGTCCAGGGAGAGAGGTGGACCCCTGGGTAGCTTGCTGGGGTCAGAGGCCCCTAGGTGGAGGGCCAGGGGGCACCCTGGGGCCTCTACTGCAAGTCCAGGGAGAGAGGTGGACCCCTGGGTAGCTTGCTGGAGTCAGAGGCCTCTAGGTGGAAGGCCAGGGGGCACCCTGGGGCCTCTACTGCAAGTCCAGGGAGAGAGGTGGACCCCTGGGTAGCTTGCTGGGGTCTGAAGCCCATAGGTGGAGGGCCAGGGGTTACCCTGGGGCCTATACTTCAAGTCCAGGGAGAGAGGTGGACCCTTGGGTAGCTTCCTAAGGTTAGAGGCCCCTAGGTGGAGGGCCAGAGGGCACCCTGGGGACTATCGTGCAAGTCCAGGGAGAGAGGTGGACCCCTGGGTAGCTTGCTGGGGTACAAGGCCTCTAGGTGTAGGGCCAGGGGGCACCCTGGGGCCTCTACTGCAAGGCCAGGGAGAGAGGTGGACCCCTTGGTAGCTTGCTTGGGTCAGAGACCCCTAGGTGGAGGGCCAGGGGGCACCTTGGGGCCTCTACTGCAAGTCTAGGGAGAGAGGTGGACCCATGGGTAGCTAGCTGGGGTAAGAGGCCCCTAAGTGGAGGGCAAGGGGGCACCCTGGGGCCTCTACTGCAAGTCCAGGGAGAGAGGTGGACCCCTGGGTAGTTTGCTGGGGTCAGAGACCCCAAGGCGGAGGGACAGGGGGCTTCCTGGGGCCTCTACTGCAAGTCCAGTTAGAGAGGTGGACCCCTGGGTAGCTTGCTGGGGTCAGAGGCCTCTAGGTGAAGGGCCAAGGGGCACCCTGGGGCCTATACTGCAAGTCCAGGGAGAGAGGTGGACCCCTGGGTAGCTTCCTAATGTCAGAGGCCCCTAGGTGGAGGGCAAGGGGGCACCCTGGGGCCTATACTGCAAGTCCAGGGAGAGAGGTGGACCCCTGGGTAGCTTCCTAATGTCAGAGGCCCCTAGGTGGAGGGCAAGGGGGCACCCTGGGGCCTATCCTGCAAGTCCAGGGAGAGAGGTGGACCCCTGGGTAGCTTGCTGGGGTACGAGGCCCCTAGGTGGAGGGCCAGGGGGCACCCTGGGGCCTCTACTGCAAGTCCAGGGAGAGAGGTGGACCCCTGGGTAGCTTCCTAAGGTCAGAGGCCCCAAGGTGGAGGGCCAGGGGGCACCCTGGGGCCTATACTTCAAGTCCAGGGAGAGAGGTGGACCCCTGGGTAGCTTGCTGGGGTACGAGTCCCCTAGGTGGAGGGCCAGGGGGCACTCTGGGGCCTCTACTGCAAGTCCAGGGAGAGAGGTGGACCCCTGGGTAGCTTCCTGGGGTCAGAGTCCCCTAAGTGGAGGGTCAGGAGGTACCCTAGGGCCTCTACTGCAAGTCCAGGGAGAGAGGTGGACCCCTGGGTAGCTTGCTGGGGTCAGAGGCAAATAGGTGGAGGACCAGGGGGCACCCTAGGGTCTACACTGCAAGTCCAGGGAGAGAGGTGGACCCCTGGGTAGCTTCCTAAGGTCAGAGGCCCCTAGGTGGAGGGCCAGGGGGCACCCTGGGGCCTATCCTGCAAGTCCAGGGAGAGATGTGGACCCCTGGGTAGCTTGCTGGGGTACGAGGCCCCTAGGTGGAGGGCCAGGGGGCACCCTGGGGCCTCTACTGCAAGTCCAGGGAGAGAGGAGGACCCCTGGGTAGCTTGCTGGGGTCAGAGGCAACTAGGTGGAGGGACAGGGGTACCCTGGGGCCTAGACTGCAAGTCCAGGGAGAGAGGTGTACCCCTGGGTAGCTTCCTGAGGTCAAAGGCCCCTAGGTGGAGGGCCAGGGGGCACCCTGGGGCCTATCCTGCAAGTCCAAGGAGAGAGGTGGACCCCTGGGTTGCTTGCTGGGGTACGAGGCCCCTAGTTGGAGGGCCAGGGGGCACCCTGGGGCCTCTACTGCAAGCCCAGGGAGAGAGGTGGACCCCTGGTTAGCTTGCTGGGGTCGGAAGCCCCTTGGTCTATGGCCAGGGGGCACCCTGGGGCCTATACTGCAAGTCCAGGGAGAGAGGTGGACCCATGGGTAGCTTACTGGGGTCAGAGGCCCCTAGGTGGAGGGCCAGGGGCTTCCTGGGGCCTCTACTGCAAGTCTAGGCAGAGAGGTGGACCCCTGGGTAGCTTGCTGGGGTCAGAGGCCCCTAGGTGGAGGGCCAGGGGGCACCCAAGGGCCTCTACTGCAAGTCCAGGGAAAGAGGGGGACCCCTGGGTAGCTTGCAGGGGTCAGAGGCCTCTAGGTGGAGGGCCAGGGGGCACCCTGGGGCCTCTACTGCAAGTCTAGGGAGAGATGTGGACCCATGGGTAGCTAGCTGGTGTAAGAGGCCCCTAAGTGGAGGGCCAGGGGGCACCCTGGGGCCTCTACTGCAAGTCCAGGGATAGAGGTGGACCCCTGGGTAGCTTGCTGGGGTCTGAAGCCCAAAGGTGGAGGGCCAGGGGGCAGCCTGGGGCCTATACTTCAAGTCCAGGGAGAGAGGTGGACCCTTGGGTAGCTTCCTAAGGTTAGAGGCCCCTAGGTGGAGGGCCAGAGGGCACCCTGGGGACTATCGTGCAAGTCCAGGGAGAGAGGTGGACCCCTGGGTAGCTTGCTGGGGTACAAGGCCTCTAGGTGGAGGGCCAGGGGGCACCCTGGGGCCTATCTTGCAAGTCCAGGGAGTAAGGTGGACCCCTGAGTAGCTTGCTGGGGTACGAGGCCCCTAGGTGGAGGGCCAGGGGGCACACTGGGGCCTCTACTGCAAGTCCAGGGAGAGAGGTGGACCCCTGGGTAGCTTGCTGGGGTCTGAAGCCCATAGGTGGAGGGCCAGGGGGCACCCTGGGGCCTCTACTGCAAGTCTAGGGAGAGAGGTGGACCCATGGGTAGCTAGCTGGGGTAAGAGGCCCCTAAGTGGAGGGCCAGGGGGCACCCTGGGGCCTCTACTGCAAGTCCAGGGAGAGAGGTGGACGCCTGGGTAGTTTGCTGGGGTCAGAGGCCCCTAGGCGGAGGGACAGGGGGCTTCCTGGGGCCTCTACTGCAAGTCCAGGGAGAAAGGTGGACCCCTGGGTAGCTTGCTAGGGTCAGAGGCCCCTAGGTGGAGGTCAAGGGGGCACCCTGGGGCCTTTACTGCAATCCCAGGGAGAGTTGTGGACCCTTGTGTAGCTTGCTGGGGTCAGAGGCCCCTTGGTGGAGGGTCAGGGGGCACCCTGGGGCCTATTCTGCAAGTCCAGGGAGAGAGGTGGACCTCTGGGTAGCTTGCTGGGGTCAGAGGCCCCTAGGTGGAGGGCCAGGGGGCACCCTGGGGCCTATCCTGCAAGTCCAGGGAGAGAGGTGGACCCCTGGGTAGCTTGCTGGGGTCAGAGGCCCCTAGGTGGAGGGCCAGGGGGCACCCTGGGGCCTCTACTGCAAGTCCAGGGAGAGAGGTGGACCCCTGGGTAGCTTGCTGGAGTCAGAGGCCTCTAGGTGGAGGGCCAGGGGGCACCCTGGGGCCTCTACTGCAAGTCCAGGGAGAGAGGTGGACCCCTGGGTAGCTTGCTGGGGTCTGAAGCCCATAGGTGGAGGGCCAGGGGGTACCCTGGGGCCTATACTTCAAGTCCAGGGAGAGAGGTGGACTCTTGGGTAGCTTCCTAAGGTTAGAGGCCCCTAGGTGGAGGGCCAGAGGGCACCCTGGGGACTATCGTGCAAGTCCAGGGAGAGAGGTGGACCCCTGGGTAGCTTGCTGGGGTACAAGGCCTCTAGGTGGAGGGCCAGGGGGCACCCTGGGGCCTCTACTGCAAGGCCAGGGAGAGAGGTGGACCCCTTGGTAGCTTGCTTGGGTCAGAGACCCCTAGGTGGAGGGCCAGGGGGCACCTTGGGGCCTCTACTGCAAGTCTAGGGAGAGAGGTGGACCCATGGGTAGCTAGCTGGGGTAAGAGGCCCCTAAGTGGAGGGCAAGGGGGCACCCTGGGGCCTCTACTGCAAGTCCAGGGAGAGAGGTGGACCCCTGGGTAGTTTGCTGGGGTCAGAGGCCCCAAGGCGGAGGGACAGGGGGCTTCCTGGGGCCTCTACTGCAAGTTCAGGGAGAGAGGTGGACCCCTGGGTAGCTTGCTGGGGTCAGAGGCCTCTAGGTGGAGGGCCAAGGGGCACCCTGGGGCCTATACTGCAAGTCCAGGGAGAGAGGTGGACCCCTGGGTAGCTTGCTTGGGTCAGAGACCCCTAGGTGGAGGGCCAGGGGGCACCTTGGGGCCTCTACTGCAAGTCTACGTAGAGAGGTGGACCCCTGGGTAGCTTGCTGGGGTCAGAGGCCTCTAGGTGGAGGGCCAAGGGGCTTCCTGGGGCCTCTACTGCAAGTCCAGGGAGAGAGGTGGACCCCTGGGTAGCTTGCTGGGGTCAGAGGCCTCTAGGTGGAGGGCCAAGGGGCACCCTGGGGCCTATACTGCAAGTCCAGGGAGAGAGGTGGACCCCTGGGTAGCTTGCTGGGGTCTGTAGCCCATAGGTGGAGGTCCAGGGGGTACTCTGGGGCCTATACTGCAAGTCCTGGGAGAGAGGTGGACCCCTGGGTAGCTTGCTGGGGTACGAGGCCCCTAGGTGGAGGGCCAGGGGGCACCCTGGGGCCTCTACTGCAAGTCCAGGGAGAGAGGTGGACCCCTGGGTAGCTTCCTAAGGTCAGAGGCCCCTAGGTGGAGGGCCAGGGGGCACCCTGGGGCCTATACTGCAAGTCCAGGGAGAGAGGTGGACCCCTGGGTAGCTTGCTGGGGTACGAGTCCCCTAGGTGGAGGGCCAGGGGGCACCCTGGGGCCTCTACTGCAAGTCCAGGGAGAGAGGTGGACCCCTGGGTAGCTTCCTGGGGTACGAGTCCCCTAGGTGGAGGGTCAGGAGGTACCCTAGGGCCTCTACTGCAAGTCCAGGGAGAGAGGTGGACCCCTGGGTAGCTTGCTGGGGTCAGAGGCAAATAGGTGGAGGACCAGGGGGCACCCTAGGGTCTACACTGCAAGTCCAGGGAGAGAGGTGGACCCCTGGGTAGCTTCCTAAGGTCAGAGGCCCCTAGGTGGAGGGCCAGGGGGCACCCTGGGGCCTATACTGCAAGTCCAGGGAGAGAGGTGGACCCATGGGTAGCTAGCTGGGGTAAGAGGCCCCTAAGTGGAGGGCAAGGGGGCACCCTGGGGCCTCTACTGCAAGTCCAGGGAGAGAGGTGGACCCCTGGGTAGTTTGCTGGGGTCAGAGGCCCCAAGGCGGAGGGACAGGGGGCTTCCTGGGGCCTCTACTGCAAGTTCAGGGAGAGAGGTGGACCCCTGGGTAGCTTGCTGGGGTCAGAGGCCTCTAGGTGGAGGGCCAAGGGGCACCCTGGGGCCTATACTGCAAGTCCAGGGAGAGAGGTGGACCCCTGGGTAGCTTGCTTGGGTCAGAGACCCCTAGGTGGAGGGCCAGGGGGCACCTTGGGGCCTCTACTGCAAGTCTACGTAGAGAGGTGGACCCCTGGGTAGCTTGCTGGGGTCAGAGGCCTCTAGGTGGAGGGCCAAGGGGCTTCCTGGGGCCTCTACTGCAAGTCCAGGGAGAGAGGTGGACCCCTGGGTAGCTTGCTGGGGTCAGAGGCCTCTAGGTGGAGGGCCAAGGGGCACCCTGGGGCCTATACTGCAAGTCCAGGGAGAGAGGTGGACCCCTGGGTAGCTTGCTGGGGTCTGTAGCCCATAGGTGGAGGTCCAGGGGGTACTCTGGGGCCTATACTGCAAGTCCTGGGAGAGAGGTGGACCCCTGGGTAGCTTGCTGGGGTACGAGGCCCCTAGGTGGAGGGCCAGGGGGCACCCTGGGGCCTCTACTGCAAGTCCAGGGAGAGAGGTGGACCCCTGGGTAGCTTCCTAAGGTCAGAGGCCCCTAGGTGGAGGGCCAGGGGGCACCCTGGGGCCTATACTGCAAGTCCAGGGAGAGAGGTGGACCCCTGGGTAGCTTGCTGGGGTACGAGTCCCCTAGGTGGAGGGCCAGGGGGCACCCTGGGGCCTCTACTGCAAGTCCAGGGAGAGAGGTGGACCCCTGGGTAGCTTCCTGGGGTACGAGTCCCCTAGGTGGAGGGTCAGGAGGTACCCTAGGGCCTCTACTGCAAGTCCAGGGAGAGAGGTGGACCCCTGGGTAGCTTGCTGGGGTCAGAGGCAAATAGGTGGAGGACCAGGGGGCACCCTAGGGTCTACACTGCAAGTCCAGGGAGAGAGGTGGACCCCTGGGTAGCTTCCTAAGGTCAGAGGCCCCTAGGTGGAGGGCCAGGGGTTACCCTGGGGCCTATCCTGCAAGTCCAGGGAGAGATGTGGACCCCTGGGTAGCTTGCTGGGGTACGAGGCCCCTAGGTGGAGGGCCAGGGGGCACCCTGGGGCCTCTACTGCAAGTCCAGGGAGAGAGGAGGACCCCTGGGTAGCTTGCTGGGGTCAGAGGCAACTAGGTGGAGGCGACGGGGGTACCCTGGGGCCTAGACTGCAAGTCCAGGGAGAGAGGTGGACCCCTGGGTAGCTTCCTGAGGTCAAAGGCCCCTAGGTGGAGGGCCAGGGGGCACCCTGGGGCCTATCCTGCAAGTCCAAGGAGAGAGGTGGACCCCTGGGTTGCTTGCTGGGGTACGAGGCCCCTAGTTGGAGGGCCAGGGGGCACCCTGGGGCCTCTACTGCAAGCCCAGGGAGAGAGGTGGACCCCTGGTTAGCTTGCTGGGGTCGGAAGCCCCTTGGTCTATGGCCAGGGGGCACCCTGGGGCCTATACTGCAAGTCCAGGGAGAGAGGTGGACCCATGGGTAGCTTACTGGGGTCAGAGGCCCCTAGGTGGAGGGCCAGGGGCTTCCTGGGGCCTCTACTGCAAGTCTAGGCAGAGAGGTGGACCCCTGGGTAGCTTGCTGGGGTCAGAGGCCCCTAGGTGGAGGGCCAGGGGGCACCCTGGGGCCTCTACTGCAAGTCCAGGGAAAGAGGTGGACCCCTGGGTAGCTTGCTGGGGTCAGAGGCCTCTAGGTGGAGGGCCAGGGGGCACCCTGGGGCCTCTACTGCAAGTCTAGGGAGAGAGGTGGACCCATGGGTAGCTAGCTGGTGTAAGAGGCCCCTAAGTGGAGGGCCAGGGGGCACCCTGGGGCCTCTACTGCAAGTCCAGGGAGAGAGGTGGACCCCTGGGTAGCTTGCTGGGGTACGAGGCCCCTAGGTGGAGGGCCAGGGGGCACCCTGGGGCCTCTACTGCAAGTCCAGGGAGAGAGGTGGACCCCTGGGTAGCTTCCTAAGGTCAGAGGCCCCTAGGTGGAGGGCCAGGGGGCACCCTGGGGCCTATACTGCAAGTCCAGGGAGAGAGGTGGACCCCTGGGTAGCTTGCTGGGGTACGAGTCCCCTAGGTGGAGGGCCAGGGGGCACCCTGGGGCCTCTACTGCAAGTCCAGGGAGAGAGGTGGACCCCTGGGTAGCTTCCTGGGGTACGAGTCCCCTAGGTGGAGGGTCAGGAGGTACCCTAGGGCCTCTACTGCAAGTCCAGGGAGAGAGGTGGACCCCTGGGTAGCTTGCTGGGGTCAGAGGCAAATAGGTGGAGGACCAGGGGGCACCCTAGGGTCTACACTGCAAGTCCAGGGAGAGAGGTGGACCCCTGGGTAGCTTCCTAAGGTCAGAGGCCCCTAGGTGGAGGGCCAGGGGTTACCCTGGGGCCTATCCTGCAAGTCCAGGGAGAGATGTGGACCCCTGGGTAGCTTGCTGGGGTACGAGGCCCCTAGGTGGAGGGCCAGGGGGCACCCTGGGGCCTCTACTGCAAGTCCAGAGAGAGAGGAGGACCCCTGGGTAGCTTGCTGGGGTCAGAGGCAACTAGGTGGAGGGACGGGGGTACCCTGGGGCCTAGACTGCAAGTCCAGGGAGAGAGGTGGACCCCTGGGTAGCTTCCTGAGGTCAAAGGCCCCTAGGTGGAGGGCCAGGGGGCACCCTGGGGCCTATCCTGCAAGTCCAAGGAGAGAGGTGGACCCCTGGGTTGCTTGCTGGGGTACGAGGCCCCTAGTTGGAGGGCCAGGGGGCACCCTGGGGCCTCTACTGCAAGCCCAGGGAGAGAGGTGGACCCCTGGTTAGCTTGCTGGGGTCGGAAGCCCCTTGGTCTATGGCCAGGGGGCACCCTGGGGCCTATACTGCAAGTCCAGGGAGAGAGGTGGACCCATGGGTAGCTTACTGGGGTCAGAGGCCCCTAGGTGGAGGGCCAGGGGCTTCCTGGGGCCTCTACTGCAAGTCTAGGCAGAGAGGTGGACCCCTGGGTAGCTTGCTGGGGTCAGAGGCCCCTAGGTGGAGGGCCAGGGGGCACCCTGGGGCCTCTACTGCAAGTCCAGGGAAAGAGGTGGACCCCTGGGTAGCTTGCTGGGGTCAGAGGCCTCTAGGTGGAGGGCCAGGGGGCACCCTGGGGCCTCTACTGCAAGTCTAGGGAGAGAGGTGGACCCATGGGTAGCTAGCTGGTGTAAGAGGCCCCTAAGTGGAGGGCCAGGGGGCACCCTGGGGCCTCTACTGCAAGTCCAGGGATGGAGGTGGACCCCTGGGTAGCTTGCTGGGGTCTGAAGCCCATAGGTGGAGGGCCAGGGGGTACCCTGGGGCCTATACTTCAAGTCCAGGGAGAGAGGTGGACCCTTGGGTAGCTTCCTAAGGTTAGAGGCCCCTAGGTCTATCGGCACCCTGGGGACTATCGTGCAAGTCCAGGGAGAGAGGTGGACCCCTGGGTAGCTTGCTGGGGTACAAGGCCTCTAGGTGGAGGGCCAGGGGGCACCCTGGGGCCTATCTTGCAAGTCCAGGGAGTAAGGTGGACCCCTGAGTAGCTTGCTGGGGTACGAGGCCCCTAGGTGGAGTGCCAGGGGGCATCCTGGGGCCTCTACTGCAAGTCCAGGGAGAGAGGTGGACCCCTGGGTAGCTTGCTGGGGTCTGAAGCCCATATTTGGAGGGCCAGGGGGCACCCTGGGGCCTCTACTGCAAGTCTAGGGAGAGAGGTGGACCCATGGGTAGCTAGCTGGGGTAAGAGGCCCCTAAGTGGAGGGCAAGGGGGCACCCTGGGGCCTCTACTGCAAGTCCAGGGAGAGAGGTGGACCCCAGGGTAGTTTGCTGGGGTCAGAGGCCCCTAGGCGGAGGGACAGGGGGCTTCCTGGGGCCTCTACTGCAAGTCCAGGGAGAAAGGTGGACCCCTGGGTAGCTTGCTAGGGTCAGAGGCCCCTAGGTGGAGGTCAAGGGGGCACCCTGGGGCCTTTACTGCAATCCCAGGGAGAGTTGTGGACCCTTGTGTAGCTTGCTGGGGTCAGAGGCCCCTTGGTGGAGGGTCAGGGGGCACCCTGGGGCCTATTCTGCAAGTCCAGGGAGAGAGGTGGACCTCTGGGTAGCTTGCTGGGGTCAGAGGCCCCTATGTGGAGGGCCAGGGGGCACCCTGGGGCCTATCCTGCAAGTCCAGGGAGAGAGGTGGACCCCTGGGTAGCTTGCTGGGGTCAGAGGCCCCTAGGTGGAGGGCCAGGGGGCACCCTGGGGCCTCTACTGCAAGTCCAGGGAGAGAGGTGGACCCCTGGGTAGCTTGCTGGAGTCAGAGGCCTCTAGATGGAGGGCCAGGGGGCACCCTGGGGCCTCTACTGCAAGTCCAGGGAGAGAGGTGGACCCCTGGGTAGCTTGCTGGGGTCTGAAGCCCATAGATGGAGGGCCAGGGGGTACCCTGGGGCCTATACTTCAAGTCCAGGGAGAGAGGTGGACCCTTGGGTAGCTTCCTAAGGTTAGAGGCCCCTAGGTGGAGGGCCAGAGGGCACCCTGGGGACTATCGTGCAAGTCCAGGGAGAGAGGTGGACCCCTGGGTAGCTTGCTGGGGTACAAGGCCTCTAGGTGGAGGGCCAGGGGGCACCCTGGGGCCTCTACTGCAAGGCCAGGGAGAGAGGTGGACCCCTTGGTAGCTTGCTTGGGTCAGAGACCCCTAGGTGGAGGGCCAGGGGGCACCTTGGGACCTCTACTGCAAGTCCAGGGAGAGAGGTGGACCCTTGGGTAGCTTCCTAAGGTTAGAGGCCCCTAGGTGGAGGGCCAGAGGGCACCCTGGGGACTATCGTGCAAGTCCAGGGAGAGAGGTGGACCCCTGGGTAGCTTGCTGGGGTACAAGGCCTCTAGGTGGAGGGCCAGGGGGCACCCTGGGGCCTCTACTGCAAGGCCAGGGAGAGAGGTGGACCCCTTGGTAGCTTGCTTGGGTCAGAGACCCCTAGGTGGAGGGCCAGGGGGCACCTTGGGACCTCTACTGCAAGTCTAGGGAGAGAGGTGGACCCATGGGTAGCTAGCTGGGGTAAGAGGCCCCTAAGTGGAGGGCAAGGGGGCACCCTGGGGCCTCTACTGCAAGTCCAGGGAGAGAGGTGGACCCCTGGGTAGCTTGCTGGGGTCAGAGGCCTCTAGGTGGAGGGCCAAGGGGCACCCTGGGGCCTATACTGCAAGTCCAGGGAGAGAGGTGGACCCCTGGGTAGCTTGCTGGGGTCTGTAGCCCATAGGTGGAGGTCCAGGGGGTACCCTGGGGCCTATACTGCAAATCCAGGGAGAGAGGTGGACCCCTGGGTAGCTTCCTAAGGTCAGAGGCCCCTAGGTGGAGGGCCAGGGGGCACCCTGGGGCCTATCCTGCAAGTCCAGGGAGAGAGGTGGACCCCTCGGTAGCTTGCTGGGGTACGAGGCCCCTAGGTGAAGGGCCAGGGGGCACCCTGGGGCCTCTATTGCAAGTCCAGGGAGAGAGGTGGACCCCTGGGTAGCTTCCTAAGGTCAGAGGCCCCTAGGTGGAGGGCCAGGGGGCACCCTGGGGCCTATCCTGCAAGTCCAGGGAGAGAGGTGTACCCCTGGGTAGCTTGCTGGGGTACGAGTCCCCTAGGTGGAGGGCCAGGGGGCACCCTGGGGCCTCTACTGCTAGTCCAGGGAGAGAGGTAGACCCCTGGGTAGCTTCCTGGGGTCAGAGTCCCCTAGGTGGAGGGTCAGGAGGTACCCTAGGGCCTCTACTGCAAGTCCAGGGAGAGAGGTGGACCCCTGGGTAGCTTGCTGGGGTCAGAGGCAACTAGGTGGAGGGCCAGGGGGCACCCTAGGGTCTACACTGCAAGTCCAGGGAGAGAGGTGGACCCCTGGGTAGTTTGCTGGGGTCAGAGGCCCCTAGGCGGAGGGACAGGGGGCTTCCTGGGGCCTCTACTGCAAGTCCAGGGAGAAATGTGGACCCCTGGGTAGCTTGCTAGGGTCAGAGGCCCCTAGGTGGAGGTCAAGGGGGCACCCTGGGGCCTTTACTGCAATCCCAGGGAGAGTTGTGGACCCTTGTGTAGCTTGCTGGGGTCAGAGGCCCCTTGGTGGAGGGTCAGGGGGCACCCTGGGGCCTATTCTGCAAGTCCAGGGAGAGAGGTGGACCTCTGGGTAGCTTGCTGGGGTCAGAGGCCCCTAGGTGGAGGGCCAGGGGGCACCCTGGGGCCTATCCTGCAAGTCCAGGGAGAGAGGTGGAGCCCTGGGTAGCTTGCTGGGGTCAGAGGCCCCTAGGTGGAGGGCCAGGGGGCACCCTGGGGCCTCTACTGCAAGTCCAGGGAGAGAGGTGGACCCCTGGGTAGCTTGCTGGAGTCAGAGGCCTCTAGGTGGAAGGCCAGGGGGCACCCTGGGGCCTCTACTGCAAGTCCAGGGAGAGAGGTGGACCCCTGGGTAGCTTGCTGGGGTCTGAAGCCCATAGGTGGAGGGCCAGGGGTTACCCTGGGGCCTATACTTCAAGTCCAGGGAGAGAGGTGGACCCTTGGGTAGCTTCCTAAGGTTAGAGGCCCCTAGGTGGAGGGCCAGAGGGCACCCTGGGGACTATCGTGCAAGTCCAGGGAGAGAGGTGGACCCCTGGGTAGCTTGCTGGGGTACAAGGCCTCTAGGTGTAGGGCCAGGGGGCACCCTGGGGCCTCTACTGCAAGGCCAGGGAGAGAGGTGGACCCCTTGGTAGCTTGCTTGGGTCAGAGACCCCTAGGTGGAGGGCCAGGGGGCACCTTGGGGCCTCTACTGCAAGTCTAGGGAGAGAGGTGGACCCATGGGTAGCTAGCTGGGGTAAGAGGCCCCTAAGTGGAGGGCAAGGGGGCACCCTGGGGCCTCTACTGCAAGTCCAGGGAGAGAGGTGGACCCCTGGGTAGTTTGCTGGGGTCAGAGACCCCAAGGCGGAGGGACAGGGGGCTTCCTGGGGCCTCTACTGCAAGTCCAGTTAGAGAGGTGGACCCCTGGGTAGCTTGCTGGGGTCAGAGGCCTCTAGGTGAAGGGCCAAGGGGCACCCTGGGGCCTATACTGCAAGTCCAGGGAGAGAGGTGGACCCCTGGGTAGCTTCCTAATGTCAGAGGCCCCTAGGTGGAGGGCAAGGGGGCACCCTGGGGCCTATACTGCAAGTCCAGGGAGAGAGGTGGACCCCTGGGTAGCTTCCTAATGTCAGAGGCCCCTAGGTGGAGGGCAAGGGGGCACCCTGGGGCCTATCCTGCAAGTCCAGGGAGAGAGGTGGACCCCTGGGTAGCTTGCTGGGGTACGAGGCCCCTAGGTGGAGGGCCAGGGGGCACCCTGGGGCCTCTACTGCAAGTCCAGGGAGAGAGGTGGACCCCTGGGTAGCTTCCTAAGGTCAGAGGCCCCAAGGTGGAGGGCCAGGGGGCACCCTGGGGCCTATACTTCAAGTCCAGGGAGAGAGGTGGACCCCTGGGTAGCTTGCTGGGGTACGAGTCCCCTAGGTGGAGGGCCAGGGGGCACTCTGGGGCCTCTACTGCAAGTCCAGGGAGAGAGGTGGACCCCTGGGTAGCTTCCTGGGGTCAGAGTCCCCTAAGTGGAGGGTCAGGAGGTACCCTAGGGCCTCTACTGCAAGTCCAGGGAGAGAGGTGGACCCCTGGGTAGCTTGCTGGGGTCAGAGGCAAATAGGTGGAGGACCAGGGGGCACCCTAGGGTCTACACTGCAAGTCCAGGGAGAGAGGTGGACCCCTGGGTAGCTTCCTAAGGTCAGAGGCCCCTAGGTGGAGGGCCAGGGGGCACCCTGGGGCCTATCCTGCAAGTCCAGGGAGAGATGTGGACCCCTGGGTAGCTTGCTGGGGTACGAGGCCCCTAGGTGGAGGGCCAGGGGGCACCCTGGGGCCTCTACTGCAAGTCCAGGGAGAGAGGAGGACCCCTGGGTAGCTTGCTGGGGTCAGAGGCAACTAGGTGGAGGGACAGGGGTACCCTGGGGCCTAGACTGCAAGTCCAGGGAGAGAGGTGGACCCCTGGGTAGCTTCCTGAGGTCAAAGGCCCCTAGGTGGAGGGCCAGGGGGCACCCTGGGGCCTATCCTGCAAGTCCAAGGAGAGAGGTGGACCCCTGGGTTGCTTGCTGGGGTACGAGGCCCCTAGTTGGAGGGCCAGGGGGCACCCTGGGGCCTCTACTGCAAGCCCAGGGAGAGAGGTGGACCCCTGGTTAGCTTGCTGGGGTCGGAAGCCCCTTGGTCTATGGCCAGGGGGCACCCTGGGGCCTATACTGCAAGTCCAGGGAGAGAGGTGGACCCATGGGTAGCTTACTGGGGTCAGAGGCCCCTAGGTGGAGGGCCAGGGGCTTCCTGGGGCCTCTACTGCAAGTCTAGGCAGAGAGGTGGACCCCTGGGTAGCTTGCTGGGGTCAGAGGCCCCTAGGTGGAGGGCCAGGGGGCACCCTGGGGCCTCTACTGCAAGTCCAGGGAAAGAGGTGGACCCCTGGGTAGCTTGCTGGGGTCAGAGGCCTCTAGGTGGAGGGCCAGGGGGCACCCTGGGGCCTCTACTGCAAGTCTAGGGAGAGAGGTGGACCCATGGGTAGCTAGCTGGTGTAAGAGGCCCCTAAGTGGAGGGCCAGGGGGCACCCTGGGGCCTCTACTGCAAGTCCAGGGATAGAGGTGGACCCCTGGGTAGCTTGCTGGGGTCTGAAGCCCATAGGTGGAGGGCCAGGGGGTACCCTGGGGCCTATACTTCAAGTCCAGGGAGAGAGGTGGACCCTTGGGTAGCTTCCTAAGGTTAGAGGCCCCTAGGTGGAGGGCCAGAGGGCACCCTGGGGACTATCGTGCAAGTCCAGGGAGAGAGGTGGACCCCTGGGTAGCTTGCTGGGGTACAAGGCCTCTAGGTGGAGGGCCAGGGGGCACCCTGGGGCCTATCTTGCAAGTCCAGGGAGTAAGGTGGACCCCTGAGTAGCTTGCTGGGGTACGAGGCCCCTAGGTGGAGGGCCAGGGGGCACCCTGGGGCCTCTACTGCAAGTCCAGGGAGAGAGGTGGACCCCTGGGTAGCTTGCTGGGGTCTGAAGCCCATATTTGGAGGGCCAGGGGGCACCCTGGGGCCTCTACTGCAAGTCTAGGGAGAGAGGTGGACCCATGGGTAGCTAGCTGGGGTAAGAGGCCCCTAAGTGGAGGGCCAGGGGGCACCCTGGGGCCTCTACTGCAAGTCCAGGGAGAGAGGTGGACCCCAGGGTAGTTTGCTGGGGTCAGAGGCCCCTAGGCGGAGGGACAGTGGGCTTCCTGGGGCCTCTACTGCAAGTCCAGGGAGAAAGGTGGACCCCTGGGTAGCTTGCTAGGGTCAGAGGTCCCTAGGTGGAGGTCAAGGGGGCACCCTGGGGCCTTTACTGCAATCCCAGGGAGAGTTGTGGACCCTTGTGTAGCTTGCTGGGGTCAGAGGCCCCTTGGTGGAGGGTCAGGGGGCACCCTGGGGCCTATTCTGCAAGTCCAGGGAGAGAGGTTGACCTCTGGGTAGCTTGCTGGGGTCAGAGGCCCCTAGGTGGAGGGCCAGGGGGCACCCTGGGGCCTATCCTGCAAGTCCAGGGAGAGAGGTGGACCCCTGGGTAGCTTGCTGGGGTCAGAGGCCTCTAGGTGGAGGGCCAGGGGGCACCCTGGGGCCTCTACTGCAAGGCCAGGGAGAGAGGTGGACCCCTTGGTAGCTTGCTTGGGTCAGAGACTCCTAGGTGGAGGGCCAGGGGGCACCTTGGGACCTCTACTGCAAGTCTAGGGAGAGAGGTGGACCCATTGGTAGCTAGCTGGGGTAAGAGGCCCCTAAGTGGAGGGCAAGGGGGCACCCTGGGGCCTCTACTGCAAGTCCAGGGAGAGAGGTGGACCCCTGGGTAGTTTGCTGGGGTCAGAGGCCCCAAGGCGGAGGGACAGGGGGCTCCCTGGGGCCTCTACTGCAAGTCCAGGGAGAGAGGTGGACCCCTGGGTAGCTTGCTGGGGTCAGAGGCCTCTAGGTGGAGGGCCAAGGGGCACCCTGGGGCGTATACTGCAAGTCCAGGGAGAGAGGTGGACCCCTGGGTAGCTTGCTGGGGTCTGTAGCCCATAGGTGGAGGTCCAGGGGGTACCCTGGGGCCTATACTGCAAATCCAGGGAGAGAGGTGGACCCCTGGGTAGATTCCTAAGGTCAGAGGCCCCTAGGTGGAGGGCCAGGGGGCACCCTGGGGCCTATCCTGCAAGTCCAGGGAGAGAGGTGGACCCCTGGGTAGCTTGCTGGGGTACGAGGCCCCTAGGTGAAGGGCCAGGGGGCACCCTGGGGCCTCTATTGCAAGTCCAGGGAGAGAGGTGGACCCCTGGGTAGCTTCCTAAGGTCAGAGGCCCCTAGGTGGAGGGCCAGGGGGCACCCTGGGTCCTATCCTGCAAGTCCAGGGAGAGAGGTGGACCCCTGGGTAGCTTGCTGGGGTACGAGTCCCCTAGGTGGAGGGCCAGGGGGCACCCTGGGGCCTCTACTGCTAGTCCAGGGAGAGAGGTGGACCCCTGGGTAGCTTCCTGGGGTCAGAGTCCCCTAGGTGGAGGGTCAGGAGGTACCCTAGGGCCTCTACTGCAAGTCCAGGGAGAGAGGTGGACCCCTGGGTAGCTTGCTGGGGTCAGAGGCAACTAGGTGGAGGGCCAGGGGGCACCCTAGGGTCTACACTGCAAGTCCAGGGAGAGAGGTGGACCCCTGGGTAGTTTGCTGGGGTCAGAGGCCCCTAGGCGGAGGGACAGGGGGCTTCCTGGGGCCTCTACTGCAAGTCCAGGGAGAAAGGTGGACCCCTGGGTAGCTTGCTAGGGTCAGAGGCCCCTAGGTGGAGGTCAAGGGGGCACCCTGGGGCCTTTACTGCAATCCCAGGGAGAGTTGTGGACCCTTGTGTAGCTTGCTGGGGTCAGAGGCCCCTTGGTGGAGGGTCAGGGGGCACCCTGGGGCCTATTCTGCAAGTCCAGGGAGAGAGGTGGACCTCTGGGTAGCTTGCTGGGGTCAGAGGCCCCTAGGTGGAGGGCCAGGGGGCACCCTGGGGCCTATCCTGCAAGTCCAGGGAGAGAGGTGGACCCCTGGGTAGCTTGCTGGGGTCAGAGGCCCCTAGGTGGAGGGCCAGGGGGCACCCTGGGGCCTCTACTGCAAGTCCAGGGAGAGAGGTGGACCCCTGGGTAGCTTGCTGGAGTCAGAGGCCTCTAGGTGGAAGGCCAGGGGGCACCCTGGGGCCTCTACTGCCAGTCCAGGGAGAGAGGTGGACCCCTGGGTAGCTTGCTGGGGTCAGAGGCCTCTAGGTGGAGGGCCAAGGGGCACCCTGGGGCCTATACTGCAAGTCCAGGGAGAGAGGTGGACCCCTGGGTAGCTTGCTGGGGTCTGTAGCCCATAGGTGGAGGTCCAGGGGGTACCCTGGGGCCTATACTGCAAGTCCAGGGAGAGAGGTGGACCCCTGGGTAGCTTTCTAATGTCAGAGGCCCCTAGGTGGAGGGCCAGGGGGCACCCTGGGGCCTATCCTGCAAGTCCAGGGAGAGAGGTGGACCCCTGGGTAGCTTGCTGGGGTACGAGGCCCCTAGGTGGAGGGCCAGGGGGCACCCTGGGGCCTCTACTGCAAGTCCAGGGAGAGAGGTGGACCCCTGGGTAGCTTCCTAAGGTCAGAGGCCCCTAGGTGGAGGGCCAGGGGGCACCCTGGGGCCTATCCTGCAAGTCCAAGGAGAGAGGTGGACCCCTGGGTTGCTTGCTGGGGTACGAGGCCCCTAGTTGGAGGGCCAGGGGGCACCCTGGGGCCTCTACTGCAAGCCCAGGGAGAGAGGTGGACCCCTGGTTAGCTTGCTGGGGTCGGAAGCCCCTTGGTCTATGGCCAGGGGGCACCCTGGGGCCTATACTGCAAGTCCAGGGAGAGAGGTGGACCCATGGGTAGCTTACTGGGGTCAGAGGCCCCTAGGTGGAGGGCCAGGGGCTTCCTGGGGCCTCTACTGCAAGTCTAGGCAGAGAGGTGGACCCCTGGGTAGCTTGCTGGGGTCAGAGGCCCCTAGGTGGAGGGCCAGGGGGCACCCTGGGGCCTCTACTGCAAGTCCAGGGAAAGAGGTGGACCCCTGGGTAGCTTGCTGGGGTCAGAGGCCTCTAGGTGGAGGGCCAGGGGGCACCCTGGGGCCTCTACTGCAAGTCTAGGGAGAGAGGTGGACCCATGGGTAGCTAGCTGGTGTAAGAGGCCCCTAAGTGGAGGGCCAGGGGGCACCCTGGGGCCTCTACTGCAAGTCCAGGGATAGAGGTGGACCCCTGGGTAGCTTGCTGGGGTCTGAAGCCCATAGGTGGAGGGCCAGGGGGTACCCTGGGGCCTATACTTCAAGTCCAGGGAGAGAGGTGGACCCTTGGGTAGCTTCCTAAGGTTAGAGGCCCCTAGGTGGAGGGCCAGAGGGCACCCTGGGGACTATCGTGCAAGTCCAGGGAGAGAGGTGGACCCCTGGGTAGCTTGCTGGGGTACAAGGCCTCTAGGTGGAGGGCCAGGGGGCACCCTGGGGCCTATCTTGCAAGTCCAGGGAGTAAGGTGGACCCCTGAGTAGCTTGCTGGGGTACGAGGCCCCTAGGTGGAGGGCCAGGGGGCACACTGGGGCCTCTACTGCAAGTCCAGGGAGAGAGGTGGACCCCTGGGTAGCTTGCTGGGGTCTGAAGCCCATAGGTGGAGGGCCAGGGGGCACCCTGGGGCCTCTACTGCAAGTCTAGGGAGAGAGGTGGACCCATGGGTAGCTAGCTGGGGTAAGAGGCCCCTAAGTGGAGGGCCAGGGGGCACCCTGGGGCCTCTACTGCAAGTCCAGGGAGAGAGGTGGACGCCTGGGTAGTTTGCTGGGGTCAGAGGCCCCTAGGCGGAGGGACAGGGGGCTTCCTGGGGCCTCTACTGCAAGTCCAGGGAGAAAGGTGGACCCCTGGGTAGCTTGCTAGGGTCAGAGGCCCCTAGGTGGAGGTCAAGGGGGCACCCTGGGGCCTTTACTGCAATCCCAGGGAGAGTTGTGGACCCTTGTGTAGCTTGCTGGGGTCAGAGGCCCCTTGGTGGAGGGTCAGGGGGCACCCTGGGGCCTATTCTGCAAGTCCAGGGAGAGAGGTGGACCTCTGGGTAGCTTGCTGGGGTCAGAGGCCCCTAGGTGGAGGGCCAGGGGGCACCCTGGGGCCTATCCTGCAAGTCCAGGGAGAGAGGTGGACCCCTGGGTAGCTTGCTGGGGTCAGAGGCCCCTAGGTGGAGGGCCAGGGGGCACCCTGGGGCCTCTACTGCAAGTCCAGGGAGAGAGGTGGACCCCTGGGTAGCTTGCTGGAGTCAGAGGCCTCTAGGTGGAGGGCCAGGGGGCACCCTGGGGCCTCTACTGCAAGTCCAGGGAGAGAGGTGGACCCCTGGGTAGCTTGCTGGGGTCTGAAGCCCATAGGTGGAGGGCCAGGGGGTACCCTGGGGCCTATACTTCAAGTCCAGGGAGAGAGGTGGACTCTTGGGTAGCTTCCTAAGGTTAGAGGCCCCTAGGTGGAGGGCCAGAGGGCACCCTGGGGACTATCGTGCAAGTCCAGGGAGAGAGGTGGACCCCTGGGTAGCTTGCTGGGGTACAAGGCCTCTAGGTGGAGGGCCAGGGGGCACCCTGGGGCCTCTACTGCAAGGCCAGGGAGAGAGGTGGACCCCTTGGTAGCTTGCTTGGGTCAGAGACCCCTAGGTGGAGGGCCAGGGGGCACCTTGGGGCCTCTACTGCAAGTCTAGGGAGAGAGGTGGACCCATGGGTAGCTAGCTGGGGTAAGAGGCCCCTAAGTGGAGGGCAAGGGGGCACCCTGGGGCCTCTACTGCAAGTCCAGGGAGAGAGGTGGACCCCTGGGTAGTTTGCTGGGGTCAGAGGCCCCAAGGCGGAGGGACAGGGGGCTTCCTGGGGCCTCTACTGCAAGTTCAGGGAGAGAGGTGGACCCCTGGGTAGCTTGCTGGGGTCAGAGGCCTCTAGGTGGAGGGCCAAGGGGCACCCTGGGGCCTATACTGCAAGTCCAGGGAGAGAGGTGGACCCCTGGGTAGCTTGCTTGGGTCAGAAACCCCTAGGTGGAGGGCCAGGGGGCACCTTGGGGCCTCTACTGCAAGTCTACGTAGAGAGGTGGACCCCTGGGTAGCTTGCTGGGGTCAGAGGCCTCTAGGTGGAGGGCCAAGGGGCTTCCTGGGGCCTCTACTGCAAGTCCAGGGAGAGAGGTGGACCCCTGGGTAGCTTGCTGGGGTCAGAGGCCTCTAGGTGGAGGGCCAAGGGGCACCCTGGGGCCTATACTGCAAGTCCAGGGAGAGAGGTGGACCCCTGGGTAGCTTGCTGGGGTCTGTAGCCCATAGGTGGAGGTCCAGGGGGTACTCTGGGGCCTATACTGCAAGTCCTGGGAGAGAGGTGGACCCCTGGGTAGCTTGCTGGGGTACGAGGCCCCTAGGTGGAGGGCCAGGGGGCACCCTGGGGCCTCTACTGCAAGTCCAGGGAGAGAGGTGGACCCCTGGGTAGCTTCCTAAGGTCAGAGGCCCCTAGGTGGAGGGCCAGGGGGCACCCTGGGGCCTATACTGCAAGTCCAGGGAGAGAGGTGGACCCCTGGGTAGCTTGCTGGGGTACGAGTCCCCTAGGTGGAGGGCCAGGGGGCACCCTGGGGCCTCTACTGCAAGTCCAGGGAGAGAGGTGGACCCCTGGGTAGCTTCCTGGGGTACGAGTCCCCTAGGTGGAGGGTCAGGAGGTACCCTAGGGCCTCTACTGCAAGTCCAGGGAGAGAGGTGGACCCCTGGGTAGCTTGCTGGGGTCAGAGGCAAATAGGTGGAGGACCAGGGGGCACCCTAGGGTCTACACTGCAAGTCCAGGGAGAGAGGTGGACCCCTGGGTAGCTTCCTAAGGTCAGAGGCCCCTAGGTGGAGGGCCAGGGGGCACCCTGGGGCCTATACTGCAAGTCCAGGGAGAGAGGTGGACCCATGGGTAGCTAGCTGGGGTAAGAGGCCCCTAAGTGGAGGGCAAGGGGGCACCCTGGGGCCTCTACTGCAAGTCCAGGGAGAGAGGTGGACCCCTGGGTAGTTTGCTGGGGTCAGAGGCCCCAAGGCGGAGGGACAGGGGGCTTCCTGGGGCCTCTACTGCAAGTTCAGGGAGAGAGGTGGACCCCTGGGTAGCTTGCTGGGGTCAGAGGCCTCTAGGTGGAGGGCCAAGGGGCACCCTGGGGCCTATACTGCAAGTCCAGGGAGAGAGGTGGACCCCTGGGTAGCTTGCTTGGGTCAGAGACCCCTAGGTGGAGGGCCAGGGGGCACCTTGGGGCCTCTACTGCAAGTCTACGTAGAGAGGTGGACCCCTGGGTAGCTTGCTGGGGTCAGAGGCCTCTAGGTGGAGGGCCAAGGGGCTTCCTGGGGCCTCTACTGCAAGTCCAGGGAGAGAGGTGGACCCCTGGGTAGCTTGCTGGGGTCAGAGGCCTCTAGGTGGAGGGCCAAGGGGCACCCTGGGGCCTATACTGCAAGTCCAGGGAGAGAGGTGGACCCCTGGGTAGCTTGCTGGGGTCTGTAGCCCATAGGTGGAGGTCCAGGGGGTACTCTGGGGCCTATACTGCAAGTCCTGGGAGAGAGGTGGACCCCTGGGTAGCTTGCTGGGGTACGAGGCCCCTAGGTGGAGGGCCAGGGGGCACCCTGGGGCCTCTACTGCAAGTCCAGGGAGAGAGGTGGACCCCTGGGTAGCTTCCTAAGGTCAGAGGCCCCTAGGTGGAGGGCCAGGGGGCACCCTGGGGCCTATACTGCAAGTCCAGGGAGAGAGGTGGACCCCTGGGTAGCTTGCTGGGGTACGAGTCCCCTAGGTGGAGGGCCAGGGGGCACCCTGGGGCCTCTACTGCAAGTCCAGGGAGAGAGGTGGACCCCTGGGTAGCTTCCTGGGGTACGAGTCCCCTAGGTGGAGGGTCAGGAGGTACCCTAGGGCCTCTACTGCAAGTCCAGGGAGAGAGGTGGACCCCTGGGTAGCTTGCTGGGGTCAGAGGCAAATAGGTGGAGGACCAGGGGGCACCCTAGGGTCTACACTGCAAGTCCAGGGAGAGAGGTGGACCCCTGGGTAGCTTCCTAAGGTCAGAGGCCCCTAGGTGGAGGGCCAGGGGTTACCCTGGGGCCTATCCTGCAAGTCCAGGGAGAGATGTGGACCCCTGGGTAGCTTGCTGGGGTACGAGGCCCCTAGGTGGAGGGCCAGGGGGCACCCTGGGGCCTCTACTGCAAGTCCAGGGAGAGAGGAGGACCCCTGGGTAGCTTGCTGGGGTCAGAGGCAACTAGGTGGAGGCGACGGGGGTACCCTGGGGCCTAGACTGCAAGTCCAGGGAGAGAGGTGGACCCCTGGGTAGCTTCCTGAGGTCAAAGGCCCCTAGGTGGAGGGCCAGGGGGCACCCTGGGGCCTATCCTGCAAGTCCAAGGAGAGAGGTGGACCCCTGGGTTGCTTGCTGGGGTACGAGGCCCCTAGTTGGAGGGCCAGGGGGCACCCTGGGGCCTCTACTGCAAGCCCAGGGAGAGAGGTGGACCCCTGGTTAGCTTGCTGGGGTCGGAAGCCCCTTGGTCTATGGCCAGGGGGCACCCTGGGGCCTATACTGCAAGTCCAGGGAGAGAGGTGGACCCATGGGTAGCTTACTGGGGTCAGAGGCCCCTAGGTGGAGGGCCAGGGGCTTCCTGGGGCCTCTACTGCAAGTCTAGGCAGAGAGGTGGACCCCTGGGTAGCTTGCTGGGGTCAGAGGCCCCTAGGTGGAGGGCCAGGGGGCACCCTGGGGCCTCTACTGCAAGTCCAGGGAAAGAGGTGGACCCCTGGGTAGCTTGCTGGGGTCAGAGGCCTCTAGGTGGAGGGCCAGGGGGCACCCTGGGGCCTCTACTGCAAGTCTAGGGAGAGAGGTGGACCCATGGGTAGCTAGCTGGTGTAAGAGGCCCCTAAGTGGAGGGCCAGGGGGCACCCTGGGGCCTCTACTGCAAGTCCAGGGAGAGAGGTGGACCCCTGGGTAGCTTGCTGGGGTACGAGGCCCCTAGGTGGAGGGCCAGGGGGCACCCTGGGGCCTCTACTGCAAGTCCAGGGAGAGAGGTGGACCCCTGGGTAGCTTCCTAAGGTCAGAGGCCCCTAGGTGGAGGGCCAGGGGGCACCCTGGGGCCTATACTGCAAGTCCAGGGAGAGAGGTGGACCCCTGGGTAGCTTGCTGGGGTACGAGTCCCCTAGGTGGAGGGCCAGGGGGCACCCTGGGGCCTCTACTGCAAGTCCAGGGAGAGAGGTGGACCCCTGGGTAGCTTCCTGGGGTACGAGTCCCCTAGGTGGAGGGTCAGGAGGTACCCTAGGGCCTCTACTGCAAGTCCAGGGAGAGAGGTGGACCCCTGGGTAGCTTGCTGGGGTCAGAGGCAAATAGGTGGAGGACCAGGGGGCACCCTAGGGTCTACACTGCAAGTCCAGGGAGAGAGGTGGACCCCTGGGTAGCTTCCTAAGGTCAGAGGCCCCTAGGTGGAGGGCCAGGGGTTACCCTGGGGCCTATCCTGCAAGTCCAGGGAGAGATGTGGACCCCTGGGTAGCTTGCTGGGGTACGAGGCCCCTAGGTGGAGGGCCAGGGGGCACCCTGGGGCCTCTACTGCAAGTCCAGAGAGAGAGGAGGACCCCTGGGTAGCTTGCTGGGGTCAGAGGCAACTAGGTGGAGGGACGGGGGTACCCTGGGGCCTAGACTGCAAGTCCAGGGAGAGAGGTGGACCCCTGGGTAGCTTCCTGAGGTCAAAGGCCCCTAGGTGGAGGGCCAGGGGGCACCCTGGGGCCTATCCTGCAAGTCCAAGGAGAGAGGTGGACCCCTGGGTTGCTTGCTGGGGTACGAGGCCCCTAGTTGGAGGGCCAGGGGGCACCCTGGGGCCTCTACTGCAAGCCCAGGGAGAGAGGTGGACCCCTGGTTAGCTTGCTGGGGTCGGAAGCCCCTTGGTCTATGGCCAGGGGGCACCCTGGGGCCTATACTGCAAGTCCAGGGAGAGAGGTGGACCCATGGGTAGCTTACTGGGGTCAGAGGCCCCTAGGTGGAGGGCCAGGGGCTTCCTGGGGCCTCTACTGCAAGTCTAGGCAGAGAGGTGGACCCCTGGGTAGCTTGCTGGGGTCAGAGGCCCCTAGGTGGAGGGCCAGGGGGCACCCTGGGGCCTCTACTGCAAGTCCAGGGAAAGAGGTGGACCCCTGGGTAGCTTGCTGGGGTCAGAGGCCTCTAGGTGGAGGGCCAGGGGGCACCCTGGGGCCTCTACTGCAAGTCTAGGGAGAGAGGTGGACCCATGGGTAGCTAGCTGGTGTAAGAGGCCCCTAAGTGGAGGGCCAGGGGGCACCCTGGGGCCTCTACTGCAAGTCCAGGGATGGAGGTGGACCCCTGGGTAGCTTGCTGGGGTCTGAAGCCCATAGGTGGAGGGCCAGGGGGTACCCTGGGGCCTATACTTCAAGTCCAGGGAGAGAGGTGGACCCTTGGGTAGCTTCCTAAGGTTAGAGGCCCCTAGGTCTATCGGCACCCTGGGGACTATCGTGCAAGTCCAGGGAGAGAGGTGGACCCCTGGGTAGCTTGCTGGGGTACAAGGCCTCTAGGTGGAGGGCCAGGGGGCACCCTGGGGCCTATCTTGCAAGTCCAGGGAGTAAGGTGGACCCCTGAGTAGCTTGCTGGGGTACGAGGCCCCTAGGTGGAGTGCCAGGGGGCATCCTGGGGCCTCTACTGCAAGTCCAGGGAGAGAGGTGGACCCCTGGGTAGCTTGCTGGGGTCTGAAGCCCATATTTGGAGGGCCAGGGGGCACCCTGGGGCCTCTACTGCAAGTCTAGGGAGAGAGGTGGACCCATGGGTAGCTAGCTGGGGTAAGAGGCCCCTAAGTGGAGGGCAAGGGGGCACCCTGGGGCCTCTACTGCAAGTCCAGGGAGAGAGGTGGACCCCAGGGTAGTTTGCTGGGGTCAGAGGCCCCTAGGCGGAGGGACAGGGGGCTTCCTGGGGCCTCTACTGCAAGTCCAGGGAGAAAGGTGGACCCCTGGGTAGCTTGCTAGGGTCAGAGGCCCCTAGGTGGAGGTCAAGGGGGCACCCTGGGGCCTTTACTGCAATCCCAGGGAGAGTTGTGGACCCTTGTGTAGCTTGCTGGGGTCAGAGGCCCCTTGGTGGAGGGTCAGGGGGCACCCTGGGGCCTATTCTGCAAGTCCAGGGAGAGAGGTGGACCTCTGGGTAGCTTGCTGGGGTCAGAGGCCCCTATGTGGAGGGCCAGGGGGCACCCTGGGGCCTATCCTGCAAGTCCAGGGAGAGAGGTGGACCCCTGGGTAGCTTGCTGGGGTCAGAGGCCCCTAGGTGGAGGGCCAGGGGGCACCCTGGGGCCTCTACTGCAAGTCCAGGGAGAGAGGTGGACCCCTGGGTAGCTTGCTGGAGTCAGAGGCCTCTAGATGGAGGGCCAGGGGGCACCCTGGGGCCTCTACTGCAAGTCCAGGGAGAGAGGTGGACCCCTGGGTAGCTTGCTGGGGTCTGAAGCCCATAGATGGAGGGCCAGGGGGTACCCTGGGGCCTATACTTCAAGTCCAGGGAGAGAGGTGGACCCTTGGGTAGCTTCCTAAGGTTAGAGGCCCCTAGGTGGAGGGCCAGAGGGCACCCTGGGGACTATCGTGCAAGTCCAGGGAGAGAGGTGGACCCCTGGGTAGCTTGCTGGGGTACAAGGCCTCTAGGTGGAGGGCCAGGGGGCACCCTGGGGCCTCTACTGCAAGGCCAGGGAGAGAGGTGGACCCCTTGGTAGCTTGCTTGGGTCAGAGACCCCTAGGTGGAGGGCCAGGGGGCACCTTGGGACCTCTACTGCAAGTCCAGGGAGAGAGGTGGACCCTTGGGTAGCTTCCTAAGGTTAGAGGCCCCTAGGTGGAGGGCCAGAGGGCACCCTGGGGACTATCGTGCAAGTCCAGGGAGAGAGGTGGACCCCTGGGTAGCTTGCTGGGGTACAAGGCCTCTAGGTGGAGGGCCAGGGGGCACCCTGGGGCCTCTACTGCAAGGCCAGGGAGAGAGGTGGACCCCTTGGTAGCTTGCTTGGGTCAGAGACCCCTAGGTGGAGGGCCAGGGGGCACCTTGGGACCTCTACTGCAAGTCTAGGGAGAGAGGTGGACCCATGGGTAGCTAGCTGGGGTAAGAGGCCCCTAAGTGGAGGGCAAGGGGGCACCCTGGGGCCTCTACTGCAAGTCCAGGGAGAGAGGTGGACCCCTGGGTAGCTTGCTGGGGTCAGAGGCCTCTAGGTGGAGGGCCAAGGGGCACCCTGGGGCCTATACTGCAAGTCCAGGGAGAGAGGTGGACCCCTGGGTAGCTTGCTGGGGTCTGTAGCCCATAGGTGGAGGTCCAGGGGGTACCCTGGGGCCTATACTGCAAATCCAGGGAGAGAGGTGGACCCCTGGGTAGCTTCCTAAGGTCAGAGGCCCCTAGGTGGAGGGCCAGGGGGCACCCTGGGGCCTATCCTGCAAGTCCAGGGAGAGAGGTGGACCCCTCGGTAGCTTGCTGGGGTACGAGGCCCCTAGGTGAAGGGCCAGGGGGCACCCTGGGGCCTCTATTGCAAGTCCAGGGAGAGAGGTGGACCCCTGGGTAGCTTCCTAAGGTCAGAGGCCCCTAGGTGGAGGGCCAGGGGGCACCCTGGGGCCTATCCTGCAAGTCCAGGGAGAGAGGTGTACCCCTGGGTAGCTTGCTGGGGTACGAGTCCCCTAGGTGGAGGGCCAGGGGGCACCCTGGGGCCTCTACTGCTAGTCCAGGGAGAGAGGTAGACCCCTGGGTAGCTTCCTGGGGTCAGAGTCCCCTAGGTGGAGGGTCAGGAGGTACCCTAGGGCCTCTACTGCAAGTCCAGGGAGAGAGGTGGACCCCTGGGTAGCTTGCTGGGGTCAGAGGCAACTAGGTGGAGGGCCAGGGGGCACCCTAGGGTCTACACTGCAAGTCCAGGGAGAGAGGTGGACCCCTGGGTAGTTTGCTGGGGTCAGAGGCCCCTAGGCGGAGGGACAGGGGGCTTCCTGGGGCCTCTACTGCAAGTCCAGGGAGAAATGTGGACCCCTGGGTAGCTTGCTAGGGTCAGAGGCCCCTAGGTGGAGGTCAAGGGGGCACCCTGGGGCCTTTACTGCAATCCCAGGGAGAGTTGTGGACCCTTGTGTAGCTTGCTGGGGTCAGAGGCCCCTTGGTGGAGGGTCAGGGGGCACCCTGGGGCCTATTCTGCAAGTCCAGGGAGAGAGGTGGACCTCTGGGTAGCTTGCTGGGGTCAGAGGCCCCTAGGTGGAGGGCCAGGGGGCACCCTGGGGCCTATCCTGCAAGTCCAGGGAGAGAGGTGGACCCCTGGGTAGCTTGCTGGGGTCAGAGGCCCCTAGGTGGAGGGCCAGGGGGCACCCTGGGGCCTCTACTGCAAGTCCAGGGAGAGAGGTGGACCCCTGGGTAGCTTGCTGGAGTCAGAGGCCTCTAGGTGGAAGGCCAGGGGGCACCCTGGGGCCTCTACTGCAAGTCCAGGGAGAGAGGTGGACCCCTGGGTAGCTTGCTGGGGTCTGAAGCCCATAGGTGGAGGGCCAGGGGTTACCCTGGGGCCTATACTTCAAGTCCAGGGAGAGAGGTGGACCCTTGGGTAGCTTCCTAAGGTTAGAGGCCCCTAGGTGGAGGGCCAGAGGGCACCCTGGGGACTATCGTGCAAGTCCAGGGAGAGAGGTGGACCCCTGGGTAGCTTGCTGGGGTACAAGGCCTCTAGGTGTAGGGCCAGGGGGCACCCTGGGGCCTCTACTGCAAGGCCAGGGAGAGAGGTGGACCCCTTGGTAGCTTGCTTGGGTCAGAGACCCCTAGGTGGAGGGCCAGGGGGCACCTTGGGGCCTCTACTGCAAGTCTAGGGAGAGAGGTGGACCCATGGGTAGCTAGCTGGGGTAAGAGGCCCCTAAGTGGAGGGCAAGGGGGCACCCTGGGGCCTCTACTGCAAGTCCAGGGAGAGAGGTGGACCCCTGGGTAGTTTGCTGGGGTCAGAGACCCCAAGGCGGAGGGACAGGGGGCTTCCTGGGGCCTCTACTGCAAGTCCAGTTAGAGAGGTGGACCCCTGGGTAGCTTGCTGGGGTCAGAGGCCTCTAGGTGAAGGGCCAAGGGGCACCCTGGGGCCTATACTGCAAGTCCAGGGAGAGAGGTGGACCCCTGGGTAGCTTCCTAATGTCAGAGGCCCCTAGGTGGAGGGCAAGGGGGCACCCTGGGGCCTATACTGCAAGTCCAGGGAGAGAGGTGGACCCCTGGGTAGCTTCCTAATGTCAGAGGCCCCTAGGTGGAGGGCAAGGGGGCACCCTGGGGCCTATCCTGCAAGTCCAGGGAGAGAGGTGGACCCCTGGGTAGCTTGCTGGGGTACGAGGCCCCTAGGTGGAGGGCCAGGGGGCACCCTGGGGCCTCTACTGCAAGTCCAGGGAGAGAGGTGGACCCCTGGGTAGCTTCCTAAGGTCAGAGGCCCCAAGGTGGAGGGCCAGGGGGCACCCTGGGGCCTATACTTCAAGTCCAGGGAGAGAGGTGGACCCCTGGGTAGCTTGCTGGGGTACGAGTCCCCTAGGTGGAGGGCCAGGGGGCACTCTGGGGCCTCTACTGCAAGTCCAGGGAGAGAGGTGGACCCCTGGGTAGCTTCCTGGGGTCAGAGTCCCCTAAGTGGAGGGTCAGGAGGTACCCTAGGGCCTCTACTGCAAGTCCAGGGAGAGAGGTGGACCCCTGGGTAGCTTGCTGGGGTCAGAGGCAAATAGGTGGAGGACCAGGGGGCACCCTAGGGTCTACACTGCAAGTCCAGGGAGAGAGGTGGACCCCTGGGTAGCTTCCTAAGGTCAGAGGCCCCTAGGTGGAGGGCCAGGGGGCACCCTGGGGCCTATCCTGCAAGTCCAGGGAGAGATGTGGACCCCTGGGTAGCTTGCTGGGGTACGAGGCCCCTAGGTGGAGGGCCAGGGGGCACCCTGGGGCCTCTACTGCAAGTCCAGGGAGAGAGGAGGACCCCTGGGTAGCTTGCTGGGGTCAGAGGCAACTAGGTGGAGGGACAGGGGTACCCTGGGGCCTAGACTGCAAGTCCAGGGAGAGAGGTGGACCCCTGGGTAGCTTCCTGAGGTCAAAGGCCCCTAGGTGGAGGGCCAGGGGGCACCCTGGGGCCTATCCTGCAAGTCCAAGGAGAGAGGTGGACCCCTGGGTTGCTTGCTGGGGTACGAGGCCCCTAGTTGGAGGGCCAGGGGGCACCCTGGGGCCTCTACTGCAAGCCCAGGGAGAGAGGTGGACCCCTGGTTAGCTTGCTGGGGTCGGAAGCCCCTTGGTCTATGGCCAGGGGGCACCCTGGGGCCTATACTGCAAGTCCAGGGAGAGAGGTGGACCCATGGGTAGCTTACTGGGGTCAGAGGCCCCTAGGTGGAGGGCCAGGGGCTTCCTGGGGCCTCTACTGCAAGTCTAGGCAGAGAGGTGGACCCCTGGGTAGCTTGCTGGGGTCAGAGGCCCCTAGGTGGAGGGCCAGGGGGCACCCTGGGGCCTCTACTGCAAGTCCAGGGAAAGAGGTGGACCCCTGGGTAGCTTGCTGGGGTCAGAGGCCTCTAGGTGGAGGGCCAGGGGGCACCCTGGGGCCTCTACTGCAAGTCTAGGGAGAGAGGTGGACCCATGGGTAGCTAGCTGGTGTAAGAGGCCCCTAAGTGGAGGGCCAGGGGGCACCCTGGGGCCTCTACTGCAAGTCCAGGGATAGAGGTGGACCCCTGGGTAGCTTGCTGGGGTCTGAAGCCCATAGGTGGAGGGCCAGGGGGTACCCTGGGGCCTATACTTCAAGTCCAGGGAGAGAGGTGGACCCTTGGGTAGCTTCCTAAGGTTAGAGGCCCCTAGGTGGAGGGCCAGAGGGCACCCTGGGGACTATCGTGCAAGTCCAGGGAGAGAGGTGGACCCCTGGGTAGCTTGCTGGGGTACAAGGCCTCTAGGTGGAGGGCCAGGGGGCACCCTGGGGCCTATCTTGCAAGTCCAGGGAGTAAGGTGGACCCCTGAGTAGCTTGCTGGGGTACGAGGCCCCTAGGTGGAGGGCCAGGGGGCACCCTGGGGCCTCTACTGCAAGTCCAGGGAGAGAGGTGGACCCCTGGGTAGCTTGCTGGGGTCTGAAGCCCATATTTGGAGGGCCAGGGGGCACCCTGGGGCCTCTACTGCAAGTCTAGGGAGAGAGGTGGACCCATGGGTAGCTAGCTGGGGTAAGAGGCCCCTAAGTGGAGGGCCAGGGGGCACCCTGGGGCCTCTACTGCAAGTCCAGGGAGAGAGGTGGACCCCAGGGTAGTTTGCTGGGGTCAGAGGCCCCTAGGCGGAGGGACAGTGGGCTTCCTGGGGCCTCTACTGCAAGTCCAGGGAGAAAGGTGGACCCCTGGGTAGCTTGCTAGGGTCAGAGGCCCCTAGGTGGAGGTCAAGGGGGCACCCTGGGGCCTTTACTGCAATCCCAGGGAGAGTTGTGGACCCTTGTGTAGCTTGCTGGGGTCAGAGGCCCCTTGGTGGAGGGTCAGGGGGCACCCTGGGGCCTATTCTGCAAGTCCAGGGAGAGAGGTTGACCTCTGGGTAGCTTGCTGGGGTCAGAGGCCCCTAGGTGGAGGGCCAGGGGGCACCCTGGGGCCTATCCTGCAAGTCCAGGGAGAGAGGTGGACCCATTGGTAGCTAGCTGGGGTAAGAGGCCCCTAAGTGGAGGGCAAGGGGGCACCCTGGGGCCTCTACTGCAAGTCCAGGGAGAGAGGTGGACCCCTGGGTAGTTTGCTGGGGTCAGAGGCCCCAAGGCGGAGGGACAGGGGGCTCCCTGGGGCCTCTACTGCAAGTCCAGGGAGAGAGGTGGACCCCTGGGTAGCTTGCTGGGGTCAGAGGCCTCTAGGTGGAGGGCCAAGGGGCACCCTGGGGCGTATACTGCAAGTCCAGGGAGAGAGGTGGACCCCTGGGTAGCTTGCTGGGGTCTGTAGCCCATAGGTGGAGGTCCAGGGGGTACCCTGGGGCCTATACTGCAAATCCAGGGAGAGAGGTGGACCCCTGGGTAGATTCCTAAGGTCAGAGGCCCCTAGGTGGAGGGCCAGGGGGCACCCTGGGGCCTATCCTGCAAGTCCAGGGAGAGAGGTGGACCCCTGGGTAGCTTGCTGGGGTACGAGGCCCCTAGGTGAAGGGCCAGGGGGCACCCTGGGGCCTCTATTGCAAGTCCAGGGAGAGAGGTGGACCCCTGGGTAGCTTCCTAAGGTCAGAGGCCCCTAGGTGGAGGGCCAGGGGGCACCCTGGGTCCTATCCTGCAAGTCCAGGGAGAGAGGTGGACCCCTGGGTAGCTTGCTGGGGTACGAGTCCCCTAGGTGGAGGGCCAGGGGGCACCCTGGGGCCTCTACTGCTAGTCCAGGGAGAGAGGTGGACCCCTGGGTAGCTTCCTGGGGTCAGAGTCCCCTAGGTGGAGGGTCAGGAGGTACCCTAGGGCCTCTACTGCAAGTCCAGGGAGAGAGGTGGACCCCTGGGTAGCTTGCTGGGGTCAGAGGCAACTAGGTGGAGGGCCAGGGGGCACCCTAGGGTCTACACTGCAAGTCCAGGGAGAGAGGTGGACCCCTGGGTAGTTTGCTGGGGTCAGAGGCCCCTAGGCGGAGGGACAGGGGGCTTCCTGGGGCCTCTACTGCAAGTCCAGGGAGAAAGGTGGACCCCTGGGTAGCTTGCTAGGGTCAGAGGCCCCTAGGTGGAGGTCAAGGGGGCACCCTGGGGCCTTTACTGCAATCCCAGGGAGAGTTGTGGACCCTTGTGTAGCTTGCTGGGGTCAGAGGCCCCTTGGTGGAGGGTCAGGGGGCACCCTGGGGCCTATTCTGCAAGTCCAGGGAGAGAGGTGGACCTCTGGGTAGCTTGCTGGGGTCAGAGGCCCCTAGGTGGAGGGCCAGGGGGCACCCTGGGGCCTATCCTGCAAGTCCAGGGAGAGAGGTGGACCCCTGGGTAGCTTGCTGGGGTCAGAGGCCCCTAGGTGGAGGGCCAGGGGGCACCCTGGGGCCTCTACTGCAAGTCCAGGGAGAGAGGTGGACCCCTGGGTAGCTTGCTGGAGTCAGAGGCCTCTAGGTGGAAGGCCAGGGGGCACCCTGGGGCCTCTACTGCCAGTCCAGGGAGAGAGGTGGACCCCTGGGTAGCTTGCTGGGGTCAGAGGCCTCTAGGTGGAGGGCCAAGGGGCACCCTGGGGCCTATACTGCAAGTCCAGGGAGAGAGGTGGACCCCTGGGTAGCTTGCTGGGGTCTGTAGCCCATAGGTGGAGGTCCAGGGGGTACCCTGGGGCCTATACTGCAAGTCCAGGGAGAGAGGTGGACCCCTGGGTAGCTTTCTAATGTCAGAGGCCCCTAGGTGGAGGGCCAGGGGGCACCCTGGGGCCTATCCTGCAAGTCCAGGGAGAGAGGTGGACCCCTGGGTAGCTTGCTGGGGTACGAGGCCCCTAGGTGGAGGGCCAGGGGGCACCCTGGGGCCTCTACTGCAAGTCCAGGGAGAGAGGTGGACCCCTGGGTAGCTTCCTAAGGTCAGAGGCCCCTAGGTGGAGGGCCAGGGGGCACCCTGGGGCCTATCCTGCAAGTCCAAGGAGAGAGGTGGACCCCTGGGTTGCTTGCTGGGGTACGAGGCCCCTAGTTGGAGGGCCAGGGGGCACCCTGGGGCCTCTACTGCAAGCCCAGGGAGAGAGGTGGACCCCTGGTTAGCTTGCTGGGGTCGGAAGCCCCTTGGTCTATGGCCAGGGGGCACCCTGGGGCCTATACTGCAAGTCCAGGGAGAGAGGTGGACCCATGGGTAGCTTACTGGGGTCAGAGGCCCCTAGGTGGAGGGCCAGGGGCTTCCTGGGGCCTCTACTGCAAGTCTAGGCAGAGAGGTGGACCCCTGGGTAGCTTGCTGGGGTCAGAGGCCCCTAGGTGGAGGGCCAGGGGGCACCCTGGGGCCTCTACTGCAAGTCCAGGGAAAGAGGTGGACCCCTGGGTAGCTTGCTGGGGTCAGAGGCCTCTAGGTGGAGGGCCAGGGGGCACCCTGGGGCCTCTACTGCAAGTCTAGGGAGAGAGGTGGACCCATGGGTAGCTAGCTGGTGTAAGAGGCCCCTAAGTGGAGGGCCAGGGGGCACCCTGGGGCCTCTACTGCAAGTCCAGGGATAGAGGTGGACCCCTGGGTAGCTTGCTGGGGTCTGAAGCCCATAGGTGGAGGGCCAGGGGGTACCCTGGGGCCTATACTTCAAGTCCAGGGAGAGAGGTGGACCCTTGGGTAGCTTCCTAAGGTTAGAGGCCCCTAGGTGGAGGGCCAGAGGGCACCCTGGGGACTATCGTGCAAGTCCAGGGAGAGAGGTGGACCCCTGGGTAGCTTGCTGGGGTACAAGGCCTCTAGGTGGAGGGCCAGGGGGCACCCTGGGGCCTATCTTGCAAGTCCAGGGAGTAAGGTGGACCCCTGAGTAGCTTGCTGGGGTACGAGGCCCCTAGGTGGAGGGCCAGGGGGCACCCTGGGGCCTCTACTGCAAGTCCAGGGAGAAAGGTGGACCCCTGGGTAGCTTGCTAGGGTCAGAGGCCCCTAGGTGGAGGTCAAGGGGGCACCCTGGGGCCTTTACTGCAATCCCAGGGAGAGTTGTGGACCCTTGTGTAGCTTGCTGGGGTCAGAGGCCCCTTGGTGGAGGGTCAGGGGGCACCCTGGGGCCTATTCTGCAAGTCCAGGGAGAGAGGTGGACCTCTGGGTAGCTTGCTGGGGTCAGAGGCCCCTAGGTGGAGGGCCAGGGGGCACCCTGGGGCCTATCCTGCAAGTCCAGGGAGAGAGGTGGACCCCTGGGTAGCTTGCTGGGGTCAGAGGCCCCTAGGTGGAGGGCCAGGGGGCACCCTGGGGCCTCTACTGCAAGTCCAGGGAGAGAGGTGGACCCCTGGGTAGCTTGCTGGAGTCAGAGGCCTCTAGATGGAGGGCCAGGGGGCACCCTGGGGCCTCTACTGCAAGTCCAGGGAGAGAGGTGGACCCCTGGGTAGCTTGCTGGGGTCTGAAGCCCATAGGTGGAGGGCCAGGGGGTACCCTGGGGCCTATACTTCATGTCCAGGGAGAGAGGTGGACCCTTGGGTAGCTTCCTAAGGTTAGAGGCCCCTAGGTGGAGGGCCAGAGGGCACTCTGGGGACTATCGTGCAAGTCCAGGGAGAGAGGTGGACCCCTGGGTAGCTTGCTGGGGTACAAGGCCTCTAGGTGGAGGGCCAGGGGGCACCCTGGGGCCTCTACTGCAAGGCCAGGGAGAGAGGTGGACCCCTTGGTAGCTTGCATGGGTCAGAGACCCCTAGGTGGAGGGCCAGGGGGCACCTTGGGACCTCTACTGCAAGTCTAGGGAGAGAGGTGGACCCATGGGTAGCTAGCTGGGGTAAGAGGCCCCTAAGTGGAGGGCAAGGGGGCACCCTGGGGCCTCTACTGCAAGTCCAGGGAGAGAGGTGGACCCCTGGGTAGTTTGCTGGGGTCAGAGGCCCCAAGGCGGAGGGACAGGGGGCTCCCTGGGGCCTCTACTGCAAGTCCAGGGAGAGAGGTGGACCCCTGGGTAGCTTGCTGGGGTCAGAGGCCTCTAGGTGGAGGGCCAAGGGGCACCCTGGGGCCTATACTGCAAGTCCAGGGAGAGAGGTGGACCCCTGGGTAGCTTGCTGGGGTCTGTAGCCCCTAGGTGGAGGTCCAGGGGGTACCCTGGGGCCTCTACTTCAAATCCAGGGAGAGAGGTGGACCCCTGGGTAGCTTCCTAAGGTCAGAGGCCCCTAGGTGGAGGGCCAGGGGGCACCCTGGGGCCTATCCTGCAAGTCCAGGGAGAGAGGTGGACCCCTGGGTAGCTTGCTGGGGTACGAGGCCCCTAGGTGAAGGGCCAGGGGGCACCCTGGGGCCTCTATTGCAAGTCCAGGGAGAGAGGTGGACCCCTGGGTAGCTTCCTAAGGTCAGAGGCCCCTAGGTGGAGGGCCAGGGGCACCCTGGGCCTATCCTGCAAGTCCAGGGAGAGAGGTGGACCCCTGGGTAGCTTGCTGGGGTACGAGTCCCCTAGGTGGAGGGCCAGGGGGCACCCTGGGGCCTCTACTGCTAGTCCAGGGAGAGAGGTGGACCCCTGGGTAGCTTCCTGGGGTCAGAGTCCCCTAGGTGGAGGGTCAGGAGGTACCCTAGGGCCTCTACTGCAAGTCCAGGGAGAGAGGTGGACCCCTGGGTAGCTTGCTGGGGTCAGAGGCAACTAGGTGGAGGGCCAGGGGGCACCCTAGGGTCTACACTGCAAGTCCAGGGAGAGAGGTGGACCCCTGGGTAGTTTGCTGGGGTCAGAGGCCCCTAGGCGGAGGGACAGGGGGCTTCCTGGGGCCTCTACTGCAAGTCCAGGGAGAGAGGTGGACCCCTGGGTAGCTTGCTGGGGTCAGAGGCCCCTAGGTGGAGGGCCAGGGGGCACCCTGGGGCCTCTACTGCGAGTCCAGGGAGAGAGGTGGACCCCTGGGTAGCTTGCTGGAGTCAGAGGCCTCTAGGTGGAAGGCCAGGGGGCACCCTGGGGCCTCTACTGCAAGTCCAGGGAGAGAGGTGGTCCCCTGGGTAGCTTGCTGGGGTCCGAAGCCCATAGGTGGAGGGCCAGGGGGTACCCTGGGGCCTATACTTCAAGTCCAGGGAGAGGTGGACCCTTGGGTAGCTTCCTAAGGTTAGAGGCCCCTAGGTGGAGGGCCAGAGGGCACCCTGGGGACTATCGTGCAAGTCCAGGGAGAGAGGTGGACCCCTGGGTAGCTTGCTGGGGTACAAGGCCTCTAGGTGGAGGGCCAGGGGGCACCCTGGGGCCTCTACTGCAAGGCCAGGGAGAGAGGTGGACCCCTTGGTAGCTTGCTTGGGTCAGAGACCCCTAGGTGGAGGGACAGGGGGCACCTTGGGGCCTCTACTGCAAGTCTAGGGAGAGAGGTGGACCCATGGGTAGCTAGCTGGGGTAAGAGGCCCCTAAGTGGAGGGCAAGGGGGCACCCTGGGGCCTCTACTGCAAGTCCAGGGAGAGAGGTGGACCCCTGGGTAGTTTGCTGGGGTCAGAGGCCCCAAGGCGGAGGGACAGGGGGCTTCCTGGGGCCTCTACTGCAAGTCCAGGGAGAGAGGTGGATCCCTGGGTAGCTTGCTGGGGTCAGAGGCCTCTAGGTGGAGGGCCAAGGGGCACCCTGGGGCCTATACTGCAAGTCCAGGGAGAGAGGTGGACCCCTGGGTAGCTTGCTTGGGTCAGAGACCCCTAGGTGGAGGGCCAGGGGGCACCTTGGGGCCTCTACTGCAAGTCTAGGTAGAGAGGTGGACCCCTGGGTAGCTTGCTGGGGTCAGACGCCTCTAGGTGGAGGGCCAAGGGGCTTCCTGGGGCCTCTACTGCAAGTCCAGGGAGAGAGGTGGACCCCTGGGTAGCTTGCTGGGGTCTGTAGCCCATATTTGGAGGGCCAGGGGGCACCCTGGGGCCTCTACTGCAAGTCTAGGGAGAGAGGTGGACCCATGGGTAGCTAGCTGGGGTAAGAGGCCCCTAAGTGGAGGGCCAGGGGGCACCCTGGGGCCTCTACTGCAAGTCCAGGGAGAGAGGTGGACCCCTGGGTAGTTTGCTGGGGTCAGAGGCCCCTAGGCGGAGGGACAGGGGGCTTCCTGGGGCCTCTACTGCAAGTCCAGGGAGAGAGGTGGACCCCTGGGTAGTTTGCTGGGGTCAGAGGCCCCAAGGCGGAGGGACAGGGGGCTTCCTGGGGCCTCTACTGCAAGTCAAGGGAGAGAGGTGGACCCCTGGGTAGCTTGCTGGGGTCAGAGGCCTCTAGGTGGAGGGCCAAGGGGCACCCTGGGGCCTATACTGCAAGTCCAGGGAGAGAGGTGGACCCCTGGGTAGCTTGCTTGGGTCAGAGACCCCTAGGTGGAGGGCCAGGGGGCACCTTGGGGCCTCTACTGCAAGTCTAGGTAGAGAGGTGGACCCCTGGGTAGCTTGCTGGGGTAAGAGGCCTCTAGGTGGAGGGCCAAGGGGCTTCCTGGGGCCTCTACTGCAAGTCCAGGGAGAGAGGTGGACCCCTGGGTAGCTTGCTGGGGTCAGAGGCCTCTAGGTGGAGGGCCAAGGGGCACCCTGGGGCCTATACTCAAGTCCAGGGAGAGAGGTGGACCCCTGGGTAGCTTGCTGGGGTCTGTAGCCCATAGGTGGAGGTCCAGGGGGTACCCTGGGGCCTATACTGCAAGTCCAGGGAGAGAGGTGGACCCCTGGGTAGCTTCCTAATGTCAGAGGCCCCTAGGTGGAGGGCCAGGGGGCACCCTGGGGCCTATCCTGCAAGTCCAGGGAGAGAGGTGGACCCCTGGGTAGCTTGCTGGGGTACGAGGCCCCTAGGTGGAGGGCCAGGGGGCACCCTGGGGCCTCTACTGCAAGTCCAGGGAGAGAGGTGGACCCCTGGGTAGCTTCCTAAGGTCAGAGGCCCCTAGGTGGAGGGCCAGGGGGCACCCTGGGGCCTATACTTCAAGTCCAGGGAGAGAGGTGGACCCCTGGGTAGCTTGCTGGGGTACGAGTCCCCTAGGTGGAGGGCCAGGGGGCACCCTGGGGCCTCTACTGCAAGTCCAGGGAGAGAGGTGGACCCCTGGGTAGCTTCCTGGGGTCAGAGTCCCCTAGGTGGAGGGTCAGGAGGTACCCTAGGGCCTCTACTGCAAGTCCAGGGAGAGAGGGGGACCCCTGGGTAGCTTGCTGGGGTCAGAGGCAAATAGGTGGAGGACCAGGGGGCACCCTAGGGTCTACACTGCAAGTCCAGGGAGAGAGGTGGACCCCTGGGTAGCTTCCTAATGTCAGAGGCCCCTAGGTGGAGGGCCAGGGGGCACCCTGGGGCCTATCCTGCAAGTCCAGGGAGAGATGTGGACCCCTGGGTAGCTTGCTGGGGTACGAGGCCCCTAGGTGGAGGGCCAGGGGGCACCCTGGGGCCTCTACTGCAAGTCCAGGGAGAGAGGAGGACCCCTGGGTAGCTTGCTGGGGTCAGAGGCAACTAGGTGGAGGGACAGGGGTACCCTGGGGCCCAGACTGCAAGTCCAGGGAGAGAGGTGGACCCCTGGGTAGCTTCCTGAGGTCAAAGGCCCCTAGGTGGAGGGTCAGGGGGCACCCTGGGGCCTATCCTGCAAGTCCAAGGAGAGAGGTGGACCCCTGGGTTGCTTGCTGGGGTACGAGGCCCCTAGTTGGAGGGCCAGGGGGCACCCTGGGGCCTCTACTGCAAGCCCAGGGAGAGAGGTGGACCCCTGGTTAGCTTGCTGGGGTCGGAAGCCCCTTGGTCTATGGCCAGGGGGCACCCTGGGGCCTATACTGCAAGTCCAGGGAGAGAGGTGGACCCATGGGTAGCTTACTGGGGTCAGAGGCCCCTAGGTGGAGGGCCAGGGGCTTCCTGGGGCCTCTACTGCAAGTCTAGGCAGAGAGGTGGACCCCTAGGTAGCTTGCTGGGGTCAGAGGCCCCTAGGTGGAGGGCCAGGGGGCACCCTGGGGCCTCTACTGCAAGTCCAGGGAAAGAGGTGGACCCCTGGGTAGCTTGCTGGGGTCAGAGGCCTCTAGGTGGAGGGCCAGGGGGCACCCTGGGGCCTCTACTGCAAGTCTAGGGAGAGAGGTGGACCCATGGGTAGCTAGCTGGTGTAAGAGGCCCCTAAGTGGAGGGCCAAGGGGCACCCTGGGGCCTCTACTGCAAGTCCAGGGATAGAGGAGGACCCCTGGGTAGCTTGCTGGGGTCTGAAGCCCATAGGTGGAGGGCCAGGGGGTACCCTGGGGCCTATACTTCAAGTCCAGGGAGAGAGGTGGACCCTTGGGTAGCTTCCTAAGGTTAGAGGCCCCTAGGTGGAGGGCCAGAGGGCACCCTGGGGACTATCGTGCAAGTCCAGGGAGAGAGGTGGACCCCTGGGTAGCTTGCTGGGGTACAAGGCCTCTAGGTGGAGGGCCAGGGGGCACCCTGGGGCCTATCTTGCAAGTCCAGGGAGTAAGGTGGACCCCTGAGTAGCTTGCTGGGGTACGAGGCCCCTAGGTGGAGGGCCAGGGGGCACCCTGGGGCCTCTACTGCAAGTCCAGGGAGAGAGGTGGACCCCTGGGTAGCTTGCTGGGGTCTGAAGCCCATATTTGGAGGGCCAGGGGGCACCCTGGGGCCTCTACTGCAAGTCTAGGGAGAGAGGTGGACCCATGGGTAGCTAGCTGGGGTAAGAGGCCCCTAAGTGGAGGGCCAGGGGGCACCCTGGGGCCTCTACTGCAAGTCCAGGGAGAGAGGTGGACCCCTGGGTAGTTTGCTGGGGTCAGAGGCCCCTAGGCGGAGGGACAGGGGGCTTCCTGGGGCCTCTACTGCAAGTCCAGGGAGAAAGGTGGACCCCTGGGTAGCTTGCTAAGGTCAGAGGCCCCTAGGTGGAGGTCAAGGGGGCACCCTGGGGCCTTTACTGCAATCCCAGGGAGAGTTGTGGACCCTTGTGTAGCTTGCTGGGGTCAGAGGCCCCTTGGTGGAGGGTCAGGGGGCACCCTGGGGCCTATTCTGCAAGTCCAGGGAGAGAGGTGGACCTCTGGGTAGCTTGCTGGGGTCAGAGGCCCCTAGGTGGAGGGCCAGGGGGCACCCTGGGTCCTATCCTGCAAGTCCAGGGAGAGAGGTGGACCCCTGGGTAGCTTGCTGGGGTCAGAGGCCCCTAGGTGGAGGGCCAGGGGGCACCCTGGGGCCTCTACTGCAAGTCCAGGGAGAGAGGTGGACCCCTGGGTAGCTTGCTGGAGTCAGAGGCCTCTAGGTGGAGGGCCAGGGGGCACCCTGGGGCCTCTACTGCAAGTCCAGGGAGAGAGGTGGACCCCTGGGTAGCTTGCTGGGGTCTGAAGCCCATAGGTGGAGGGCCAGGGGGTACCCTGGGGCCTATACTTCAAGTCCAGGGAGAGAGGTGGACCCTTGGGTAGCTTCCTAAGGTTAGAGGCCCCTAGGTGGAGGGCCAGAGGGCACCCTGGGGACTATCGTGCAAGTCCAGGGAGAGAGGTGGACCCCTGGGTAGCTTGCTGGGGTACAAGGCCTCTAGGTGGAGGGCCAGGGGGCACCCTGGGGCCTCTACTGCAAGGCCAGGGAGAGAGGTGGACCCCTTGGTAGCTTGCTGGGGTACGAGGCCCCTAGGTGGAGGGCCAGGGGGCACCCTGGGGCCTCTACTGCAAGTCTAGGGAGAGAGGTGGACCCCTGGGTAGCTTGCTGGGGTCTGAAGCCCATATTTGGAGGGCCAGGGGGCACCCTGGGGCCTCTACTGCAATCCCAGGGAGAGTTGTGGACCCTTGTGCAGCTTGCTGGGGTCAGAGGCCCCTTGGTGGAGGGTCAGGGGGCACCCTGGGGCCTATTCTGCAAGTCCAGGGAGAGAGGTCGACCTCTGGGTAGCTTGCTGGGGTCAGAGGCCCCTAGGTGGAGGGCCAGGGGGCACCCTGGGGCCTATCCTGCAAGTCCAGGGAGAGAGGTGGACCCCTGGGTAGCTTGCTGGGGTACGAGGCCCATAGGTGGAGGGCCAGGGGGCACCCTGGGGCCTCTACTGCAACTCCAGGGAGAGAGGTGGACCCCTGGGTAGCTTGCTGGGGTCAGAGGCCCCTAGGTGGAAGGCCAGGGGCACCCTAGGGCCTCTACTGCAAGACCAGGGAAAGAGGTGGACCCCTGGGTAGCTTGCTGGGGTCAGAGGCCTCTAGGTGGAGGGCCAGGGGGCACCCTGGGGCCTCTACTGCAAGTCTAGGGAGAGAGGTGGACCCATGGGTAGCTAGCTGGGGTAAGAGGCCCCTAAGTGGAGGGCCAGGGGGCACCCTGGGGCCTCTACTGCAAGTCCAGGGAGAGAGGTGGACCCCTGGGTAGCTTGCTGGGGTCTGAAGCCCATAGGTGGAGGGCCAGGGGGTACCCTGGGGCCTATACTTCAAGTCCAGGGAGAGAGGTGGACCCTTGGGTAGCTTCCTAAGGTTAGAGGCCCCTAGGTGGAGGGCCAGAGGGCACCCTGGGGACTATCGTGCAAGTCCAGGGAGAGAGGTGGACCCCTGGGTAGCTTGCTGGGGTACAAGGCCTCTAGGTGGAGGGCCAGGGGGCACCCTGGGGCCTATCTTGCAAGTCCAGGGAGTAAGGTGGACCCCTGAGTAGCTTGCTGGGGTACGAGGCCCCTAGGTGGAGGGACAGGGGGCTTCCTGGGGCCTCTACTGCAAGTCCAGGGAGAAAGGTGGACCCCTGGGTAGCTTGCTAGGGTCAGAGGCCCCTAGGTGGAGGTCAAAGGGGCACCCTGGGGCCTTTACTGCAATCCCAGGGAGAGTTGTGGACCCTTGTGTAGCTTGCTGGGGTCAGAGGCCCCTTGGTGGACGGTCAGGGGGCACCCTGGGGCCTATTCTGCAAGTCCAGGGAGAGAGGTGGACCTCTGGGTAGCTTGCTGGGGTCAGAGGCCCCTAGGTGGAGGGCCAGGGGGCACCCTGGGGCCTATCCTGCAAGTCCAGGGAGAGAGGTGGACCCCTGGGTAGCTTGCTGGGGTCTGAAGCCCATAGGTGGAGGGCCAGGGGGCACCCTGGGGCCTCTAATGCAAGTCTAGGGAGAGAGCTGGACCCATGGGTAGCTAGCTGGGGTAAGAGGCCCCTGAGTGGAGGGCCAGGGGGCACCCTGGGGCCTCTACTGCAAGTCCAGGGAGAGAGGTGGACCCCTGGGTAGTTTGCTGGGGTCAGAGGCCCCTAGGCGGAGGGACAGGGGGCTTCCTGGGGCCTCTACTGCAAGTCCAGGGAGAAGGTGGACCCCGGGGTAGCTTGCTAGGGTCAGAGGCCCCTAGGTGGAGGTCAAGGGGGCACCCTGGGGCCTTTACTGCAATCCCAGGGAGAGTTGTGGACCCTTGTGTAGCTTGCTGGGGTCAGAGGCCCCTTGGTGGAGGGTCAGGGGGCACCCTTGGGCCTATTCTGCAAGTCCAGGGAGAGAGGTGGACCTCTGGGTAGCTTGCTGGGGTCAGAGGCCCCTAGGTGGAGGGCCAGGGGGCACCCTGGGGCCTATCCTAAAAGTCCAGGGAGAGAGGTGGACCCCTGGGTAGCTTGCTGGGGTACGAGGCCCCTAGGTGGAGGGCCAGGGGGCACCCTGGGGCCTCTACTGCAAGTCCAGGGAAAGAGGTGGACCCCTAGGTAGCTTGCTGGGGTCAGAGGCCTCTAGGTGGAGGGCCAGGGGGCACCCTGGGGCCTCTACTGCAAGTCCAGGGAGAGAGGTGGACCCCTGGGTAGTTTGCTGGGGTCTGAAGCCCATAGGTGGAGGGCCAGGGGGCACCCTGGGGCCTCTACTGCAAGTCCAGGGAAAGAGGTGGACCCCTAGGTAGCTTGCTGGGGTCAGAGGCCTCTAGGTGGAGGGCCAGGGGGCACCCTGGGGCCTCTACTGCAAGTCCAGGGAGAGAGGTGGACCCCTGGGTAGTTTGCTGGGGTCTGAAGCCCATAGGTGGAGGGCCAGGGGGTAACCCGGGGCCTATACATCAAGTCCAGGGAGAGAGGTGGACCCCTGGGTAGCTTCCTAAGGTCAGAGGCAAAAGTGGAGGGCCAGGGGGCACCCTGGGGCCTATCCTGCAAGTCCAGGGAGAGAGGTGGACCCCTGGGTAGCTTGCTGGGGTACGAGTCCCCTAGGTGGAGGGCCAGGGGGCACCCTGGGGCCTCTACTGCAAGCCCAGGGAGAGAGGTGGACCCCTGGGTAGCTTCCTGGGGTCAGAGTCCCCTAGGTGGAGGGTCAGGAGGTACCCTAGGGCCTCTACTGCAAGTCCAGGGAGAGAGGTGGACCCCTGGGTAGCTTGCTGGGGTCAGAGGCAACTAGGTGGAGGGCCAGGGGGCACCCTAGGGTCTACACTGCAAGTCCAGGGAGAGAGGTGGACCCCTGGGTAGCTTCCTAAGGTCAGAGGCCCCAAGGTGGAGGGCCAGGGGGCACCCTGGGGCCTCTACTGCAAGTCCAGGGAGAGAGGTGGACCCCTGGGTAGCTTGCTGGGGTCTAAAGCCCATAGGTGGAGGGCCAGGGGGCACCCTGGGGCCTCTACTGCAAGTCTAGGGAGAGAGGTGGACCCATGGGTAGCTAGCTTGGGTAAGAGGCCCCTAAGTGGAGGGCCAGGGGGCACCCTGGGGCCTCTACTGCAAGTCCAGGGAGAGAGGTGGACCCCTGGGTAGTTTGCTCGGGTCAGAGGCCCCTAGGCGGAGGGACAGGGGGCTTCCTGGGGCCTCTACTGCAAGTCCAGGGAGAAAGGTGGATCCCTGGGTAGCTTGCTAGGGTCAGAGGCCCCTAGGTTGAGGTCAAGGGGGCACCCTGGGACCTTTACTGCAATCCCAGGGAGAGTTGTGGACCCTTGTGTAGCTTGCTGGGGTCAGAGGCCCCTTGGTGGAGGGTCAGGGGGCACCCTGGGGCCTATTCTGCAAGTCCAGGGAGAGAGGTGGACCTCTGGGTAGCTTGCTGGGGTCAGAGGCCCCTAGGTGGAGGGCCAGGGGACACCTTGGGGCCTCTACTTCAAGTCAAGGGAGAGAGGTGGACCCTTGGGTAGATTGCTGGGGTCAGCGGCCTCTAGGTGGAGGGCCAAGGGGCACCCTGGGGCCTATACTGCAAGCCCAGGGAGAGAGGTGGACCCCTGGGTAGCTTGCTGGAGTCTGTAGCCCATAGGTGGAAGGCCAGGGGGTACCCTGGGGCCTATCCTGCAATCCCAGGGAGAGTTGTGGACCCTTGTGTAGCTTGCTGGGGTCAGAGGCCCCTAGGTGGAGGGCCAGGGGGCACCCTGGGGCCTCTACTGCAAGCCCAGGGAGAGAGGTGGACCCCTGGGTAGCTTCCTGGGGTCAGAGTCCCCTAGGTGGAGGGTCAGGAGGTACCCTAGGGCCTCTACTGCAAGTCCATGGAGAGAGGTGGACCCCTGGGTAGCTTGCTGGGGTCAGAGGCAACTAGTTGGAGGGCCAGGGGGCACCCTAGTGTCTACACTGCAAGTCCAGGGAGAGAGGTGGACCCCTGGGTAGCTTCCTAAGGTCAGAGGCCCCTAGGTGGAGGGCCAGGGGGCACCCTGGGGCCTCTACTGCAAGTCCAGGGAGAGAGGTGGACCCCTGGGTTGCTTGCTGGGGTCTGAAGCCCATAGGTGGAGGGCCAAGGGGCACCCTGGGGCCTCTACTGCAAGTCTAGGGAGAGAGGTGGACCCCTGGGTAGTTTGCTGGGGTCAGAGGCCCCTAGGCGGAGGGACAGGGGGCTTCCTGGGGCCTCTACTGCAAGTCCAGGGAGAAAGGTGGACCCCTGGGTAGCTTGCTAGGGTCAGAGGCCCCTAGGTGGAGGTCAAGGGGGCACCCTGGGACCTTTACTGCAATCCCAGGGAGAGTTGTGGACCCTTGTGTAGCTTGCTGGGGTCAGAGGCCCCTTGGTGGAGGGTCAGGGGGCACCCTGGGGCCTATTCTGCAAGTCCAGGGAGAGAGGTGGACCTCTGGGTAGCTTGCTGGGGTCAGAGGCCCCTAGGTGGAGGGCCAGGGGGCACCCTGGGGCCTATCCTGCAAGTCCAGGGAGAGAGGTGGACCCCTGGGTAGCTTGCTGGGGTACGAGGCCCATAGGTGGAGGGCCAGGGGGCACCCTGGGGCCTCTACTGCAAGTCCAGGGAGAGAGGTGGACCCCTGGGCAGCTTGCTGGGGTCAGAGGCCCCTAGGTGGAGGGCCAGGGGGCACCCTGGGGCCTCTACTGCAAGACCAGGGAAAGAGATGGACCCCTGGGTAGCTTGCTGGGGTCAGAGGCATCTAGGTGAAGGGCCAGGGGGCACCCTGGGGCCTCTACTGCAAGTCCAGGGAGAGAGGTGGACCCCTGGGTAGCTTGCTAGGGTCTGAAGCCCATAGGTGGAGGGCCAGGGGGTACCCTGGGGCCTATACTTCAAGTCCAGGGAGAGAGGTGGACCCTTGGGTAGCTTCCTAAGGTTAGAGGCCCCTAGGTGGAGGGCCAGAGGGCACCCTGGGGACTATCGTGCAAGTCCAGGGAGAGAGGTGGACCCCTGGGTAGCTTGCTGGGGTACAAGGCCTCTAGGTGGAGGGCCAGGGGGCACCCTGGGGCCTATCTTGCAAGTCCAGGGAGTAAGGTGGACCCCTGAGTAGCTTGCTGGGGTACGAGGCCCCTAGGTGGAGGGCCAGGGGGCACCCTGTGGCCTCTACTGCAAGTCCAGGGAGAGAGGTGGACCCCTGGGTAGCTTGCTGGGGTCTGAAGCCCATAGGTGGAGGGCCATGGGGTACCCTGGGGCCTATACTTCAAGTCCAGGCAGAGAGATGGACCCTTGGGTAGCTTCCTAAGGTTAGAGGCCCCTAGGTGGAGGGCCAGAGGGCACCCTGGGGACTATCGTGCAAGTCCAGGGAGAAAGGTGGACCCCTGGGTAGCTTGCTGGGGTACAAGGCCTCTAGGTGGAGGGCCAGGGGGCACCCTGGGGCCTATCTTGCAAATCCAGGGAGTAAGGTGGAACCCTGAGTAGCTTGCTGGGGTACAAGGCCCTTAGGTGGAGGGCCAGGGGGCACCCTGGGGCCTCTACTGCAAGTCCAGGGAGAGAGGTGGACCCCTGGGTAGCTTCCTGGGGTCTGAAGCCCATAGGTGGAGGGCCAGGGGGCACCCTGGGGCCTCTACTGCAAGTCTAGGGAGAGAGGTGGACCCATGGGTAGCTAGCTGGGGTAAGAGGCCCCTAAGTGGAGGGCCAGGGGGCACCCTGGGGCCTCTACTGCAAGTCCAGGGAGAAAGGTGGACCCCTGGGTAGCTTGCTAGGGTCAGAGGCCCCTAGGTGGAGGTCAAGGGGGCACCCTGGGGCCTTTACTGCAATCCCAGGGAGAGTTGTGGACCCTTGTGTAGTTTGCTGGGGTCAGAGGCCCCTAGGTGGAGGGTCAGGGGGCACCCTGGGGCCTATTCTGCAAGTCCAGGGAGAGAGGTGGACCTCTGGGTAGCTTGCTGGGGTCAGAGGCCCCTAGGTGGAGGGCCAGGGGGAACCCTGGGGCCTATCCTAAAAGTCCAGGGAGAGAGCTGGACCCCTGGGTAGCTTGCTGGGGTACGAGGCCCCTAGGTGGAGGGCCAGGGGGCACCCTGGGACCTCTACTGCAAGTCAAGGGAGAGAGGTGGACCCTTGGGTAGCTTCCAAAGGTTAGAGGCCCCTAGGTGGAGGGCCAGAGGGCACCCTGGGGACTATCGTGCAAGTCCAGGGAGAAAGGTGGACCCCTGGGTAGCTTGCTGGGGTACAAGGCCTCTAGGTGGAGGGCCAGGGGGCACCCTGGGGCCTATCTTGCAAGTCCAGGGAGTAAGGTGGACCCCTGAGTAGCTTGCTGGGGTACAAGGCCCCTAGGTGGAGGGCCAGGGGGCACCCTGGGGCCTCTACTGCAAGTCCAGGGAGAGAGGTGGACCCCTTGGTAGCTTGCTGGGGTCTGAAGCCCATAGGTGGAGGGCCAGGGGGCACCCTGGGGCCTCTACTGCAAGTCTAGGGAGAGAGGTGGACCCATAGATAGCTAGCTGGGGTAAGAGGCCCCTAGTTGGAGGGCCAGGGGGCACCCTGGGGCCTCTACTGCAAGCCCAGGGAGAGAGGTGGACCCCTGGTTAGCTTGCTGGGGTCGGAAGCCCCTTGGTCTATGGCCAGGGGGCACCCTGGGGCCTATACTGCAAGTCCAGGGAGAGAGCTGGACCCATGGGTAGCTTACTGGGGTCAGAGGCCCCTAGGTGGAGGGCCAGGGGCTTCCTGGGGCCTCTACTGCAAGTCTAGGCAGAGAGGTGGACCCCTGGGTAGCTTGCTGGGGTCAGAGGCCCCTAGGTGGAGGGCCAGGGGGCACCCTGGGGCCTCTACTGCAGATCCAGGGAAAGAGGTGGACCCCTGGGTAGCTTGCTGGGGTCAGAGGCCTCTAGGTGGAGGGCCAGGGGGCACCCTGGGGCCTCTACTGCAAGTCTAGGGAGAGAGGTGGACCCATGGGTAGCTAGCTGGTGTAAGTGGCCCCTAAGTGGAGGGCCAGGGGGCACCCTGGGGCCTCTACTGCAAGTCCAGGGAGAGAGGTGGACCCCTGGGTAGCTTCCTAATGTCAGAGGCCCCTAGGTGGAGGGCCAGGGGGCACCCTGGGGCCTATCCTGCAAGTCCAGGGAGAGAGGTGGACCCCTGGGTAGCTTGCTGGGGTACGAGGCCCCTAGGTGGAGGGCCAGGGGGCACCCTGGGGCCTTTACTGCAAGTCCAGGGAGAGAGGTGGACCCATGGGTAGCTTCCTAAGGTCAGAGGCCCCTAGGTGGAGGGCCAGGGGGCACCCTGGGTTCTATACTGCAAGTCCAGGGAGAGAAGTGGACCCCTGGGTAGCTTGCTGGGGTACGAGTCCCCTAGGTGGAGGGCCAGGGGGCACCCTGGGGCCTCTACTGCAAGTCCAGGGAGAGAGGTGGACCCCTGGGTAGCTTCCTGGGGTCAGAGTCCCCTGGATGGAGGGTCAGGAGGTACCCTAGGGCCTCTACTGCAAGTCCAGGGAGAGAGGTGGACCCCTGGGTAGCTTGCTGGGGTCAGAGGCCCCTAGGTGGAGGGCCAGGGGGCACCCTGGGGCCTATCCTGCAAGTCCAGGGAGAGATGTGGACCCCTGGGTAGCTTGCTGGGGTACGAGGCCCCTAGTTGGAGGGCCAGGGGGCACCCTGGGGCCTCTACTGCAAGTCCAGGGAGAGAGGAGGACCCCTGGGTAGCTTGCTGGGGTCAGAGGCAACTAGGTGGAGGGACAGGGGTACCCTGGGGCCTAGACTGCAAGTCCAGGGAGAGAGGTGTACCCCTGGGTAGCTTCCTGAGGTCAAAGGCCCCTAGGTGGAGGGCCAGGGGGCACCCTGGGGCCTATCCTGCAAGTCCAAGGAGAGAGGTGGACCCCTGGGTTGCTTGCTGGGGTACGAGGCCCCTAGTTGGAGGGCCAGGGGGCACCCTGGGGCCTCTACTGCAAGCCCAGGGAGAGAGGTGGACCCCTGGTTAGCTTGCTGGGGTCGGAAGCCCCTTGGTCTATGGCCAGGGGGCACCCTGGGGCCTATACTGCAAGTCCAGGGAGAGAGGTGGACCCATGGGTAGCTTACTGGGGTCAGAGGCCCCTAGGTGGAGGGCCAGGGGCTTCCTGGGGCCTCTACTGCAAGTCTAGGCAGAGAGGTGGACCCCTGGGTAGCTTGCTGGGGTCAGAGGCCCCTAGGTGGAGGGCCAGGGGGCACCCAAGGGCCTCTACTGCAAGTCCAGGGAAAGAGGGGGACCCCTGGGTAGCTTGCTGGGGTCAGAGGCCTCTAGGTGGAGGGCCAGGGGGCACCCTGGGGCCTCTACTGCAAGTCTAGGGAGAGAGGTGGACCCATGGGTAGCTAGCTGGTGTAAGAGGCCCCTAAGTGGAGGGCCAGGGGGCACCCTGGGGCCTCTACTGCAAGTCCAGGGATAGAGGTGGACCCCTGGGTAGCTTGCTGGGGTCTGAAGCCCAAAGGTGGAGGGCCAGGGGGCAGCCTGGGGCCTATACTTCAAGTCCAGGGAGAGAGGTGGACCCTTGGGTAGCTTCCTAAGGTTAGAGGCCCCTAGGTGGAGGGCCAGAGGGCACCCTGGGGACTATCGTGCAAGTCCAGGGAGAGAGGTGGACCCCTGGGTAGCTTGCTGGGGTACAAGGCCTCTAGGTGGAGGGCCAGGGGGCACCCTGGGGCCTATCTTGCAAGTCCAGGGAGTAAGGTGGACCCCTGAGTAGCTTGCTGGGGTACGAGGCCCCTAGGTGGAGGGCCAGGGGGCACCCTGGGGCCTCTACTGCAAGTCCAGGGAGAGAGGTGGACCCCTGGGTAGCTTGCTGGGGTCTGAAGCCCATAGGTGGAGGGCCAGGGGGCACCCTGGGGCCTCTACTGCAAGTCTAGGGAGAGAGGTGGACCCATAGATAGCTAGCTGGGGTAAGAGGCCCCTAGTTGGAGGGCCAGGGGGCACCCTGGGGCCTCTACTGCAAGTCCAGGGAGAGAGGTGGACCCCTGGTTAGATTGCTGGGGTCGGAAGCCCCTTGGTCTATGGCCAGGGGGCACCCTGGGGCCTATACTGCAAGTCCAGGGAGAGAGGTGGACCCATGGGTAGCTTACTGGGGTCAGAGGCCCCTAGGTGGAGGGCCAGGGGCTTCCTGGGGCCTCTACTGCAAGTCTAGGCAGAGAGGTGGACCCCTGGGTAGCTTGCTGGGGTCAGAGGCCCCTAGGTGGAGGGCCAGGGGGCACCCTGGGGCCTCTACTGCAAGTCCAGGGAAAGAGGTGGACCCCTGGGTAGCTTGCTGGGGTCAGAGGCCTCTAGGTAGAGGGCCAGGGGGCACCCTGGGGCCTCTACTGCAAGTCTAGGGAGAGAGGTGGACCCATGGGTAGCTAGCTGGTGTAAGTGGCCCCTAAGTGGAGGGCCAGGGGGTACCCTGGGGCCTCTACTGCAAGTCCAGGGAGAGAGGTGGACCCCTGGGTAGCTTCCTAATGTCAGAGGCCCCTAGGTGGAGGGCCAGGGGGCACCCTGGGGCCTATCCTGCAAGTCCAGGGAGAGAGGTGGACCCCTGGGTAGCTTGCTGGGGTACGAGGCCCCTAGGTGGAGGGCCAGGGGGCACCCTGGGGCCTTTACTGCAAGTCCAGGGAGAGAGGTGGACCCATGGGTAGCTTCCTAAGGTCAGAGGCCCCTAGGTGGAGGGCCAGGGGGCACCCTGGGTTCTATACTGCAAGTCCAGGGAGAGAGGTGGACCCCTGGGTAGCTTGCTGGGGTACGAGTCCCCTAGGTGGAGGGCCAGGGGGCACCCTGGGGCCTCTACTGCAAGTCCAGGGAGAGAGGTGGACCCCTGGGTAGCTTCCTGGGGTCAGAGTCCCCTAGATGGAGGGTCAGGAGGTACCCTAGGGCCTCTACTGCAAGTCCAGGGAGAGAGGTGGACCCCTGGGTAGCTTGCTGGGGTCAGAGGCCCCTAGGTGGAGGGCCAGGGGGCACCCTGGGGCCTATCCTGCAAGTCCAGGGAGAGATGTGGACCCCTGGGTAGCTTGCTGGGGTACGAGGCCCCTAGGTGGAGGGCCAGGGGGCACCCTGGGGCCTCTACTGCAAGTCCAGGGAGAGAGGAGGACCCCTGGGTAGCTTGCTGGGGTCAGAGGCAACTAGGTGGAGGGACAGGGGTACCCTGGGGCCTAGACTGCAAGTCCAGGGAGAGAGGTGTACCCCTGGGTAGCTTCCTGAGGTCAAAGGCCCCTAGGTGGAGGGCCAGGGGGCACCCTGGGGCCTATCCTGCAAGTCCAAGGAGAGAGGTGGACCCCTGGGTTGCTTGCTGGGGTACGAGGCCCCTAGTTGGAGGGCCAGGGGGCACCCTGGGGCCTCTACTGCAAGCCCAGGGAGAGAGGTGGACCCCTGGTTAGCTTGCTGGGGTCGGAAGCCCCTTGGTCTATGGCCAGGGGGCACCCTGGGGCCTATACTGCAAGTCCAGGGAGAGAGGTGGACCCATGGGTAGCTTACTGGGGTCAGAGGCCCCTAGGTGGAGGGCCAGGGGCTTCCTGGGGCCTCTACTGCAAGTCTAGGCAGAGAGGTGGACCCCTGGGTAGCTTGCTGGGGTCAGAGGCCCCTAGGTGGAGGGCCAGGGGGCACCCAAGGGCCTCTACTGCAAGTCCAGGGAAAGAGGGGGACCCCTGGGTAGCTTGCAGGGGTCAGAGGCCTCTAGGTGGAGGGCCAGGGGGCACCCTGGGGCCTCTACTGCAAGTCTAGGGAGAGATGTGGACCCATGGGTAGCTAGCTGGTGTAAGAGGCCCCTAAGTGGAGGGCCAGGGGGCACCCTGGGGCCTCTACTGCAAGTCCAGGGATAGAGGTGGACCCCTGGGTAGCTTGCTGGGGTCTGAAGCCCAAAAGTGGAGGGCCAGGGGGCAGCCTGGGGCCTATACTTCAAGTCCAGGGAGAGAGGTGGACCCTTGGGTAGCTTCCTAAGGTTAGAGGCCCCTAGGTGGAGGGCCAGAGGGCACCCTGGGGACTATCGTGCAAGTCCAGGGAGAGAGGTGGACCCCTGGGTAGCTTGCTGGGGTACAAGGCCTCTAGGTGGAGGGCCAGGGGGCACCCTGGGGCCTATCTTGCAAGTCCAGGGAGTAAGGTGGACCCCTGAGTAGCTTGCTGGGGTACGAGGCCCCTAGGTGGAGGGCCAGGGGGCACCCTGGGGCCTCTACTGCAAGTCCAGGGAGAGAGGTGGACCCCTGGGTAGCTTTCTGGGGTCTGAAGCCCATAGGTGGAGGGCCAGGGGGCACCCTGGGGCCTCTACTGCAAGTCTAGGGAGAGAGGTGGACCCATGGGTAGCTAGCTGGGGTAAGAGGCCCCTAAGTGGAGGGCCAGGGGGCACCCTGGGGCCTCTACTGCAAGTCCAGGGAGAGAGGTGGACCCCTGGGTAGTTTGCTGGGGTCAGAGGCCCCTAGGCGGAGGGACAGGGGGCTTCCTGGGGCCTCTACTGCAAGTTCAGGGAGAAAGGTGGACCCCTGGGTAGCTTGCTAGGGTCAGAGGCCCCTAGGTGGAGGTCAAGGGGGCACCCTGGGGCCTTTACTGCAATCCCAGGGAGAGTTGTGGACCCTTGTGTAGCTTGCTGGGGTCAGAGGCCCCTTGGTGGAGGGTCAGGGGGCACCCTGGGGCCTATTCTGCAAGTCCAGGGAGAGAGGTGGACCTCTGGGTAGCTTGCTGGGGTCAGAGGCCCCTAGGTGGAGGGCCAGGGGGCACCCTGGGGCCTATCCTGCAAGTCCAGGGAGAGAGGTGGACCCCTGGGTAGCTTGCTGGGGTCAGAGGCCCCTAGGTGGAGGGCCAGGGGGCACCCTGGGGCCTCTACTGCAAGTCCAGGGAGAGAGGTGGACCCCTGGGTAGCTTGCTGGAGTCAGAGGCCTCTAGGTGGAGGGCCAGGGGGCACCCTGGGGCCTCTACTGCAAGTCCAGGGAGAGAGGTGGACCCCTGGGTAGCTTGCTGGGGTCTGAAGCCCATAGGTGGAGGGCCAGGGGGTACCCTGGGGCCTATACTTCAAGTCCAGGGAGAGAGGTGGACTCTTGGGTAGCTTCCTAAGGTTAGAGGCCCCTAAGTGGAGGGCCAGAGGGCACCCTGGGGACTATCGTGCAAGTCCAGGGAGAGAGGTGGACCCCTGGGTAGCTTGCTGGGGTACAAGGCCTCTAGGTGGAGGGCCAGGGGGCACCCTGGGGCCTCTACTGCAAGGCCAGGGAGAGAGGTGGACCCCTTGGTAGCTTGCTTGGGTCAGAGACCCCTAGGTGGAGGGCCAGGGGGCACCTTGGGGCCTCTACTGCAAGTCTAGGGAGAGAGGTGGACCCATGGGTAGCTAGCTGGGGTAAGAGGCCCCTAAGTGGAGGGCAAGGGGGCACCCTGGGGCCTCTACTGCAAGTCCAGGGAGAGAGGTGGACCCCTGGGTAGTTTGCTGGGGTCAGAGGCCCCAAGGCGGAGGGACAGGGGGCTTCCTGGGGCCTCTACTGCAAGTTCAGGGAGAGAGGTGGACCCCTGGGTAGCTTGCTGGGGTCAGAGGCCTCTAGGTGGAGGGCCAAGGGGCACCCTGGGGCCTATACTGCAAGTCCAGGGAGAGAGGTGGACCCCTGGGTAGCTTGCTTGGGTCAGAGACCCCTAGGTGGAGGGCCAGGGGGCACCTTGGGGCCTCTACTGCAAGTCTACGTAGAGAGGTGGACCCCTGGGTAGCTTGCTGGGGTCAGAGGCCTCTAGGTGGAGGGCCAAGGGGCTTCCTGGGGCCTCTACTGCAAGTCCAGGGAGAGAGGTGGACCCCTGGGTAGCTTGCTGGGGTCAGAGGCCTCTAGGTGGAGGGCCAAGGGGCACCCTGGGGCCTATACTGCAAGTCCAGGGAGAGAGGTGGAACCCTGGGTAGCTTGCTGGGGTCTGTAGCCCATAGGTGGAGGTCCAGGGGGTACCCTGGGGCCTATACTGCAAGTCCTGGGAGAGAGGTGGACCCCTGGGTAGCTTCCTAATGTCAGAGGCCCCTAGGTGGAGGGCCAGGGGGCACCCTGGGGCCTATCCTGCAAGTCCAGGGAGAGAGGTGGACCCCTGGGTAGCTTGCTGGGGTACGAGGCCCCTAGGTGGAGGGCCAGGGGGCACCCTGGGGCCTCTACTGCAAGTCCAGGGAGAGAGGTGGACCCCTGGGTAGCTTCCTAAGGTCAGAGGCCCCTAGGTGGAGGGCCAGGGGGCACCCTGGGGCCTATACTGCAAGTCCAGGGAGAGAGGTGGACCCCTGGGTAGCTTGCTGGGGTACGAGTCCCCTAGGTGGAGGGCCAGGGGGCACCCTGGGGCCTCTACTGCAAGTCCAGGGAGAGAGGTGGACCCCTGGGTAGCTTCCTGGGGTACGAGTCCCCTAGGTGGAGGGTCAGGAGGTACCCTAGGGCCTCTACTGCAAGTCCAGGGAGAGAGGTGGACCCCTGGGTAGCTTGCTGGGGTCAGAGGCAAATAGGTGGAGGACCAGGGGGCACCCTAGGGTCTACACTGCAAGTCCAGGGAGAGAGGTGGACCCCTGGGTAGCTTCCTAAGGTCAGAGGCCCCTAGGTGGAGGGCCAGGGGTTACCCTGGGGCCTATCCTGCAAGTCCAGGGAGAGATGTGGACCCCTGGGTAGCTTGCTGGGGTACGAGGCCCCTAGGTGGAGGGCCAGGGGGCACCCTGGGGCCTCTACTGCAAGTCCAGGGAGAGAGGAGGACCCCTGGGTAGCTTGCTGGGGTCAGAGGCAACTAGGTGGAGGGACGGGGGTACCCTGGGGCCTAGACTGCAAGTCCAGGGAGAGAGGTGGACCCCTGGGTAGCTTCCTGAGGTCAAAGGCCCCTAGGTGGAGGGCCAGGGGGCACCCTGGGGCCTATCCTGCAAGTCCAAGGAGAGAGGTGGACCCCTGGGTTGCTTGCTGGGGTACGAGGCCCCTAGTTGGAGGGCCAGGGGGCACCCTGGGGCCTCTACTGCAAGCCCAGGGAGAGAGGTGGACCCCTGGTTAGCTTGCTGGGGTCGGAAGCCCCTTGGTCTATGGCCAGGGGGCACCCTGGGGCCTATACTGCAAGTCCAGGGAGAGAGGTGGACCCATGGGTAGCTTACTGGGGTCAGAGGCCCCTAGGTGGAGGGCCAGGGGCTTCCTGGGGCCTCTACTGCAAGTCTAGACAGAGAGGTGGACCCCTGGGTAGCTTGCTGGGGTCAGAGGCCCCTAGGTGGAGGGCCAGGGGGCACCCTGGGGCCTCTACTGCAAGTCCAGGGAAGGAGGTGGACCCCTGGGTAGCTTGCTGGGGTCAGAGGCCTCTAGGTGGAGGGCCAGGGGGCACCCTGGGGCCTCTACTGCAAGTCTAGGGAGAGAGGTGGACCCATGGGTAGCTAGCTGGTGTAAGAGGCCCCTAAGTGGAGGGCCAGGGGGCACCCTGGGGCCTCTACTGCAAGTCCAGGGATGGAGGTGGACCCCTGGGTAGCTTGCTGGGGTCTGAAGCCCATAGGTGGAGGGCCAGGGGGCACCCTGGGGCCTATACTTCAAGTCCAGGGAGAGAGGTGGACCCTTGGGTAGCTTCCTAAGGTTAGAGGCCCCTAGGTGGAGGGCCAGAGGGCACCCTGGGGACTATCGTGCAAGTCCAGGGAGAGAGGTGGACCCCTGGGTAGCTTGCTGGGGTACAAGGCCTCTAGGTGGAGGGCCAGGGGGCACCCTGGGGCCTATCTTGCAAGTCCAGGGAGTAAGGTGGACCCCTGAGTAGCTTGCTGGGGTACGAGGCCCCTAGGTGGAGGGCCAGGGGGCATCCTGGGGCCTCTACTGCAAGTCCAGGGAGAGAGGTGGACCCCTGGGTAGCTTGCTGGGGTCTGAAGCCCATATTTGTAGGGCCAGGGGGCACCCTGGGGCCTCTACTGCAAGTCTAGGGAGAGAGGTGGACCCATGGGTAGCTAGCTGGGGTAAGAGGCCCCTAAGTGGAGGGCCAGGGGGCACCCTGGGGCCTCTACTGCAAGTCCAGGGAGAGAGGTGGACCCCAGGGTAGTTTGCTGGGGTCAGAGGCCCCTAGGCGGAGGGACAGGGGGCTTCCTGGGGCCTCTACTGCAAGTCCAGGGAGAAAGGTGGACCCCTGGGTAGCTTGCTAGGGTCAGAGGCCCCTAGGTGGAGGTCAAGGGGGCACCCTGGGGCCTTTACTGCAATCCCAGGGAGAGTTGTGGACCCTTGTGTAGCTTGCTGGGGTCAGAGGCCCCTTGGTGGAGGGTCAGGGGGCACCCTGGGGCCTATTCTGCAAGTCCAGGGAGAGAGGTGGACCTCTGGGTAGCTTGCTGGGGTCAGAGGCCCCTATGTGGAGGGCCAGGGGGCACCCTGGGGCCTATCCTGCAAGTCCAGGGAGAGAGGTGGACCCCTGGGTAGCTTGCTGGGGTCAGAGGCCCCTAGGTGGAGGGCCAGGGGGCACCCTGGGGCCTCTACTGCAAGTCCAGGGAGAGAGGTGGACCCCTGGGTAGCTTGCTGGAGTCAGAGGCCTCTAGATGGAGGGCCAGGGGGCACCCTGGGGCCTCTACTGCAAGTCCAGGGAGAGAGGTGGACCCCTGGGTAGCTTGCTGGGGTCTGAAGCCCATAGATGGAGGGCCAGGGGGTACCCTGGGGCCTATACTTCAAGTCCAGGGAGAGAGGTGGACCCTTGGGTAGCTTCCTAAGGTTAGAGGCCCCTAGGTGGAGGGCCAGAGGGCACCCTGGGGACTATCGTGCAAGTCCAGGGAGAGAGGTGGACCCCTGGGTAGCTTGCTGGGGTACAAGGCCTCTAGGTGGAGGGCCAGGGGGCACCCTGGGGCCTCTACTGCAAGGCCAGGGAGAGAGGTGGACCCCTTGGTAGCTTGCTTGGGTCAGAGACCCCTAGGTGGAGGGCCAGGGGGCACCTTGGGACCTCTACTGCAAGTCCAGGGAGAGAGGTGGACCCTTGGGTAGCTTCCTAAGGTTAGAGGCCCCTAGGTGGAGGGCCAGAGGGCACCCTGGGGACTATCGTGCAAGTCCAGGGAGAGAGGTGGACCCCTGGGTAGCTTGCTGGGGTACAAGGCCTCTAGGTGGAGGGCCAGGGGGCACCCTGGGGCCTCTACTGCAAGGCCAGGGAGAGAGGTGGACCCCTTGGTAGCTTGCTTGGGTCAGAGACCCCTAGGTGGAGGGCCAGGGGGCACCTTGGGACCTCTACTGCAAGTCTAGGGAGAGAGGTGGACCCATGGGTAGCTAGCTGGGGTAAGAGGCCCCTAAGTGGAGGGCAAGGGGGCACCCTGGGGCCTCTACTGCAAGTCCAGGGAGAGAGGTGGACCCCTGGGTAGCTTGCTGGGGTCAGAGGCCTCTAGGTGGAGGGCCAAGGGGCACCCTGGGGCCTATACTGCAAGTCCAGGGAGAGAGGTGGACCCCTGGGTAGCTTGCTGGGGTCTGTAGCCCATAGGTGGAGGTCCAGGGGATACCCTGGGGCCTATACTGCAAATCCAGGGAGAGAGGTGGACCCCTGGGTAGCTTCCTAAGGTCAGAGGCCCCTAGGTGGAGGGCCAGGGGGCACCCTGGGGCCTATCCTGCAAGTCCAGGGAGAGAGGTGGACCCCTCGGTAGCTTGCTGGGGTACGAGGCCCCTAGGTGAAGGGCCAGGGGGCACCCTGGGGCCTCTATTGCAAGTCCAGGGAGAGAGGTGGACCCCTGGGTAGCTTCCTAAGGTCAGAGGCCCCTAGGTGGAGGGCCAGGGGGCACCCTGGGGCCTATCCTGCAAGTCCAGGGAGAGAGGTGTACCCCTGGGTAGCTTGCTGGGGTACGAGTCCCCTAGGTGGAGGGCCAGGGGGCACCCTGGGGCCTCTACTGCTAGTCCAGGGAGAGAGGTAGACCCCTGGGTAGCTTCCTGGGGTCAGAGTCCCCTAGGTGGAGGGTCAGGAGGTACCCTAGGGCCTCTACTGCAAGTCCAGGGAGAGAGGTGGACCCCTGGGTAGCTTGCTGGGGTCAGAGGCAACTAGGTGGAGGGCCAGGGGGCACCCTAGGGTCTACACTGCAAGTCCAGGGAGAGAGGTGGACCCCTGGGTAGTTTGCTGGGGTCAGAGGCCCCTAGGCGGAGGGACAGGGGGCTTCCTGGGGCCTCTACTGCAAGTCCAGGGAGAAATGTGGACCCCTGGGTTGCTTGCTAGGGTCAGAGGCCCCTAGATGGAGGTCAAGGGGGCACCCTGGGGCCTTTACTGCAATCCCAGGGAGAGTTGTGGACCCTTGTGTAGCTTGCTGGGGTCAGAGGCCCCTTGGTGGAGGGTCAGGGGGCACCCTGGGGCCTATTCTGCAAGTCCAGGGAGAGAGGTGGACCTCTGGGTAGCTTGCTGGGGTCAGAGGCCCCTAGGTGGAGGGCCAGGGGGCACCCTGGGGCCTATCCTGCAAGTCCAGGGAGAGAGGTGGACCCCTGGGTAGCTTGCTGGGGTCAGAGGCCCCTAGGTGGAGGGCCAGGGGGCACCCTGGGGCCTCTACTGCAAGTCCAGGGAGAGAGGTGGACCCCTGGGTAGCTTGCTGGAGTCAGAGGCCTCTAGGTGGAAGGCCAGGGGGCACCCTGGGGCCTCTACTGCAAGTCCAGGGAGAGAGGTGGACCCCTGGGTAGCTTGCTGGGGTCTGAAGCCCATAGGTGGAGGGCCAGGGGTTACCCTGGGGCCTATACTTCAAGTCCAGGGAGAGAGGTGGACCCTTGGGTAGCTTCCTAAGGTTAGAGGCCCCTAGGTGGAGGGCCAGAGGGCACCCTGGGGACTATCGTGCAAGTCCAGGGAGAGAGGTGGACCCCTGGGTAGCTTGCTGGGGTACAAGGCCTCTAGGTGTAGGGCCAGGGGGCACCCTGGGGCCTCTACTGCAAGGCCAGGGAGAGAGGTGGACCCCTTGATAGCTTGCTTGGGTCAGAGACCCCTAGGTGGAGGGCCAGGGGGCACCTTGGGGCCTCTACTGCAAGTCTAGGGAGAGAGGTGGACCCATGGGTAGCTAGCTGGGGTAAGAGGCCCCTAAGTGGAGGGCAAGGGGGCACCCTGGGGCCTCTACTGCAAGTCCAGGGAGAGAGGTGGACCCCTGGGTAGTTTGCTGGGGTCAGAGACCCCAAGGCGGAGGGACAGGGGGCTTCCTGGGGCCTCTACTGCAAGTCCAGTTAGAGAGGTGGACCCCTGGGTAGCTTGCTGGGGTCAGAGGCCTCTAGGTGAAGGGCCAAGGGGCACCCTGGGGCCTATACTGCAAGTCCAGGGAGAGAGGTGGACCCCTGGGTAGCTTCCTAATGTCAGAGGCCCCTAGGTGGAGGGCAAGGGGGCACCCTGGGGCCTATACTGCAAGTCCAGGGAGAGAGGTGGACCCCTGGGTAGCTTCCTAATGTCAGAGGCCCCTAGGTGGAGGGCAAGGGGGCACCCTGGGGCCTATCCTGCAAGTCCAGGGAGAGAGGTGGACCCCTGGGTAGCTTGCTGGGGTACGAGGCCCCTAGGTGGAGGGCCAGGGGGCACCCTGGGGCCTCTACTGCAAGTCCAGGGAGAGAGGTGGACCCCTGGGTAGCTTCCTAAGGTCAGAGGCCCCAAGGTGGAGGGCCAGGGGGCACCCTGGGGCCTATACTTCAAGTCCAGGGAGAGAGGTGGACCCCTGGGTAGCTTGCTGGGGTACGAGTCCCCTAGGTGGAGGGCCAGGGGGCACTCTGGGGCCTCTACTGCAAGTCCAGGGAGAGAGGTGGACCCCTGGGTAGCTTCCTGGGGTCAGAGTCCCCTAAGTGGAGGGTCAGGAGGTACCCTAGGGCCTCTACTGCAAGTCCAGGGAGAGAGGTGGACCCCTGGGTAGCTTGCTGGGGTCAGAGGCAAATAGGTGGAGGACCAGGGGGCACCCTAGGGTCTACACTGCAAGTCCAGGGAGAGAGGTGGACCCCTGGGTAGCTTCCTAAGGTCAGAGGCCCCTAGGTGGAGGGCCAGGGGGCACCCTGGGGCCTATCCTGCAAGTCCAGGGAGAGATGTGGACCCCTGGGTAGCTTGCTGGGGTACGAGGCCCCTAGGTGGAGGGCCAGGGGGCACCCTGGGGCCTCTACTGCAAGTCCAGGGAGAGAGGAGGACCCCTGGGTAGCTTGCTGGGGTCAGAGGCAACTAGGTGGAGGGACAGGGGTACCCTGGGGCCTAGACTGCAAGTCCAGGGAGAGAGGTGTACCCCTGGGTAGCTTCCTGAGGTCAAAGGCCCCTAGGTGGAGGGCCAGGGGGCACCCTGGGGCCTATCCTGCAAGTCCAAGGAGAGAGGTGGACCCCTGGGTTGCTTGCTGGGGTACGAGGCCCCTAGTTGGAGGGCCAGGGGGCACCCTGGGGCCTCTACTGCAAGCCCAGGGAGAGAGGTGGACCCCTGGTTAGCTTGCTGGGGTCGGAAGCCCCTTGGTCTATGGCCAGGGGGCACCCTGGGGCCTATACTGCAAGTCCAGGGAGAGAGGTGGACCCATGGGTAGCTTACTGGGGTCAGAGGCCCCTAGGTGGAGGGCCAGGGGCTTCCTGGGGCCTCTACTGCAAGTCTAGGCAGAGAGGTGGACCCCTGGGTAGCTTGCTGGGGTCAGAGGCCCCTAGGTGGAGGGCCAGGGGGCACCCAAGGGCCTCTACTGCAAGTCCAGGGAAAGAGGGGGACCCCTGGGTAGCTTGCAGGGGTCAGAGGCCTCTAGGTGGAGGGCCAGGGGGCACCCTGGGGCCTCTACTGCAAGTCTAGGGAGAGATGTGGACCCATGGGTAGCTAGCTGGTGTAAGAGGCCCCTAAGTGGAGGGCCAGGGGGCACCCTGGGGCCTCTACTGCAAGTCCAGGGATAGAGGTGGACCCCTGGGTAGCTTGCTGGGGTCTGAAGCCCAAAGGTGGAGGGCCAGGGGGCAGCCTGGGGCCTATACTTCAAGTCCAGGGAGAGAGGTGGACCCTTGGGTAGCTTCCTAAGGTTAGAGGCCCCTAGGTGGAGGGCCAGAGGGCACCCTGGGGACTATCGTGCAAGTCCAGGGAGAGAGGTGGACCCCTGGGTAGCTTGCTGGGGTACAAGGCCTCTAGGTGGAGGGCCAGGGGGCACCCTGGGGCCTATCTTGCAAGTCCAGGGAGTAAGGTGGACCCCTGAGTAGCTTGCTGGGGTACGAGGCCCCTAGGTGGAGGGCCAGGGGGCACACTGGGGCCTCTACTGCAAGTCCAGGGAGAGAGGTGGACCCCTGGGTAGCTTGCTGGGGTCTGAAGCCCAAAGGTGGAGGACCAGGGGGCACCCTGGGGCCTCTACTGCAAGTCTAGGGAGAGAGGTGGACCCATGGGTAGCTAGCTGGGGTAAGAGGCCCCTAAGTGGAGGGCCAGGGGGCACCCTGGGGCCTCTACTGCAAGTCCAGGGAGAGAGGTGGACGCCTGGGTAGTTTGCTGGGGTCAGAGGCCCCTAGGCGGAGGGACAGGGGGCTTCCTGGGGCCTCTACTGCAAGTCCAGGGAGAAAGGTGGACCCCTGGGTAGCTTGCTAGGGTCAGAGGCCCCTAGGTGGAGGTCAAGGGGGCACCCTGGGGCCTTTACTGCAATCCCAGGGAGAGTTGTGGACCCTTGTGTAGCTTGCTGGGGTCAGAGGCCCCTTGGTGGAGGGTCAGGGGGCACCCTGGGGCCTATTCTGCAAGTCCAGGGAGAGAGGTGGACCTCTGGGTAGCTTGCTGGGGTCAGAGGCCCCTAGGTGGAGGGCCAGGGGGCACCCTGGGGCCTATCCTGCAAGTCCAGGGAGAGAGGTGGACCCCTGGGTAGCTTGCTGGGGTCAGAGGCCCCTAGGTGGAGGGCCAGGGGGCACCCTGGGGCCTCTACTGCAAGTCCAGGGAGAGAGGTGGACCCCTGGGTAGCTTGCTGGAGTCAGAGGCCTCTAGGTGGAGGGCCAGGGGGCACCCTGGGGCCTCTACTGCAAGTCCAGGGAGAGAGGTGGACCCCTGGGTAGCTTGCTGGGGTCTGAAGCCCATAGGTGGAGGGCCAGGGGGTACCCTGGGGCCTATACTTCAAGTCCAGGGAGAGAGGTGGACTCTTGGGTAGCTTCCTAAGGTTAGAGGCCCCTAGGTGGAGGGCCAGAGGGCACCCTGGGGACTATCGTGCAAGTCCAGGGAGAGAGGTGGACCCCTGGGTAGCTTGCTGGGGTACAAGGCCTCTAGGTGGAGGGCCAGGGGGCACCCTGGGGCCTCTACTGCAAGGCCAGGGAGAGAGGTGGACCCCTTGGTAGCTTGCTTGGGTCAGAGACCCCTAGGTGGAGGGCCAGGGGGCACCTTGGGGCCTCTACTGCAAGTCTAGGGAGAGAGGTGGACCCATGGGTAGCTAGCTGGGGTAAGAGGCCCCTAAGTGGAGGGCAAGGGGGCACCCTGGGGCCTCTACTGCAAGTCCAGGGAGAGAGGTGGACCCCTGGGTAGTTTGCTGGGGTCAGAGGCCCCAAGGCGGAGGGACAGGGGGCTTCCTGGGGCCTCTACTGCAAGTTCAGGGAGAGAGGTGGACCCCTGGGTAGCTTGCTGGAGTCAGAGGCCTCTAGGTGGAAGGCCAGGGGGCACCCTGGGGCCTCTACTGCAAGTCCAGGGAGAGAGGTGGACCCCTGGGTAGCTTGCTGGGGTCTGAAGCCCATAGATGGAGGGCCAGGGGGTACCCTGGGGCCTATACTTCAAGTCCAGGGAGAGAGGTGGACCCTTGGGTAGCTTCCTAAGGTTAGAGGCCCCTAGGTGGAGGGCCAGAGGGCACCCTGGGGACTATCGTGCAAGTCCAGGGAGAGAGGTGGACCCCTGGGTAGCTTGCTGGGGTACAAGGCCTCTAGGTGGAGGGCCAGGGGGCACCCTGGGGCCTCTACTGCAAGGCCAGGGAGAGAGGTGGACCCCTTGGTAGCTTGCTTGGGTCAGAGACCCCTAGGTGGAGGGCCAGGGGGCACCTTGGGACCTCTACTGCAAGTCCAGGGAGAGAGGTGGACCCTTGGGTAGCTTCCTAAGGTTAGAGGCCCCTAGGTGGAGGGCCAGAGGGCACCCTGGGGACTATCGTGCAAGTCCAGGGAGAGAGGTGGACCCCTGGGTAGCTTGCTGGGGTACAAGGCCTCTAGGTGGAGGGCCAGGGGGCACCCTGGGGCCTCTACTGCAAGGCCAGGGAGAGAGGTGGACCCCTTGGTAGCTTGCTTGGGTCAGAGACCCCTAGGTGGAGGGCCAGGGGGCACCTTGGGACCTCTACTGCAAGTCTAGGGAGAGAGGTGGACCCATGGGTAGCTAGCTGGGGTAAGAGGCCCCTAAGTGGAGGGCAAGGGGGCACCCTGGGGCCTCTACTGCAAGTCCAGGGAGAGAGGTGGACCCCTGGGTAGCTTGCTGGGGTCAGAGGCCTCTAGGTGGAGGGCCAAGGGGCACCCTGGGGCCTATACTGCAAGTCCAGGGAGAGAGGTGGACCCCTGGGTAGCTTGCTGGGGTCTGTAGCCCATAGGTGGAGGTCCAGGGGATACCCTGGGGCCTATACTGCAAATCCAGGGAGAGAGGTGGACCCCTGGGTAGCTTCCTAAGGTCAGAGGCCCCTAGGTGGAGGGCCAGGGGGCACCCTGGGGCCTATCCTGCAAGTCCAGGGAGAGAGGTGGACCCCTCGGTAGCTTGCTGGGGTACGAGGCCCCTAGGTGAAGGGCCAGGGGGCACCCTGGGGCCTCTATTGCAAGTCCAGGGAGAGAGGTGGACCCCTGGGTAGCTTCCTAAGGTCAGAGGCCCCTAGGTGGAGGGCCAGGGGGCACCCTGGGGCCTATCCTGCAAGTCCAGGGAGAGAGGTGTACCCCTGGGTAGCTTGCTGGGGTACGAGTCCCCTAGGTGGAGGGCCAGGGGGCACCCTGGGGCCTCTACTGCTAGTCCAGGGAGAGAGGTAGACCCCTGGGTAGCTTCCTGGGGTCAGAGTCCCCTAGGTGGAGGGTCAGGAGGTACCCTAGGGCCTCTACTGCAAGTCCAGGGAGAGAGGTGGACCCCTGGGTAGCTTGCTGGGGTCAGAGGCAACTAGGTGGAGGGCCAGGGGGCACCCTAGGGTCTACACTGCAAGTCCAGGGAGAGAGGTGGACCCCTGGGTAGTTTGCTGGGGTCAGAGGCCCCTAGGCGGAGGGACAGGGGGCTTCCTGGGGCCTCTACTGCAAGTCCAGGGAGAAATGTGGACCCCTGGGTTGCTTGCTAGGGTCAGAGGCCCCTAGGTGGAGGTCAAGGGGGCACCCTGGGGCCTTTACTGCAATCCCAGGGAGAGTTGTGGACCCTTGTGTAGCTTGCTGGGGTCAGAGGCCCCTTGGTGGAGGGTCAGGGGGCACCCTGGGGCCTATTCTGCAAGTCCAGGGAGAGAGGTGGACCTCTGGGTAGCTTGCTGGGGTCAGAGGCCCCTAGGTGGAGGGCCAGGGGGCACCCTGGGGCCTATCCTGCAAGTCCAGGGAGAGAGGTGGACCCCTGGGTAGCTTGCTGGGGTCAGAGGCCCCTAGGTGGAGGGCCAGGGGGCACCCTGGGGCCTCTACTGCAAGTCCAGGGAGAGAGGTGGACCCCTGGGTAGCTTGCTGGAGTCAGAGGCCTCTAGGTGGAAGGCCAGGGGGCACCCTGGGGCCTCTACTGCAAGTCCAGGGAGAGAGGTGGACCCCTGGGTAGCTTGCTGGGGTCTGAAGCCCATAGGTGGAGGGCCAGGGGTTACCCTGGGGCCTATACTTCAAGTCCAGGGAGAGAGGTGGACCCTTGGGTAGCTTCCTAAGGTTAGAGGCCCCTAGGTGGAGGGCCAGAGGGCACCCTGGGGACTATCGTGCAAGTCCAGGGAGAGAGGTGGACCCCTGGGTAGCTTGCTGGGGTACAAGGCCTCTAGGTGTAGGGCCAGGGGGCACCCTGGGGCCTCTACTGCAAGGCCAGGGAGAGAGGTGGACCCCTTGATAGCTTGCTTGGGTCAGAGACCCCTAGGTGGAGGGCCAGGGGGCACCTTGGGGCCTCTACTGCAAGTCTAGGGAGAGAGGTGGACCCATGGGTAGCTAGCTGGGGTAAGAGGCCCCTAAGTGGAGGGCAAGGGGGCACCCTGGGGCCTCTACTGCAAGTCCAGGGAGAGAGGTGGACCCCTGGGTAGTTTGCTGGGGTCAGAGACCCCAAGGCGGAGGGACAGGGGGCTTCCTGGGGCCTCTACTGCAAGTCCAGTTAGAGAGGTGGACCCCTGGGTAGCTTGCTGGGGTCAGAGGCCTCTAGGTGAAGGGCCAAGGGGCACCCTGGGGCCTATACTGCAAGTCCAGGGAGAGAGGTGGACCCCTGGGTAGCTTCCTAATGTCAGAGGCCCCTAGGTGGAGGGCAAGGGGGCACCCTGGGGCCTATACTGCAAGTCCAGGGAGAGAGGTGGACCCCTGGGTAGCTTCCTAATGTCAGAGGCCCCTAGGTGGAGGGCAAGGGGGCACCCTGGGGCCTATCCTGCAAGTCCAGGGAGAGAGGTGGACCCCTGGGTAGCTTGCTGGGGTACGAGGCCCCTAGGTGGAGGGCCAGGGGGCACCCTGGGGCCTCTACTGCAAGTCCAGGGAGAGAGGTGGACCCCTGGGTAGCTTCCTAAGGTCAGAGGCCCCAAGGTGGAGGGCCAGGGGGCACCCTGGGGCCTATACTTCAAGTCCAGGGAGAGAGGTGGACCCCTGGGTAGCTTGCTGGGGTACGAGTCCCCTAGGTGGAGGGCCAGGGGGCACTCTGGGGCCTCTACTGCAAGTCCAGGGAGAGAGGTGGACCCCTGGGTAGCTTCCTGGGGTCAGAGTCCCCTAAGTGGAGGGTCAGGAGGTACCCTAGGGCCTCTACTGCAAGTCCAGGGAGAGAGGTGGACCCCTGGGTAGCTTGCTGGGGTCAGAGGCAAATAGGTGGAGGACCAGGGGGCACCCTAGGGTCTACACTGCAAGTCCAGGGAGAGAGGTGGACCCCTGGGTAGCTTCCTAAGGTCAGAGGCCCCTAGGTGGAGGGCCAGGGGGCACCCTGGGGCCTATCCTGCAAGTCCAGGGAGAGATGTGGACCCCTGGGTAGCTTGCTGGGGTACGAGGCCCCTAGGTGGAGGGCCAGGGGGCACCCTGGGGCCTCTACTGCAAGTCCAGGGAGAGAGGAGGACCCCTGGGTAGCTTGCTGGGGTCAGAGGCAACTAGGTGGAGGGACAGGGGTACCCTGGGGCCTAGACTGCAAGTCCAGGGAGAGAGGTGGACCCCTGGGTAGCTTCCTGAGGTCAAAGGCCCCTAGGTGGAGGGCCAGGGGGCACCCTGGGGCCTATCCTGCAAGTCCAAGGAGAGAGGTGGACCCCTGGGTTGCTTGCTGGGGTACGAGGCCCCTAGTTGGAGGGCCAGGGGGCACCCTGGGGCCTCTACTGCAAGCCCAGGGAGAGAGGTGGACCCCTGGTTAGCTTGCTGGGGTCGGAAGCCCCTTGGTCTATGGCCAGGGGGCACCCTGGGGCCTATACTGCAAGTCCAGGGAGAGAGGTGGACCCATGGGTAGCTTACTGGGGTCAGAGGCCCCTAGGTGGAGGGCCAGGGGCTTCCTGGGGCCTCTACTGCAAGTCTAGGCAGAGAGGTGGACCCCTGGGTAGCTTGCTGGGGTCAGAGGCCCCTAGGTGGAGGGCCAGGGGGCACCCTGGGGCCTCTACTGCAAGTCCAGGGAAAGAGGTGGACCCCTGGGTAGCTTGCTGGGGTCAGAGGCCTCTAGGTGGAGGGCCAGGGGGCACCCTGGGGCCTCTACTGCAAGTCTAGGGAGAGAGGTGGACCCATGGGTAGCTAGCTGGTGTAAGAGGCCCCTAAGTGGAGGGCCAGGGGGCACCCTGGGGCCTCTACTGCAAGTCCAGGGATAGAGGTGGACCCCTGGGTAGCTTGCTGGGGTCTGAAGCCCATAGGTGGAGGGCCAGGGGGTACCCTGGGGCCTATACTTCAAGTCCAGGGAGAGAGGTGGACCCTTGGGTAGCTTCCTAAGGTTAGAGGCCCCTAGGTGGAGGGCCAGAGGGCACCCTGGGGACTATCGTGCAAGTCCAGGGAGAGAGGTGGACCCCTGGGTAGCTTGCTGGGGTACAAGGCCTCTAGGTGGAGGGCCAGGGGGCACCCTGGGGCCTATCTTGCAAGTCCAGGGAGTAAGGTGGACCCCTGAGTAGCTTGCTGGGGTACGAGGCCCCTAGGTGGAGGGCCAGGGGGCACCCTGGGGCCTCTACTGCAAGTCCAGGGAGAGAGGTGGACCCCTGGGTAGCTTGCTGGGGTCTGAAGCCCATATTTGGAGGGCCAGGGGGCACCCTGGGGCCTCTACTGCAAGTCTAGGGAGAGAGGTGGACCCATGGGTAGCTAGCTGGGGTAAGAGGCCCCTAAGTGGAGGGCCAGGGGGCACCCTGGGGCCTCTACTGCAAGTCCAGGGAGAGAGGTGGACCCCAGGGTAGTTTGCTGGGGTCAGAGGCCCCTAGGCGGAGGGACAGTGGGCTTCCTGGGGCCTCTACTGCAAGTCCAGGGAGAAAGGTGGACCCCTGGGTAGCTTGCTAGGGTCAGAGGCCCCTAGGTGGAGGTCAAGGGGGCACCCTGGGGCCTTTACTGCAAGTCCAGGGAGAGAGGTGGACCCCTGGGTAGCTTGCTGGGGTCAGAGGCCTCTAGGTGGAGGGCCAGGGGGCACCCTGGGGCCTCTACTGCAAGGCCAGGGAGAGAGGTGGACCCCTTGGTAGCTTGCTTGGGTCAGAGACTCCTAGGTGGAGGGCCAGGGGGCACCTTGGGACCTCTACTGCAAGTCTAGGGAGAGAGGTGGACCCATTGGTAGCTAGCTGGGGTAAGAGGCCCCTAAGTGGAGGGCAAGGGGGCACCCTGGGGCCTCTACTGCAAGTCCAGGGAGAGAGGTGGACCCCTGGGTAGTTTGCTGGGGTCAGAGGCCCCAAGGCGGAGGGACAGGGGGCTCCCTGGGGCCTCTACTGCAAGTCCAGGGAGAGAGGTGGACCCCTGGGTAGCTTGCTGGGGTCAGAGGCCTCTAGGTGGAGGGCCAAGGGGCACCCTGGGGCGTATACTGCAAGTCCAGGGAGAGAGGTGGACCCCTGGGTAGCTTGCTGGGGTCTGTAGCCCATAGGTGGAGGTCCAGGGGGTACCCTGGGGCCTATACTGCAAATCCAGGGAGAGAGGTGGACCCCTGGGTAGATTCCTAAGGTCAGAGGCCCCTAGGTGGAGGGCCAGGGGGCACCCTGGGGCCTATCCTGCAAGTCCAGGGAGAGAGGTGGACCCCTGGGTAGCTTGCTGGGGTACGAGGCCCCTAGGTGAAGGGCCAGGGGGCACCCTGGGGCCTCTATTGCAAGTCCAGGGAGAGAGGTGGACCCCTGGGTAGCTTCCTAAGGTCAGAGGCCCCTAGGTGGAGGGCCAGGGGGCACCCTGGGTCCTATCCTGCAAGTCCAGGGAGAGAGGTGGACCCCTGGGTAGCTTGCTGGGGTACGAGTCCCCTAGGTGGAGGGCCAGGGGGCACCCTGGGGCCTCTACTGCTAGTCCAGGGAGAGAGGTGGACCCCTGGGTAGCTTCCTGGGGTCAGAGTCCCCTAGGTGGAGGGTCAGGAGGTACCCTAGGGCCTCTACTGCAAGTCCAGGGAGAGAGGTGGACCCCTGGGTAGCTTGCTGGGGTCAGAGGCAACTAGGTGGAGGGCCAGGGGGCACCCTAGGGTCTACACTGCAAGTCCAGGGAGAGAGGTGGACCCCTGGGTAGTTTGCTGGGGTCAGAGGCCCCTAGGCGGAGGGACAGGGGGCTTCCTGGGGCCTCTACTGCAAGTCCAGGGAGAAAGGTGGACCCCTGGGTAGCTTGCTAGGGTCAGAGGCCCCTAGGTGGAGGTCAAGGGGGCACCCTGGGGCCTTTACTGCAATCCCAGGGAGAGTTGTGGACCCTTGTGTAGCTTGCTGGGGTCAGAGGCCCCTTGGTGGAGGGTCAGGGGGCACCCTGGGGCCTATTCTGCAAGTCCAGGGAGAGAGGTGGACCTCTGGGTAGCTTGCTGGGGTCAGAGGCCCCTAGGTGGAGGGCCAGGGGGCACCCTGGGGCCTATCCTGCAAGTCCAGGGAGAGAGGTGGACCCCTGGGTAGCTTGCTGGGGTCAGAGGCCCCTAGGTGGAGGGCCAGGGGGCACCCTGGGGCCTCTACTGCAAGTCCAGGGAGAGAGGTGGACCCCTGGGTAGCTTGCTGGAGTCAGAGGCCTCTAGGTGGAAGGCCAGGGGGCACCCTGGGGCCTCTACTGCCAGTCCAGGGAGAGAGGTGGACCCCTGGGTAGCTTGCTGGGGTCAGAGGCCTCTAGGTGGAGGGCCAAGGGGCACCCTGGGGCCTATACTGCAAGTCCAGGGAGAGAGGTGGACCCCTGGGTAGCTTGCTGGGGTCTGTAGCCCATAGGTGGAGGTCCAGGGGGTACCCTGGGGCCTATACTGCAAGTCCAGGGAGAGAGGTGGACCCCTGGGTAGCTTTCTAATGTCAGAGGCCCCTAGGTGGAGGGCCAGGGGGCACCCTGGGGCCTATCCTGCAAGTCCAGGGAGAGAGGTGGACCCCTGGGTAGCTTGCTGGGGTACGAGGCCCCTAGGTGGAGGGCCAGGGGGCACCCTGGGGCCTCTACTGCAAGTCCAGGGAGAGAGGTGGACCCCTGGGTAGCTTCCTAAGGTCAGAGGCCCCTAGGTGGAGGGCCAGGGGGCACCCTGGGGCCTATCCTGCAAGTCCAAGGAGAGAGGTGGACCCCTGGGTTGCTTGCTGGGGTACGAGGCCCCTAGTTGGAGGGCCAGGGGGCACCCTGGGGCCTCTACTGCAAGCCCAGGGAGAGAGGTGGACCCCTGGTTAGCTTGCTGGGGTCGGAAGCCCCTTGGTCTATGGCCAGGGGGCACCCTGGGGCCTATACTGCAAGTCCAGGGAGAGAGGTGGACCCATGGGTAGCTTAATGGGGTCAGAGGCCCCTAGGTGGAGGGCCAGGGGCTTCCTGGGGCCTCTACTGCAAGTCTAGGCAGAGAGGTGGACCCCTGGGTAGCTTGCTGGGGTCAGAGGCCCCTAGGTGGAGGGCCAGGGGGCACCCTGGGGCCTCTACTGCAAGTCCAGGGAAAGAGGTGGACCCCTGGGTAGCTTGCTGGGGTCAGAGGCCTCTAGGTGGAGGGCCAGGGGGCACCCTGGGGCCTCTACTGCAAGTCTAGGGAGAGAGGTGGACCCATGGGTAGCTAGCTGGTGTAAGAGGCCCCTAAGTGGAGGGCCAGGGGGCACCCTGGGGCCTCTACTGCAAGTCCAGGGATAGAGGTGGACCCCTGGGTAGCTTGCTGGGGTCTGAAGCCCATAGGTGGAGGGCCAGGGGGTACCCTGGGGCCTATACTTCAAGTCCAGGGAGAGAGGTGGACCCTTGGGTAGCTTCCTAAGGTTAGAGGCCCCTAGGTGGAGGGCCAGAGGGCACCCTGGGGACTATCGTGCAAGTCCAGGGAGAGAGGTGGACCCCTGGGTAGCTTGCTGGGGTACAAGGCCTCTAGGTGGAGGGCCAGGGGGCACCCTGGGGCCTATCTTGCAAGTCCAGGGAGTAAGGTGGACCCCTGAGTAGCTTGCTGGGGTACGAGGCCCCTAGGTGGAGGGCCAGGGGGCACCCTGGGGCCTCTACTGCAAGTCCAGGGAGAAAGGTGGACCCCTGGGTAGCTTGCTAGGGTCAGAGGCCCCTAGGTGGAGGTCAAGGGGGCACCCTGGGGCCTTTACTGCAATCCCAGGGAGAGTTGTGGACCCTTGTGTAGCTTGCTGGGGTCAGAGGCCCCTTGGTGGAGGGTCAGGGGGCACCCTGGGGCCTATTCTGCAAGTCCAGGGAGAGAGGTGGACCTCTGGGTAGCTTGCTGGGGTCAGAGGCCCCTAGGTGGAGGGCCAGGGGGCACCCTGGGGCCTATCCTGCAAGTCCAGGGAGAGAGGTGGACCCCTGGGTAGCTTGCTGGGGTCAGAGGCCCCTAGGTGGAGGGCCAGGGGGCACCCTGGGGCCTCTACTGCAAGTCCAGGGAGAGAGGTGGACCCCTGGGTAGCTTGCTGGAGTCAGAGGCCTCTAGATGGAGGGCCAGGGGGCACCCTGGGGCCTCTACTGCAAGTCCAGGGAGAGAGGTGGACCCCTGGGTAGCTTGCTGGGGTCTGAAGCCCATAGGTGGAGGGCCAGGGGGTACCCTGGGGCCTATACTTCATGTCCAGGGAGAGAGGTGGACCCTTGGGTAGCTTCCTAAGGTTAGAGGCCCCTAGGTGGAGGGCCAGAGGGCACTCTGGGGACTATCGTGCAAGTCCAGGGAGAGAGGTGGACCCCTGGGTAGCTTGCTGGGGTACAAGGCCTCTAGGTGGAGGGCCAGGGGGCACCCTGGGGCCTCTACTGCAAGGCCAGGGAGAGAGGTGGACCCCTTGGTAGCTTGCATGGGTCAGAGACCCCTAGGTGGAGGGCCAGGGGGCACCTTGGGACCTCTACTGCAAGTCTAGGGAGAGAGGTGGACCCATGGGTAGCTAGCTGGGGTAAGAGGCCCCTAAGAGGAGGGCAAGGGGGCACCCTGGGGCCTCTACTGCAAGTCCAGGGAGAGAGGTGGACCCCTGGGTAGTTTGCTGGGGTCAGAGGCCCCAAGGCGGAGGGACAGGGGGCTCCCTGGGGCCTCTACTGCAAGTCCAGGGAGAGAGGTGGACCCCTGGGTAGCTTGCTGGGGTCAGAGGCCTCTAGGTGGAGGGCCAAGGGGCACCCTGGGGCCTATACTGCAAGTCCAGGGAGAGAGGTGGACCCCTGGGTAGCTTGCTGGGGTCTGTAGCCCCTAGGTGGAGGTCCAGGGGGTACCCTGGGGCCTCTACTTCAAATCCAGGGAGAGAGGTGGACCCCTGGGTAGCTTCCTAAGGTCAGAGGCCCCTAGGTGGAGGGCCAGGGGGCACCCTGGGGCCTATCCTGCAAGTCCAGGGAGAGAGGTGGACCCCTGGGTAGCTTGCTGGGGTACGAGGCCCCTAGGTGAAGGGCCAGGGGGCACCCTGGGGCCTCTATTGCAAGTCCAGGGAGAGAGGTGGACCCCTGGGTAGCTTCCTAAGGTCAGAAGCCCCTAGGTGGAGGGCCAGGGGCACCCTGGGCCTATCCTGCAAGTCCAGGGAGAGAGGTGGACCCCTGGGTAGCTTGCTGGGGTACGAGTCCCCTAGGTGGAGGGCCAGGGGGCACCCTGGGGCCTCTACTGCTAGTCCAGGGAGAGAGGTGGACCCCTGGGTAGCTTCCTGGGGTCAGAGTCCCCTAGGTGGAGGGTCAGGAGGTACCCTAGGGCCTCTACTGCAAGTCCAGGGAGAGAGGTGGACCCCTGGGTAGCTTGCTGGGGTCAGAGGCAACTAGGTGGAGGGCCAGGGGGCACCCTAGGGTCTACACTGCAAGTCCAGGGAGAGAGGTGGACCCCTGGGTAGTTTGCTGGGGTCAGAGGCCCCTAGGCGGAGGGACAGGGGGCTTCCTGGGGCCTCTACTGCAAGTCCAGGGAGAGATGTGGACCCCTGGGTAGCTTGCTGGGGTCAGAGGCCCCTAGGTGGAGGGCCAGGGGGCACCCTGGGGCCTCTACTGCGAGTCCAGGGAGAGAGGTGGACCCCTGGGTAGCTTGCTGGAGTCAGAGGCCTCTAGGTGGAAGGCCAGGGGGCACCCTGGGGCCTCTACTGCAAGTCCAGGGAGAGAGGTGGTCCCCTGGGTAGCTTGCTGGGGTCCGAAGCCCATAGGTGGAGGGCCAGGGGGTACCCTGGGGCCTATACTTCAAGTCCAGGGAGAGGTGGACCCTTGGGTAGCTTCCTAAGGTTAGAGGCCCCTAGGTGGAGGGCCAGAGGGCACCCTGGGGACTATCGTGCAAGTCCAGGGAGAGAGGTGGACCCCTGGGTAGCTTGCTGGGGTACAAGGCCTCTAGGTGGAGGGCCAGGGGGCACCCTGGGGCCTCTACTGCAAGGCCAGGGAGAGAGGTGGACCCCTTGGTAGCTTGCTTGGGTCAGAGACCCCTAGGTGGAGGGACAGGGGGCACCTTGGGGCCTCTACTGCAAGTCTAGGGAGAGAGGTGGACCCATGGGTAGCTAGCTGGGGTAAGAGGCCCCTAAGTGGAGGGCAAGGGGGCACCCTGGGGCCTCTACTGCAAGTCCAGGGAGAGAGGTGGACCCCTGGGTAGTTTGCTGGGGTCAGAGGCCCCAAGGCGGAGGGACAGGGGGCTTCCTGGGGCCTCTACTGCAAGTCCAGGGAGAGAGGTGGATCCCTGGGTAGCTTGCTGGGGTCAGAGGCCTCTAGGTGGAGGGCCAAGGGGCACCCTGGGGCCTATACTGCAAGTCCAGGGAGAGAGGTGGACCCCTGGGTAGCTTGCTTGGGTCAGAGACCCCTAGGTGGAGGGCCAGGGGGCACCTTGGGGCCTCTACTGCAAGTCTAGGTAGAGAGGTGGACCCCTGGGTAGCTTGCTGGGGTCAGACGCCTCTAGGTGGAGGGCCAAGGGGCTTCCTGGGGCCTCTACTGCAAGTCCAGGGAGAGAGGTGGACCCCTGGGTAGCTTGCTGGGGTCTGTAGCCCATATTTGGAGGGCCAGGGGGCACCCTGGGGCCTCTACTGCAAGTCTAGGGAGAGAGGTGGACCCATGGGTAGCTAGCTGGGGTAAGAGGCCCCTAAGTGGAGGGCCAGGGGGCACCCTGGGGCCTCTACTGCAAGTCCAGGGAGAGAGGTGGACCCCTGGGTAGTTTGCTGGGGTCAGAGGCCCCTAGGCGGAGGGACAGGGGGCTTCCTGGGGCCTCTACTGCAAGTCCAGGGAGAGAGGTGGACCCCTGGTTAGTTTGCTGGGGTCAGAGGCCCCAAGGCGGAGGGACAGGGGGCTTCCTGGGGCCTCTACTGCAAGTCAAGGGAGAGAGGTGGACCCCTGGGTAGCTTGCTGGGGTCAGAGGCCTCTAGGTGGAGGGCCAAGGGGCACCCTGGGGCCTATACTGCAAGTCCAGGGAGAGAGGTGGACCCCTGGGTAGCTTGCTTGGGTCAGAGACCCCTAGGTGGAGGGCCAGGGGGCACCTTGGGGCCTCTACTGCAAGTCTAGGTAGAGAGGTGGACCCCTGGGTAGCTTGCTGGGGTCAGAGGCCTCTAGGTGGAGGGCCAAGGGGCTTCCTGGGGCCTCTACTGCAAGTCCAGGGAGAGAGGTGGACCCCTGGGTAGCTTGCTGGGGTCAGAGGCCTCTAGGTGGAGGGCCAAGGGGCACCCTGGGGCCTATACTCAAGTCCAGGGAGAGAGGTGGACCCCTGGGTAGCTTGCTGGGGTCTGTAGCCCATAGGTGGAGGTCCAGGGGGTACCCTGGGGCCTATACTGCAAGTCCAGGGAGAGAGGTGGACCCCTGGGTAGCTTCCTAATGTCAGAGGCCCCTAGGTGGAGGGCCAGGGGGCACCCTGGGGCCTATCCTGCAAGTCCAGGGAGAGAGGTGGACCCCTGGGTAGCTTGCTGGGGTACGAGGCCCCTAGGTGGAGGGCCAGGGGGCACCCTGGGGCCTCTACTGCAAGTCCAGGGAGAGAGGTGGACCCCTGGGTAGCTTCCTAAGGTCAGAGGCCCCTAGGTGGAGGGCCAGGGGGCACCCTGGGGCCTATACTTCAAGTCCAGGGAGAGAGGTGGACCCCTGGGTAGCTTGCTGGGGTACGAGTCCCCTAGGTGGAGGGCCAGGGGGCACCCTGGGGCCTCTACTGCAAGTCCAGGGAGAGAGGTGGACCCCTGGGTAGCTTCCTGGGGTCAGAGTCCCCTAGGTGGAGGGTCAGGAGGTACCCTAGGGCCTCTACTGCAAGTCCAGGGAGAGAGGGGGACCCCTGGGTAGCTTGCTGGGGTCAGAGGCAAATAGGTGGAGGACCAGGGGGCACCCTAGGGTCTACACTGCAAGTCCAGGGAGAGAGGTGGACCCCTGGGTAGCTTCCTAATGTCAGAGGCCCCTAGGTGGAGGGCCAGGGGGCACCCTGGGGCCTATCCTGCAAGTCCAGGGAGAGATGTGGACCCCTGGGTAGCTTGCTGGGGTACGAGGCCCCTAGGTGGAGGGCCAGGGGGCACCCTGGGGCCTCTACTGCAAGTCCAGGGAGAGAGGAGGACCCCTGGGTAGCTTGCTGGGGTCAGAGGCAACTAGGTGGAGGGACAGGGGTACCCTGGGGCCTAGACTGCAAGTCCAGGGAGAGAGGTGGACCCCTGGGTAGCTTCCTGAGGTCAAAGGCCCCTAGGTGGAGGGTCAGGGGGCACCCTGGGGCCTATCCTGCAAGTCCAAGGAGAGAGGTGGACCCCTGGGTTGCTTGCTGGGGTACGAGGCCCCTAGTTGGAGGGCCAGGGGGCACCCTGGGGCCTCTACTGCAAGCCCAGGGAGAGAGGTGGACCCCTGGTTAGCTTGCTGGGGTCGGAAGCCCCTTGGTCTATGGCCAGGGGGCACCCTGGGGCCTATACTGCAAGTCCAGGGAGAGAGGTGGACCCATGGGTAGCTTACTGGGGTCAGAGGCCCCTAGGTGGAGGGCCAGGGGCTTCCTGGGGCCTCTACTGCAAGTCTAGGCAGAGAGGTGGACCCCTAGGTAGCTTGCTGGGGTCAGAGGCCCCTAGGTGGAGGGCCAGGGGGCACCCTGGGGCCTCTACTGCAAGTCCAGGGAAAGAGATGGACCCCTGGGTAGCTTGCTGGGGTCGGAGGCCTCTAGGTGGAGGGCCAGGGGGCACCCTGGGGCCTCTACTGCAAGTCTAGGGAGAGAGGTGGACCCATGGGTAGCTAGCTGGTGTAAGAGGCCCCTAAGTGGAGGGCCAAGGGGCACCCTGGGGCCTCTACTGCAAGTCCAGGGATAGAGGTGGACCCCTGGGTAGCTTGCTGGGGTCTGAAGCCCATAGGTGGAGGGCCAGGGGGTACCCTGGGGCCTATACTTCAAGTCCAGGGAGAGAGGTGGACCCTTGGGTAGCTTCCTAAGGTTAGAGGCCCCTAGGTGGAGGGCCAGAGGGCACCCTGGGGACTATCGTGCAAGTCCAGGGAGAGAGGTGGACCCCTGGGTAGCTTGCTGGGGTACAAGGCCTCTAGGTGGAGGGCCAGGGGGCACCCTGGGGCCTATCTTGCAAGTCCAGGGAGTAAGGTGGACCCCTGAGTAGCTTGCTGGGGTACGAGGCCCCTAGGTGGAGGGCCAGGGGGCACCCTGGGGCCTCTACTGCAAGTCCAGGGAGAGAGGTGGACCCCTGGGTAGCTTGCTGGGGTCTGAAGCCCATATTTGGAGGGCCAGGGGGCACCCTGGGGCCTCTACTGCAAGTCTAGGGAGAGAGGTGGACCCATGGGTAGCTAGCTGGGGTAAGAGGCCCCTAAGTGGAGGGCCAGGGGGCACCCTGGGGCCTCTACTGCAAGTCCAGGGAGAGAGGTGGACCCCTGGGTAGTTTGCTGGGGTCAGAGGCCCCTAGGCGGAGGGACAGGGGGCTTCCTGGGGCCTCTACTGCAAGTCCAGGGAGAAAGGTGGACCCCTGGGTAGCTTGCTAAGGTCAGAGGCCCCTAGGTGGAGGTCAAGGGGGCACCCTGGGGCCTTTACTGCAATCCCAGGGAGAGTTGTGGACCCTTGTGTAGCTTGCTGGGGTCAGAGGCCCCTTGGTGGAGGGTCAGGGGGCACCCTGGGGCCTATTCTGCAAGTCCAGGGAGAGAGGTGGACCTCTGGGTAGCTTGCTGGGGTCAGAGGCCCCTAGGTGGAGGGCCAGGGGGCACCCTGGGTCCTATCCTGCAAGTCCAGGGAGAGAGGTGGACCCCTGGGTAGCTTGCTGGGGTCAGAGGCCCCTAGGTGGAGGGCCAGGGGGCACCCTGGGGCCTCTACTGCAAGGCCAGGGAGAGAGGTGGACCCCTTGGTAGCTTGCTTGGGTCAGAGACTCCTAGGTGGAGGGCCAGGGGGCACCTTGGGACCTCTACTGCAAGTCTAGGGAGAGAGGTGGACCCATTGGTAGCTAGCTGGGGTAAGAGGCCCCTAAGTGGAGGGCAAGGGGGCACCCTGGGGCCTCTACTGCAAGTCCAGGGAGAGAGGTGGACCCCTGGGTAGTTTGCTGGGGTCAGAGGCCCCAAGGCGGAGGGACAGGGGGCTCCCTGGGGCCTCTACTGCAAGTCCAGGGAGAGAGGTGGACCCCTGGGTAGCTTGCTGGGGTCAGAGGCCTCTAGGTGGAGGGCCAAGGGGCACCCTGGGGCGTATACTGCAAGTCCAGGGAGAGAGGTGGACCCCTGGGTAGCTTGCTGGGGTCTGTAGCCCATAGGTGGAGGTCCAGGGGGTACCCTGGGGCCTATACTGCAAATCCAGGGAGAGAGGTGGACCCCTGGGTAGATTCCTAAGGTCAGAGGCCCCTAGGTGGAGGGCCAGGGGGCACCCTGGGGCCTATCCTGCAAGTCCAGGGAGAGAGGTGGACCCCTGGGTAGCTTGCTGGGGTACGAGGCCCCTAGGTGAAGGGCCAGGGGGCACCCTGGGGCCTCTATTGCAAGTCCAGGGAGAGAGGTGGACCCCTGGGTAGCTTCCTAAGGTCAGAGGCCCCTAGGTGGAGGGCCAGGGGGCACCCTGGGTCCTATCCTGCAAGTCCAGGGAGAGAGGTGGACCCCTGGGTAGCTTGCTGGGGTACGAGTCCCCTAGGTGGAGGGCCAGGGGGCACCCTGGGGCCTCTACTGCTAGTCCAGGGAGAGAGGTGGACCCCTGGGTAGCTTCCTGGGGTCAGAGTCCCCTAGGTGGAGGGTCAGGAGGTACCCTAGGGCCTCTACTGCAAGTCCAGGGAGAGAGGTGGACCCCTGGGTAGCTTGCTGGGGTCAGAGGCAACTAGGTGGAGGGCCAGGGGGCACCCTAGGGTCTACACTGCAAGTCCAGGGAGAGAGGTGGACCCCTGGGTAGTTTGCTGGGGTCAGAGGCCCCTAGGCGGAGGGACAGGGGGCTTCCTGGGGCCTCTACTGCAAGTCCAGGGAGAAAGGTGGACCCCTGGGTAGCTTGCTAGGGTCAGAGGCCCCTAGGTGGAGGTCAAGGGGGCACCCTGGGGCCTTTACTGCAATCCCAGGGAGAGTTGTGGACCCTTGTGTAGCTTGCTGGGGTCAGAGGCCCCTTGGTGGAGGGTCAGGGGGCACCCTGGGGCCTATTCTGCAAGTCCAGGGAGAGAGGTGGACCTCTGGGTAGCTTGCTGGGGTCAGAGGCCCCTAGGTGGAGGGCCAGGGGGCACCCTGGGGCCTATCCTGCAAGTCCAGGGAGAGAGGTGGACCCCTGGGTAGCTTGCTGGGGTCAGAGGCCCCTAGGTGGAGGGCCAGGGGGCACCCTGGGGCCTCTACTGCAAGTCCAGGGAGAGAGGTGGACCCCTGGGTAGCTTGCTGGAGTCAGAGGCCTCTAGGTGGAAGGCCAGGGGGCACCCTGGGGCCTCTACTGCCAGTCCAGGGAGAGAGGTGGACCCCTGGGTAGCTTGCTGGGGTCAGAGGCCTCTAGGTGGAGGGCCAAGGGGCACACTGGGGCCTATACTGCAAGTCCAGGGAGAGAGGTGGACCCCTGGGTAGCTTGCTGGGGTCTGTAGCCCATAGGTGGAGGTCCAGGGGGTACCCTGGGGCCTATACTGCAAGTCCAGGGAGAGAGGTGGACCCCTGGGTAGCTTTCTAATGTCAGAGGCCCCTAGGTGGAGGGCCAGGGGGCACCCTGGGGCCTATCCTGCAAGTCCAGGGAGAGAGGTGGACCCCTGGGTAGCTTGCTGGGGTACGAGGCCCCTAGGTGGAGGGCCAGGGGGCACCCTGGGGCCTCTACTGCAAGTCCAGGGAGAGAGGTGGACCCCTGGGTAGCTTCCTAAGGTCAGAGGCCCCTAGGTGGAGGGCCAGGGGGCACCCTGGGGCCTATCCTGCAAGTCCAAGGAGAGAGGTGGACCCCTGGGTTGCTTGCTGGGGTACGAGGCCCCTAGTTGGAGGGCCAGGGGGCACCCTGGGGCCTCTACTGCAAGCCCAGGGAGAGAGGTGGACCCCTGGTTAGCTTGCTGGGGTCGGAAGCCCCTTGGTCTATGGCCAGGGGGCACCCTGGGGCCTATACTGCAAGTCCAGGGAGAGAGGTGGACCCATGGGTAGCTTACTGGGGTCAGAGGCCCCTAGGTGGAGGGCCAGGGGCTTCCTGGGGCCTCTACTGCAAGTCTAGGCAGAGAGGTGGACCCCTGGGTAGCTTGCTGGGGTCAGAGGCCCCTAGGTGGAGGGCCAGGGGGCACCCTGGGGCCTCTACTGCAAGTCCAGGGAAAGAGGTGGACCCCTGGGTAGCTTGCTGGGGTCAGAGGCCTCTAGGTGGAGGGCCAGGGGGCACCCTGGGGCCTCTACTGCAAGTCTAGGGAGAGAGGTGGACCCATGGGTAGCTAGCTGGTGTAAGAGGCCCCTAAGTGGAGGGCCAGGGGGCACCCTGGGGCCTCTACTGCAAGTCCAGGGATAGAGGTGGACCCCTGGGTAGCTTGCTGGGGTCTGAAGCCCATAGGTGGAGGGCCAGGGGGTACCCTGGGGCCTATACTTCAAGTCCAGGGAGAGAGGTGGACCCTTGGGTAGCTTCCTAAGGTTAGAGGCCCCTAGGTGGAGGGCCAGAGGGCACCCTGGGGACTATCGTGCAAGTCCAGGGAGAGAGGTGGACCCCTGGGTAGCTTGCTGGGGTACAAGGCCTCTAGGTGGAGGGCCAGGGGGCACCCTGGGGCCTATCTTGCAAGTCCAGGGAGTAAGGTGGACCCCTGAGTAGCTTGCTGGGGTACGAGGCCCCTAGGTGGAGGGCCAGGGGGCACCCTGGGGCCTCTACTGCAAGTCCAGGGAGAAAGGTGGACCCCTGGGTAGCTTGCTAGGGTCAGAGGCCCCTAGGTGGAGGTCAAGGGGGCACCCTGGGGCCTTTACTGCAATCCCAGGGAGAGTTGTGGACCCTTGTGTAGCTTGCTGGGGTCAGAGGCCCCTTGGTGGAGGGTCAGGGGGCACCCTGGGGCCTATTCTGCAAGTCCAGGGAGAGAGGTGGACCTCTGGGTAGCTTGCTGGGGTCAGAGGCCCCTAGGTGGAGGGCCAGGGGGCACCCTGGGGCCTATCCTGCAAGTCCAGGGAGAGAGGTGGACCCCTGGGTAGCTTGCTGGGGTCAGAGGCCCCTAGGTGGAGGGCCAGGGGGCACCCTGGGGCCTCTACTGCAAGTCCAGGGAGAGAGGTGGACCCCTGGGTAGCTTGCTGGAGTCAGAGGCCTCTAGATGGAGGGCCAGGGGGCACCCTGGGGCCTCTACTGCAAGTCCAGGGAGAGAGGTGGACCCCTGGGTAGCTTGCTGGGGTCTGAAGCCCATAGGTGGAGGGCCAGGGGGTACCCTGGGGCCTATACTTCATGTCCAGGGAGAGAGGTGGACCCTTGGGTAGCTTCCTAAGGTTAGAGGCCCCTAGGTGGAGGGCCAGAGGGCACTCTGGGGACTATCGTGCAAGTCCAGGGAGAGAGGTGGACCCCTGGGTAGCTTGCTGGGGTACAAGGCCTCTAGGTGGAGGGCCAGGGGGCACCCTGGGGCCTCTACTGCAAGGCCAGGGAGAGAGGTGGACCCCTTGGTAGCTTGCATGGGTCAGAGACCCCTAGGTGGAGGGCCAGGGGGCACCTTGGGACCTCTACTGCAAGTCTAGGGAGAGAGGTGGACCCATGGGTAGCTAGCTGGGGTAAGAGGCCCCTAAGTGGAGGGCAAGGGGGCACCCTGGGGCCTCTACTGCAAGTCCAGGGAGAGAGGTGGACCCCTGGGTAGTTTGCTGGGGTCAGAGGCCCCAAGGCGGAGGGACAGGGGGCTCCCTGGGGCCTCTACTGCAAGTCCAGGGAGAGAGGTGGACCCCTGGGTAGCTTGCTGGGGTCAGAGGCCTCTAGGTGGAGGGCCAAGGGGCACCCTGGGGCCTATACTGCAAGTCCAGGGAGAGAGGTGGACCCCTGGGTAGCTTGCTGGGGTCTGTAGCCCCTAGGTGGAGGTCCAGGGGGTACCCTGGGGCCTCTACTTCAAATCCAGGGAGAGAGGTGGACCCCTGGGTAGCTTCCTAAGGTCAGAGGCCCCTAGGTGGAGGGCCAGGGGGCACCCTGGGGCCTATCCTGCAAGTCCAGGGAGAGAGGTGGACCCCTGGGTAGCTTGCTGGGGTACGAGGCCCCTAGGTGAAGGGCCAGGGGGCACCCTGGGGCCTCTATTGCAAGTCCAGGGAGAGAGGTGGACCCCTGGGTAGCTTCCTAAGGTCAGAGGCCCCTAGGTGGAGGGCCAGGGGCACCCTGGGCCTATCCTGCAAGTCCAGGGAGAGAGGTGGACCCCTGGGTAGCTTGCTGGGGTACGAGTCCCCTAGGTGGAGGGCCAGGGGGCACCCTGGGGCCTCTACTGCTAGTCCAGGGAGAGAGGTGGACCCCTGGGTAGCTTCCTGGGGTCAGAGTCCCCTAGGTGGAGGGTCAGGAGGTACCCTAGGGCCTCTACTGCAAGTCCAGGGAGAGAGGTGGACCCCTGGGTAGCTTGCTGGGGTCAGAGGCAACTAGGTGGAGGGCCAGGGGGCACCCTAGGGTCTACACTGCAAGTCCAGGGAGAGAGGTGGACCCCTGGGTAGTTTGCTGGGGTCAGAGGCCCCTAGGCGGAGGGACAGGGGGCTTCCTGGGGCCTCTACTGCAAGTCCAGGGAGAGAGGTGGACCCCTGGGTAGCTTGCTGGGGTCAGAGGCCCCTAGGTGGAGGGCCAGGGGGCACCCTGGGGCCTCTACTGCGAGTCCAGGGAGAGAGGTGGACCCCTGGGTAGCTTGCTGGAGTCAGAGGCCTCTAGGTGGAAGGCCAGGGGGCACCCTGGGGCCTCTACTGCAAGTCCAGGGAGAGAGGTGGTCCCCTGGGTAGCTTGCTGGGGTCCGAAGCCCATAGGTGGAGGGCCAGGGGGTACCCTGGGGCCTATACTTCAAGTCCAGGGAGAGGTGGACCCTTGGGTAGCTTCCTAAGGTTAGAGGCCCCTAGGTGGAGGGCCAGAGGGCACCCTGGGGACTATCGTGCAAGTCCAGGGAGAGAGGTGGACCCCTGGGTAGCTTGCTGGGGTACAAGGCCTCTAGGTGGAGGGCCAGGGGGCACCCTGGGGCCTCTACTGCAAGGCCAGGGAGAGAGGTGGACCCCTTGGTAGCTTGCTTGGGTCAGAGACCCCTAGGTGGAGGGACAGGGGGCACCTTGGGGCCTCTACTGCAAGTCTAGGGAGAGAGGTGGACCCATGGGTAGCTAGCTGGGGTAAGAGGCCCCTAAGTGGAGGGCAAGGGGGCACCCTGGGGCCTCTACTGCAAGTCCAGGGAGAGAGGTGGACCCCTGGGTAGTTTGCTGGGGTCAGAGGCCCCAAGGCGGAGGGACAGGGGGCTTCCTGGGGCCTCTACTGCAAGTCCAGGGAGAGAGGTGGATCCCTGGGTAGCTTGCTGGGGTCAGAGGCCTCTAGGTGGAGGGCCAAGGGGCACCCTGGGGCCTATACTGCAAGTCCAGGGAGAGAGGTGGACCCCTGGGTAGCTTGCTTGGGTCAGAGACCCCTAGGTGGAGGGCCAGGGGGCACCTTGGGGCCTCTACTGCAAGTCTAGGTAGAGAGGTGGACCCCTGGGTAGCTTGCTGGGGTCAGACGCCTCTAGGTGGAGGGCCAAGGGGCTTCCTGGGGCCTCTACTGCAAGTCCAGGGAGAGAGGTGGACCCCTGGGTAGCTTGCTGGGGTCTGTAGCCCATATTTGGAGGGCCAGGGGGCACCCTGGGGCCTCTACTGCAAGTCTAGGGAGAGAGGTGGACCCATGGGTAGCTAGCTGGGGTAAGAGGCCCCTAAGTGGAGGGCCAGGGGGCACCCTGGGGCCTCTACTGCAAGTCCAGGGAGAGAGGTGGACCCCTGGGTAGTTTGCTGGGGTCAGAGGCCCCTAGGCGGAGGGACAGGGGGCTTCCTGGGGCCTCTACTGCAAGTCCAGGGAGAGAGGTGGACCCCTGGGTAGTTTGCTGGGGTCAGAGGCCCCAAGGCGGAGGGACAGGGGGCTTCCTGGGGCCTCTACTGCAAGTCAAGGGAGAGAGGTGGACCCCTGGGTAGCTTGCTGGGGTCAGAGGCCTCTAGGTGGAGGGCCAAGGGGCACCCTGGGGCCTATACTGCAAGTCCAGGGAGAGAGGTGGACCCCTGGGTAGCTTGCTTGGGTCAGAGACCCCTAGGTGGAGGGCCAGGGGGCACCTTGGGGCCTCTACTGCAAGTCTAGGTAGAGAGGTGGACCCCTGGGTAGCTTGCTGGGGTCAGAGGCCTCTAGGTGGAGGGCCAAGGGGCTTCCTGGGGCCTCTACTGCAAGTCCAGGGAGAGAGGTGGACCCCTGGGTAGCTTGCTGGGGTCAGAGGCCTCTAGGTGGAGGGCCAAGGGGCACCCTGGGGCCTATACTCAAGTCCAGGGAGAGAGGTGGACCCCTGGGTAGCTTGCTGGGGTCTGTAGCCCATAGGTGGAGGTCCAGGGGGTACCCTGGGGCCTATACTGCAAGTCCAGGGAGAGAGGTGGACCCCTGGGTAGCTTCCTAATGTCAGAGGCCCCTAGGTGGAGGGCCAGGGGGCACCCTGGGGCCTATCCTGCAAGTCCAGGGAGAGAGGTGGACCCCTGGGTAGCTTGCTGGGGTACGAGGCCCCTAGGTGGAGGGCCAGGGGGCACCCTGGGGCCTCTACTGCAAGTCCAGGGAGAGAGGTGGACCCCTGGGTAGCTTCCTAAGGTCAGAGGCCCCTAGGTGGAGGGCCAGGGGGCACCCTGGGGCCTATACTTCAAGTCCAGGGAGAGAGGTGGACCCCTGGGTAGCTTGCTGGGGTACGAGTCCCCTAGGTGGAGGGCCAGGGGGCACCCTGGGGCCTCTACTGCAAGTCCAGGGAGAGAGGTGGACCCCTGGGTAGCTTCCTGGGGTCAGAGTCCCCTAGGTGGAGGGTCAGGAGGTACCCTAGGGCCTCTACTGCAAGTCCAGGGAGAGAGGGGGACCCCTGGGTAGCTTGCTGGGGTCAGAGGCAAATAGGTGGAGGACCAGGGGGCACCCTAGGGTCTACACTGCAAGTCCAGGGAGAGAGGTGGACCCCTGGGTAGCTTCCTAATGTCAGAGGCCCCTAGGTGGAGGGCCAGGGGGCACCCTGGGGCCTATCCTGCAAGTCCAGGGAGAGATGTGGACCCCTGGGTAGCTTGCTGGGGTACGAGGCCCCTAGGTGGAGGGCCAGGGGGCACCCTGGGGCCTCTACTGCAAGTCCAGGGAGAGAGGAGGACCCCTGGGTAGCTTGCTGGGGTCAGAGGCAACTAGGTGGAGGGACAGGGGTACCCTGGGGCCTAGACTGCAAGTCCAGGGAGAGAGGTGGACCCCTGGGTAGCTTCCTGAGGTCAAAGGCCCCTAGGTGGAGGGTCAGGGGGCACCCTGGGGCCTATCCTGCAAGTCCAAGGAGAGAGGTGGACCCCTGGGTTGCTTGCTGGGGTACGAGGCCCCTAGTTGGAGGGCCAGGGGGCACCCTGGGGCCTCTACTGCAAGCCCAGGGAGAGAGGTGGACCCCTGGTTAGCTTGCTGGGGTCGGAAGCCCCTTGGTCTATGGCCAGGGGGCACCCTGGGGCCTATACTGCAAGTCCAGGGAGAGAGGTGGACCCATGGGTAGCTTACTGGGGTCAGAGGCCCCTAGGTGGAGGGCCAGGGGCTTCCTGGGGCCTCTACTGCAAGTCTAGGCAGAGAGGTGGACCCCTAGGTAGCTTGCTGGGGTCAGAGGCCCCTAGGTGGAGGGCCAGGGGGCACCCTGGGGCCTCTACTGCAAGTCCAGGGAAAGAGATGGACCCCTGGGTAGCTTGCTGGGGTCAGAGGCCTCTAGGTGGAGGGCCAGGGGGCACCCTGGGGCCTCTACTGCAAGTCTAGGGAGAGAGGTGGACCCATGGGTAGCTAGCTGGTGTAAGAGGCCCCTAAGTGGAGGGCCAAGGGGCACCCTGGGGCCTCTACTGCAAGTCCAGGGATAGAGGTGGACCCCTGGGTAGCTTGCTGGGGTCTGAAGCCCATAGGTGGAGGGCCAGGGGGTACCCTGGGGCCTATACTTCAAGTCCAGGGAGAGAGGTGGACCCTTGGGTAGCTTCCTAAGGTTAGAGGCCCCTAGGTGGAGGGCCAGAGGGCACCCTGGGGACTATCGTGCAAGTCCAGGGAGAGAGGTGGACCCCTGGGTAGCTTGCTGGGGTACAAGGCCTCTAGGTGGAGGGCCAGGGGGCACCCTGGGGCCTATCTTGCAAGTCCAGGGAGTAAGGTGGACCCCTGAGTAGCTTGCTGGGGTACGAGGCCCCTAGGTGGAGGGCCAGGGGGCACCCTGGGGCCTCTACTGCAAGTCCAGGGAGAGAGGTGGACCCCTGGGTAGCTTGCTGGGGTCTGAAGCCCATATTTGGAGGGCCAGGGGGCACCCTGGGGCCTCTACTGCAAGTCTAGGGAGAGAGGTGGACCCATGGGTAGCTAGCTGGGGTAAGAGGCCCCTAAGTGGAGGGCCAGGGGGCACCCTGGGGCCTCTACTGCAAGTCCAGGGAGAGAGGTGGACCCCTGGGTAGTTTGCTGGGGTCAGAGGCCCCTAGGCGGAGGGACAGGGGGCTTCCTGGGGCCTCTACTGCAAGTCCAGGGAGAAAGGTGGACCCCTGGGTAGCTTGCTAAGGTCAGAGGCCCCTAGGTGGAGGTCAAGGGGGCACCCTGGGGCCTTTACTGCAATCCCAGGGAGAGTTGTGGACCCTTGTGTAGCTTGCTGGGGTCAGAGGCCCCTTGGTGGAGGGTCAGGGGGCACCCTGGGGCCTATTCTGCAAGTCCAGGGAGAGAGGTGGACCTCTGGGTAGCTTGCTGGGGTCAGAGGCCCCTAGGTGGAGGGCCAGGGGGCACCCTGGGTCCTATCCTGCAAGTCCAGGGAGAGAGGTGGACCCCTGGGTAGCTTGCTGGGGTCAGAGGCCCCTAGGTGGAGGGCCAGGGGGCACCCTGGGGCCTCTACTGCAAGTCCAGGGAGAGAGGTGGACCCCTGGGTAGCTTGCTGGAGTCAGAGGCCTCTAGGTGGAGGGCCAGGGGGCACCCTGGGGCCTCTACTGCAAGTCCAGGGAGAGAGGTGGACCCCTGGGTAGCTTGCTGGGGTCTGAAGCCCATAGGTGGAGGGCCAGGGGGTACCCTGGGGCCTATACTTCAAGTCCAGGGAGAGAGGTGGACCCTTGGGTAGCTTCCTAAGGTTAGAGGCCCCTAGGTGGAGGGCCAGAGGGCACCCTGGGGACTATCGTGCAAGTCCAGGGAGAGAGGTGGACCCCTGGGTAGCTTGCTGGGGTACAAGGCCTCTAGGTGGAGGGCCAGGGGGCACCCTGGGGCCTCTACTGCAAGGCCAGGGAGAGAGGTGGACCCCTTGGTAGCTTGCTGGGGTACGAGGCCCCTAGGTGGAGGGCCAGGGGGCACCCTGGGGCCTCTACTGCAAGTCTAGGGAGAGAGGTGGACCCCTGGGTAGCTTGCTGGGGTCTGAAGCCCATATTTGGAGGGCCAGGGGGCACCCTGGGGCCTCTACTGCAAGTCTAGGGAGAGAGGTGGACCCATGGGTAGCTAGCTGGGGTAAGAGGCCCCTAAGTGGAGGGCCAGGGGGCACCCTGGGGCCTCTACTGCAAGTCCAGGGAGAGAGGTGGACCCCTGGGTAGTTTGCTGGGGTCAGAGGCCCCTAGGCGGAGGGACAGGGGGCTTCCTGGGGCCTCTACTGCAAGTCCAGGGAGAAAGGTGGACCCCTGGGTAGCTTGCTAAGGTCAGAGGCCCCTAGGTGGAGGTCAAGGGGGCACCCTGGGGCCTTTACTGCAATCCCAGGGAGAGTTGTGGACCCTTGTGTAGCTTGCTGGGGTCAGAGGCCCCTTGGTGGAGGGTCAGGGGGCACCCTTGGGCCTATTCTGCAAGTCCAGGGAGAGAGGTGGACCTCTGGGTAGCTTGCTGGGGTCAGAGGCCCCTAAGTGGAGGGCCAGGGGGCACCCTGGGGCCTATCCTGCAAGTCCAGGGAGAGAGGTGGACCCCTGGGTAGCTTGCTGGGGTCAGAGGCCCCTAGGTGGAGGGCCAGGGGGCACCCTGGGGCCTCTACTGCAAGTCCAGGGAGAGAGGTGGACTCCTGGGTAGCTTGCTGGAGTCAGAGTCCTCTAGGTGGAGGGCCAGGGGGCACCCTGGGGCCTCTACTGCAAGTCCAGGGAGAGAGGTGGACCCCTGGGTAGCTTGCTGGGGTCTGAAGCCCATAGGTGGAGGGCCAGGGGGTACCCTGGGGCCTATACTTCAAGTCCAGGGAGAGAGGTGGACCCTTGGGTAGCTTCCTAAGGTTAGAGGCCCCTAGGTGGAGGGCCAGAGGGCACCCTGGGGACTATCGTGCAAGTCCAGGGAGAGAGGTGGACCCCTGGGTAGCTTGCTGGGGTACAAGGCCTCTAGGTGGAGGGCCAGGGGGCACCCTGGGGCCTCTACTGCAAGGCCAGGGAGAGAGGTGGACCCCTTGGTAGCTTGCATGGGTCAGAGACCCCTAGGTGGAGGGCCAGGGGGCACCTTGGGGCCTCTACTGCAAGTCTAGGGAGAGAGGTGGACCCATGGGTAGCTAGCTGGGGTAAGAGGCCCCTAAGTGGAGGGCAAGGGGGCACCCTGGGGCCTCTACTGCAAGTCCAGGGAGAGAGGTGGACCCCTGGGTAGTTTGCTGGGGTCAGAGGCCCCAAGGCGGAGGGACAGGGGGCTTCCTGGGGCCTCTACTGCAAGTCCAGGGAGAGAGGTGGACCCCTGGGTAGCTTGCTGGGGTCAGAGGCCTCTAGGTGGAGGGCCAAGGGGCACCCTGGGGCCTATACTGCAAGTCCAGGGAGAGAGGTGGACCCCTGGGTAGCTTGCTGGGGTCTGTAGCCCATAGGTGGAGGTCCAGGGGGTACCCTGGGGCCTATACTGCAAATCCAGGGAGAGAGGTGGACCCCTGGGTAGCTTCCTAAGGTCAGAGGCCCCTAGGTGGAGGGCCAAGGGGGCACCCTGGGGCCTATCCTGCAAGTCCAGGGAGAGACGTGGACCCCTGGGTAGCTTGCTGGGGTACGAGTCCCCTAGGTGGAGGGCCAGGGGGCACCCTGGGGCCTCTACTGCAAGTCCAGGGAGAGAGGTGGACCCCTGGGTAGCTTCTTGGGGTCAGAGTCCCCTAGGTGGAGGGTCAGGAGGTACCCTAGGGCCTCTACTGCAAGTCCAGGGAGAGAGGTGGACCCCTGGGTAGCTTGCTGGGGTCAGAGGCAACTAGGTGGAGGGCCAGGGGGCACCCTAGGGTCTACACTGCAAGTCCAGGGAGAGAGGTGGACCCCTGGGTAGCTTCCTAAGGTCTGAGGCCCCTAGGTGGAGGGCCAGGGGGCACCCTGGGGCCTATCCTGCAAGTCCAGGGAGAGATGTGGACCCCTGGGTAGCTTGCTGGGGTACGAGGCCCCTAGGTGGAGGGCCAGGGGGCACCTTGGGGCCTCTACTGCAAGTCCAGGGAGAGAGGAGGACCCCTGGGTAGCTTGCTGGGGTCAGAGGCAACTAGATGGAGGGACAGGGGTACCCTGGGGCCTAGACTGCAAGTCCAGGGAGAGAGGTGGACCCCTGGGTAGCTTCCTGAGGTCAAAGGCCCCTAGGTGGAGGGCCAGGGGGCACCCTGGGGAATATCCTGCAAGTCCAAGGAGAGAGGTGGACCGCTGGGTTGCTTGCTGGGGTACGAGGCCCCTAGTTGGAGGGCCAGGGGGCACCCTGGGGCCTCTACTGCAAGCCCAGGAAGAGAGGTGGACCCCTGGTTAGCTTGCTGGGGTCAGAAGCCCCTTGGTCTATGGCCAGGGGGCACCCTGGGGCATATACTGCAAGTCCAGTGAGAGAGGTGGACCCATGGGTAGCTTACTGGGGTCAGAGGCACCTAGGTGGAGGGCCAGGGGCTTCCTGGGGCCTCTACTGCAAGTCCAGGGAGAGAGGTGGACCCCTGGGTAGCTTGCTGGTGTCAGAGGCAACTAGGTGGAGGGACAGGGGGTACCCTGGGGCCTATACTGCAAGTCCAGGGAGAGAGGTGGACCCCTGGGTAGCTTCCTGAGGTCAGAGGCCCCTAGGTGGAGGGCCAGAGCGCACCCTGGGGCCTATCCTGCAAGTCCAGGGAGAGAGGTGGACCCCTGGGTAGCTTGCAGGGGTACGAGGCCCCTAGGTGGAGGGCCAGGGGGCAGCCTGTAGCCTCTACTGCAAGTCCAGGGAGAGAGGTGGACCCCTGGGTACCTTCCTGGGGTCAGAGTCCCCTAGGTGGAGGGCCAGGAGGTACCCTAGGGCCTCTACTGCAAGTCCAGGGAGAGAGGTGGACCCCTGGGTAGCTTGCTGGGGTACAAGGCCCCTAGGTGGAGGGCCAGGGTGTACCCTGGGGCCTATCCTGCAAGTCCACGGAGAGATGTGGACCCTTGGGTAGCTTCCTAGGGTTAGAGGCCCCTAGGTGGAGGGCCAGGGGGCACCCTGGGGCCTATCCTGCAAGTCCAGGGAGAGAGGTGGACCCCTAGGTAGCTTGCTGGGGTACAAGGCCCCTAGGTGGAGGGCCAGGGGGCACCCTGGGGCCTCTACTGCAAGGCCAAGGAGAAAGGTGGACCCCTTGGTAGCTTGCTGGGGTCAGAGACCCCTAGGTGGAGGGCCAGGGGGCACCAATGGGCCTCAACTGCAAGTCTAGGGAGAGAGGTGGACCCATGGGTAGCTAGCTGGGGTAAGAGGCCCCTAAGTGGAGGGCCAGGGGGCACCCTGGGAACTCTACTGCAAGTCCATGGAGAGAGGTGGACCCCTGGGTAGTTTGCTGGGGTCAGAGGCCCCTAGGCGGAGGGACAGGGGGCTTCCTGGGGGCTCTACTGCAAGTCCAGGGAGAAAGGTGGACCCCATGGTAGCTTGCTTGGGTCAGAGGCCTCTAGGTGGAGGTCAAGGGGGCACCCTGGGGCCTCTACTGCAAACCCAGGGAGAGTTGTGGACCCTTGTGTAGCTTGCTGGGGTCAGAGGCCCCTTGGTGGAGGGTCAGGGGGCACCCTGGGGCCTATTCTGCAAGTCCAGGGAGAGAGGTGGACCTCTGGGTAGCTTGCTGGGGTCAGAGGCCCCTAGGTGGAGGGCCAGGGGGCACCCTGGGGCCTATCTTGCAAGTCCAGGGAGTAAGGTAGACCCCTGGGTAGCTTGCAGGGGTACGAGGCCCCTAGGTGGAGGGCCAGGGGGCACCCTGGGGCCTCTACTGCAAGTCCAGGGAGAGAGGTGGACCCCTGGGTAGCTTGCTGGGGTCAGAGGCCCCTAGGTGGAGGGCCAGGGGGCACCCTGGGGCCTCTACTGCAAGTCCAGGGGGAGAGGTGGACCCCTGGGTAGCTTGCTGGGGTCTGAAGCCCAAAGGTGGAGGGCCAGGGGGCACCCTGGGGCCTCTACTGCAAGTCTAGGGAGAGAGGTGGACCCATGGGTAGCTTGCTGGGGTCAGAGGCCTCTAGGTGGAGGGCCAGGGGGCACCCTGGGGCCTATCCTGCAAGTCCAGGGAGAGATGTGGACCCCTGGGTAGCTTGCTGGGGTACGAGGCCCCTAGGTGGAGGGCCAGGGGGCACCTTGGGGCCTCTACTGCAAGTCCAGGGAGAGAGGTGGACCCCTGGGTAGTTTGCTGGGGTCAGTGGCCCCTAGGCGGAGGGACAGGGGGCTTCCTGGGGCCTCTACTGCAAGTCCAGGGAGAAAGGTGGACCCCTTGGTAGCTTGCTAGGGTCAGAGGCCCCTAGTTGGAGGTCAAGGGGGCACCCTGGGGCCTTTACTGCAATCCCAGGGAGAGTTGTGGACCCTTGTGTAGCTTGCTGGGGTCAGAGGCCCCTTGGTGGAGGGTCAGGGGGCACCCTGGGGCCTATTCTGCAAGTCCAGGGAAAGAGGTGGACCTCTGGGTAGCTTGCTGGGGTCAGAGGCCCCTAGGTGGAGGGCCAGGGGGCACCCTGGGGCCTATCCTAAAAGTCCAGGGAGAGAGGTGGACCCCTGGGTAGCTTGCTGGGGTCAGAGGCCCCTAGGTGGAGGGCCAGGGGGCACCCTGGGGCCTCTACTGCAAGTCCAGGGAAAGAGGTGGACCCCTAGGTAGCTTGCTGGGTTCAGAGGCCTCTAGGTGAAGGGCCAGGGGGCACCCTGGGGCCTCTACTGCAAGTCCAGGGAGAGAGGTGGACCCCTGGGAAGTTTGCTGGGGTCTGAAGCCCATAGGTGGAGGGCCAGGGGGTACCCCGGGGCCTATACATCAAGTCCAGGGAGAGAGGTGGACCCCTGGGTAGCTTCCTAAGGTCAGAGGCCCCTAGGTGGAGGGCCAGGGGGCACCCTGGGGCCTATCCTGCAAGTCCAGGGAGAGAGGTGGACCCCTGGGTAGCTTGCTGGGGTACGAGTCCCCTAGGTGGAGGGCCAGGGGGCACCCTGGGGCCTCTACTGCAAGCCCAGGGAGAGAGGTGGACCCCTGGGTAGCTTCCTGGGGTCAGAGTCCCCTAGGTGGAGGGTCAGGAGGTACTCGAGGGCCTCTACTGCAAGTCCAGGGAGAGAGGTGGACCCCTGGGTCGCTTGCTGGGGTCAGAGGCAACTAGGTGGAGGGCCAGGGGGCACCCTAGGGTCTACACTGCATGTCCAGGGAGAGAGGTGGACCCCTGGGTAGCTTTCTAAGGTCAGAGGCCCCTAGGTGGAGGGCCAGGGGGCACCCTGGGGCCTCTACTGCAAGTCCAGGGAGAGAGGTGGACCCCTGGGTAGCTTGCTAGGGTCAGAGGCCACTAGGTGGAGGGCCAAGGGGCACCCTGGGGCCTCTACTGCAAGTCCAGGGAGATAGGTGGACCCCTGGGTAGTTTGCTGGGGTCAGAGGCCCCTAGGCGGAGGGACAGGGGGCTTCCTGGGGCCTCTACTGCAAGTCCAGGGAGAAAGGTGGAACCCTGGGTAGTTTGCTAGGGTCAGAGGCCCCTAGGTGGAGGTCAAGGGGGCACCCTGGGACCTTTACTGCAATCCCAGGGAGAGTTGTGGACCCTTGTGTAGCTTGCTGGGGTCAGAGGCCCCTTGGTGGAGGGTCAGGGGGCACCCTGGGGCCTATTCTGCAAGTCCAGGGAGAGAGGTGGACCTCTGGGTAGCTTGCTGGGGTCAGAGGCCCCTAGGTGGAGGGCCAGGGGGCACCTTGGGGCCTCTACTTCAAGTCCAGGGAGAGAGGTGGACCCTTGGGTAGCTTGCTGGGGTCAGCGGCCTCTAGGTGGAGGGCCAAGGGGTACCCTGGGGCCTATCCTGCAATCCCAGGGAGAGTTGTGGACCCTTGTGTAGCTTGCTGGGGTCAGAGGCCCCTAGGTGGAGGGCCAGGGGGCACCCTGGGGCCTCTACTGCAAGCCCAGGGAGAGAGGTGGACCCCTGGGTAGCTTCCTGGGGTCAGAGTCCCCTAGGTGGAGGGTCAGGAGGTACCCTAGGGCCTCTACTGCAAGTCCAGGGAGAGAGGTAGACCCCTGGGTAGCTTGTTGGGGTCAGAGGCAACTATGTGGAGGGCCAGGGGGCACCCTAAGGTCTACACTGCAAGTCCAGGGAGAGAGGTGGACCCCTGGGTAGCTTTCTAAGGTCAGAGGCCCCAAGGTGGAGGGCCAGGGGCACCCTGGGGCCTCTACTGCAAGTCCAGGGAGAGATGTGGACCCCTGGGTAGCTTGCTGGGGTCTGAAGCCCATAGGTGGAGGGCCAGGGGGCACCCTGGGGCCTCTACTGCAAGTCTAGGGAGAGAGGTGGACCCATGGGTAGCTAGCTGGGGTAAGAGGCCCCTAAGTGGAGGGCCAGGGGGCACCCTGGGGCCTCTACTGCAAGTCCAGGGAGAGAGGTGAACCCCTGGGTAGTTTGCTGGGGTCAGAGGCCCCTAGGCGGAGGGACAGGGGGCTTCCTGGGGCCTCTACTGCAAGTCCAGGGAGAAAGGTGGACCCCTGGGTAGCTTGCTAGGGTCAGAGGCCCCTAGGTGAAGGTCAAGGGGGCACCCTGGGACCTTTACTGCAATCCCAGGGAGAGTTGTGGACCCTTGTGTAGCCAGCTGGGGTCAGAGGCCCCTTGGTGGAGGGTCAGGGGGCACCCTGGGGCCTATTCTGCAAGTCCAGGGAGAGAGGTGGACCTCTGGGTAGCTTGCTGGGGTCAGAGGCCCCTAGGTGGAGGGCCAGGGGGCACCCTGGGGCCTATCCTGCAAGTCAAGGGAGAGAGGTGGACCCCTGGGTAGCTTGCTGGGGTATGAGGCCCATAGGTGGAGGGCCAGGGGGCACCCTGGGGCCTCTACTGCAAGTCCAGGGAGAGAGGTGGACCCCTGGGTAGCTTGCTGGGGTCAGAGGCCCCTAGGTGGAGGGCCAGGGGCACCCTGGGGCCTCTACTGCAAGACCAGGGAAAGAGGTGGACCCCTGGGTAGCTTGCTGGGGTCAGAGGCCTCTAGGTGGAGGGCCAGGGGGCACCTTGGGGCCTCTACTGCAAGTCTAGGGAGAGAGGTGGACCCATGGGTAGCTAGCTGGGGTAAGAGGCCCCTAAGTGGAGGGCCAGGGGGCACCCTGGGGCCTCTACTGCAAGTCCAGGGAGAGAGGTGGACCCCTGGGTAGCTTGCTGGGGTCTGAAGCCCATAGGTGGAGTGACAGGGGGTACCCTGGGGCCTATACTTCAAGTCCAGGGAGAGAGGTGGACCCTTGGGTAGCTTCCTAAGGTTAGAGGCCCCTAGGTGGAGGGCCAGAGGGCACCCTGGGGACTATCGTGCAAGTCCAGGGAGAGATGTGGACCCCTGGGTAGCTTGCTGGGGTACAAGGCCTCTAGGTGGAGGGCCAGGGGGCACCCTGGGGCCTATCTTGCAAGTCCAGGGAGAGAGGTGGACCCCTGGGTAGCTTGCTGGGGTCTGAAGCCCCTAGGTGGAGGTCAAGGGGGCACCCTGGGACCTTTACTGCAATCCCAGGGAGAGTCGTGGACCCTTGTGTAGCTTGCTGGGGTCAGAGGCCCCTTGGTGGAGGGTCAGGGGGCACCCTGGGGCCTATTCTGCAAGTCCAGGGAGAGAGGTGGACCTCTGGGTAGCTTGCTGTGGTCAGAGGCCCCTAGGTGGAGGGCCAGGGGGCACCTTGGGGCCTCTACTTCAAGTCCAGGGAGAGAGGTGGACCCTTGGGTAGCTTGCTGGGGTCAGCGGCCTCTAGGTGGAGGGCCAAGGGGTACCCTGGGGCCTATCCTGCAATCCCAGGGAGAGAGGTGGACCCTTGTGTAGCTTGCTGGGGTCAGAGGCCCCTAGGTGGAGGGCCAGGGGGCACCCTGGGGCCTCTACTGCAAGCCCAGGGAGAGAGGTGGACCCCTGGGTAGCTTCCTGGGGTCAGAGTCCCCTAGGTGGAGGGTCAGGAGGTACCCTAGTTCCTCTACTGCAAGTCCAGGGAGAGAGGTAGACCCCTGGGTAGCTTGTTGGGGTCAGAGGCAACTATGTGGAGGGCCAGGGGGCACCCTAAGGTCTACACTGCAAGTCCAGGGAGAGAGGTGGACCCCTGGGTAGCTTCCTAAGGTCAGAGGCCCCAAGGTGGAGGGCCAGGGGCACCCTGGGGCCTCTACTGCAAGTCCAGGGAGAGATGTGGACCCCTGGGTAGCTTGCTGGGGTCTGAAGCCCATAGGTGGAGGGCCAGGGGGCACCCTGGGGCCTCTACTGCAAGTCTAGGGAGAGAGGTGGACCCATGGGTAGCTAGCTGGGGTAAGAGGCCCCTAAGTGGAGGGCCAGGGGGCACCCTGGGGCCTCTACTGCAAGTCCAGGGAGAGAGGTGGACCCCTGGGTAGTTTGCTGGGGTCAGAGGCCCCTAGGCGGAGGGACAGGGGGCTTCCTGGGGCCTCTACTGCAAGTCCAGGGAGAAAGGTGGACCCCTGGGTAGCTTGCTAGGGTCAGAGGCCCCTAGGTGAAGGTCAAGGGGGCACCCTGGGACCTTTACTGCAATCCCAGGGAGAGTTGTGGACCCTTGTGTAGCCAGCTGGGGTCAGAGGCCCCTTGGTGGAGGGTCAGGGGGCACCCTGGGGCCTATTCTGCAAGTCCAGGGAGAGAGGTGGACCTCTGGGTAGCTTGCTGGGGTCAGAGGCCCCTAGGTGGAGTTCCAGGGGGCACCCTGGGGCCTATCCTGCAAGTCAAGGGAGAGAGGTGGACCCCTGGGTAGCTTGCTGGGGTACGAAGCCCATAGGTGGAGGGCCAGGGGGCACCCTGGGGCCTCTACTGCAAGTCCAGGGAGAGAGGTGGACCCCTGGGTAGCTTGCTGGGGTCAGAGGCCCCTAGGTGGAGGGCCAGGGGCACCCTGGGGCCTCTACTGCAAGACCAGGGAAAGAGGTGGACCCCTGGGTAGCTTGCTGGGGTCAGAGGCCTCTAGGTGGAGGGCCAGGGGGCACCTTGGGGCCTCTACTGCAAGTCTAGGGAGAGAGGTGGACCCATGGGTAGCTAGCTGGGGTAAGAGGCCCCTAAGTGGAGGGCCAGGGGGCACCCTGGGGCCTCTACTGCAAGTCCAGGGAGAGAGGTGGACCCCTGGGTAGCTTGCTGGGGTCTGAAGCCCATAGGTGGAGGGCCAGGGGGTACCCTGGGGCCTATACTTCAAGTCCAGGGAGAGAGGTGGACCCTTGGGTAGCTTCCTAAGGTTAGAGGCCCCTAGGTGGAGGGCCAGAGGGCACCCTGGGGACTATCGTGCAAGTCCAGGGAGAGATGTGGACCCATGGGTAGCTTGCTGGGGTACAAGGCCTCTAGGTGGAGGGCCAGGGGGCACCCTGGGGCCTATCTTGCAAGTCCAGGGAGTAAGGTGGACCCCTGAGTAGCTTGCTGGGGTACGAGGCCCCTAGGTGGAGGGCCAGGGGGCACCCTGGGGCCTCTACTGCAAGTCCAGGGAGAGAGGTGGACCCCTGGGTAGCTTGCTGGGGTCTGAAGCCCATAGGTGGAGGGCCAGGGGGCACCCTGGGGCCTCTACTGCAAGTCTAGGGAGAGAGGAGGACCCATGGGTAGCTAGCTGGGGTAACAGGCCCCTAAGTGGAGGGCCAGGGGGCACCCTGGGGCCTCTACTGCAAGTCCAGGGAGAGAGGTGGACCCCTGGGTAGTTTGCTGGGGTCAGAGGCCCCTAGGCGGAGGGACAGGGGGCTTCCTGGGGCCTCTACTGCAAGTCCAGGGAGAAAGGTGGACCCCTGGGTAGCTTGCTAGGGTCAGAGGCCCCTAGGTGGAGGTCAAGGGGGCACCCTGGGGCCTTTACTGCAATCCCAGGGAGAGTTGTGGACCCTTGTGTAGCTTGTTGGGGTCAGAGGCCCCTTGGTGGAGGGTCAGGGGGCACCCTGGGGCCTATTCTGCAAGTCCAGGGAGAGAGGTGGACCTCTGGGTAGCTTGCTGGGGTCAGAGGCCCCTAGGTGGAGGGCCAGGGGGCACCCTGGGGCCTATCCTGCAAGTCCAGGGAGAGAGGTGGACCCCTGGGTAGCTTGCTGGGGTACGAGGCCCCTAGGTGGAGGGCCAGGGGGCACCCTGGGGCCTCTACTGCAAGTCCAGGGAAAGAGGTGGACCCCTGGGTAGCTTGCTGGGGTCAGAGGCCCCTAGGTGGAGGGCCAGGGGGCACCCTGGGGCCTCTACTGAAAGTCCAGGGAAAGAGGTGGACACCTGGGTAGCTTGCTGGGGTCAGAGGCCTCTAGGTGGAGGGCCAGGGGGCACCCTGGGGCCTCTACTGCAAGTCCAGGGAGAGAGGTGGACCCCTGGGTAGCTTGCTGGGGTCTGAAGCCCATAGGTGGAGGGCCAGGGGGTACCCTGGGGCCTATACTTCAAGTCCAGGGAGAGAGGTGGACCCTTGGGTAGCTTCCTAAGGTTAGAGGCCCCTAGGTGGAGGGCCAGAGGGCACCCTGGGGACTATCGTGCAAGTCCAGGGAGAGAGGTGGACCCCTGGGTAGCTTGCTGGGGTACAAGGCCTCTAGGTGGAGGGCCAGGGGGCACCCTGGGGCCTCTACTGCAAGGCCAGGGAGAGAGGTGGACCCCTTGGTAGCTTGCTTGGGTCAGAGACCCCTAGGTGGAGGGCCAGGGGGCACCTTGGGGCCTCTCCTGCAAGTCTAGGTAGAGAGGTGGACCCATGGGTAGCTAGCTGGGGTAAGAGGCTCCTAAGTGGAGGGCAAGGGGGCACCCTGGGGCCTCTACTGCAAGTCCAGGGAGAGAGGTGGACCCCTGGGTAGTTTGCTGGGGTCAGAGGCCCCAAGGCGGAGGGACAGGGGGCTTCCTGGGGCCTCTACTGCAAGTCCAGGGAGAGAGGTGGACCCCTGGGTAGCTTGCTTGGGTCAGAGGCCCCTAGGTATAGGGCCAGGGGGCACCCTGGGGCCTCTACTGCAAGGCCAGGGAGAGAGGTGGACCCCTTGGTAGCTTGCTTGGGTCAGAGGCCCCTAGGTGGAGGGCCAGGGGGTACCCTGGGGCCTATACTTCAAGTCCAGGGAGAGAGGTGGACCCCTGGGTAGCTTCCTAAGGTCTGAGGCCCCTAGGTGGAGGGCCAGGGGGCACCCTGGGGCCTATCCTGCAAGTCCAGGGAGAGATGTGGACCCCTGGGTAGCTTGCTGGGGTACGAGGCCCCTAGGTGGAGGGCCAGGGGGCACCTTGGGGCCTCTACTGCAAGTCCAGGGAGAGAGGAGGACCCCTGGGTAGCTTGCTGGGGTCAGAGGCAACTAGGTGGAGGGACAGGGGTACCCTGGGGCCTAGACTGCAAGTCCAGGGAGAGAGGTGGACCCCTGGGTAGCTTCCTGAGGTCAAAGGCCCCTAGGTGGAGGGCCAGGGGGCACCCTGGGGCCTATCCTGCAAGTCCAAGGAGAGAGGTGGACCGCTGGGTTGCTTGCTGGGGTACGAGGCCCCTAGTTGGAGGGCCAGGGGGCACCCTGGGGCCTCTACTGCAAGCCCAGGAAGAGAGGTGGACCCCTGGTTAGCTTGCTGGGGTCAGAAGCCCCTTGGTCTATGGCCAGGGGGCACCCTGGGGCATATACTGCAAGTCCAGTGAGAGAGGTGGACCCATGGGTAGCTTACTGGGGTCAGAGGCACCTAGGTGGAGGGCCAGGGGCTTCCTGGGGCCTCTACTGCAAGTCCAGGGAGAGAGGTGGACCCCTGGGTAGCTTGCTGGGGTACGAGGCCCCTAGGTGGAGGGCCAGGGGGCAGCCTGTGGCCTCTACTGCAAGTCCAGGGAGAGAGGTGGACCCCTGGGTACCTTCCTGGGGTCAGAGTCCCCTAGGTGGAGGGCCAGGAGGTACCCTAGGGCCTCTAATGCAAGTCCAGGGTGAGAGGTGGACCCCTGGGTAGCTTGCTGGGGTACAAGGCCCCTAGGTGGAGGGCCAGGGTGTACCCTGGGGCCTATCCTGCAAGTCCACGGAAAGATGTGGACCCTTGGGTAGCTTCCTAGGGTTAGAGGCCCCTAGGTGGAGGGCCAGGGGGCACCCTGGGGCCTATCCTGCAAGTCCAGGGAGAGAGGAGGACCCCTGGGTAGCTTGCTGGGGTCAGAGGCAACTAGGTGGAGGGACAGGGGTACCCTGGGGCCTAGACTGCAAGTCCAGGGAGAGAGGTGAACCCCTGGGTAGCTTCCTAAGGTCAAAGGCCCCTAGGTGGAGGGCCAGGGGGCACCCTCGGGCCTATCCTGCAAGTCCAAGGAGAGAGGTGGACCGCTGGGTTGCTTGCTGGGGTACGAGGCCCATAGTTGGAGGGCCAGGGGGCACCCTGGGGCCTCTACTGCAAGCCCAGGGAGAGAGGTGGACCCCTGGTTAGCTTGCTGGGGTCGGAAGCCCCTTGGTCTATGGCCAGGGGGCACCCTGGGGCCTATACTGCAAGTCCAGTGAGAGAGGTGGACCCATGGGTAGCTTACTGGGGTCAGAGGCCCCTAGGTGGGGGGCCAGGGGCCTTTCTGGGGCCTCTACTGCAAGTCCAACGAGAGAGGTGGACCCCTGGGTAGCTTGCTGGTGTCAGAGGCAACTAGGTGGAGGGACAGGGGGTATCCTGGGGACTATACTGCAAGTCCAGGGAGAGAGGTGGACCCCTGGGTAGCTTCCTGAGGTCAGAGGCCCCTAGGTGGAGGGCCAGGGCGCACCCTGGGGCCTATCCTGCAAGTCCAGGGAGAGAGGTGGACCCCTGGGTAGCTTGCTGGGGTACGAGGCCCCTAGGTGGAGGGCCAGGGGGCACCCTGGGGCCTCTACTGCAAGTCCAGGGAGAGAGGAGGACCCCTGGGTAGCTTGCTGGGGTCAGAGGCAACTAGGTGGAGGGACAGGGGTACCCTGGGGCCTAGACTGCAAGTCCAGGGAGAGAGGTGAACCCCTGGGTAGCTTCCTAAGGTCAAAGGCCCCTAGGTGGAGGGCCAGGGGGCACCCTCGGGCCTATCCTGCAAGTCCAAGGAGAGAGGTGGACCGCTGGGATGCTTGCTGGGGTACGAGGCCCATAGTTGGAGGGCCAGGGGGCACCCTGGGGCCTCTACTGCAAGCCCAGGGAGAGAGGTGGACCCCTGGTTAGCTTGCTGTGGTCGGAAGCCCCTTGGTCTACGGCCAGGCGGCACCCTGGGGCCTATACTGCAAGCCCAGTGAGAGAGGTGGACCCATGGGTAGCTTACTGGGGTCAGAGGCCCCTAGGTGGGGGGCCAGGGGCTTCCTGGGGCCTCTACTGCAAGTCCAGGGAGAGAGGTGGACCCCTGGGTACCTTGCTGGTGTCAGAGGCAACTAGGTGGAGGGACAAGGGGTATCCTGGGGCATATACTGCAAGTCCAGGGAGAGAGGTGGACCCCTGGGTAGCTTCCTGAGGTCAAAGGCCCCTTGGTGGAGGGTCAGGGGGCACCCTGGGGCCTATTCTGCAAGTCCAGGGAGAGAGGTGGACCTCTGGGTAGCTTGCTGGGGTCAGAGGCCCCTAGGTGGAGGGCCAGGGGGCACCCTGGGGCCTATCCTGCAAGTTCAGGGAGAGAGGTGGACCCCTGGGTAGCTTGCTTGGGTACGAGGCCCATAGGTGGAGGGCCAGGGGGCACCCTGGGGCCTCTACTGCAAGTCCAGGGAGAGAGGTGGACCCCTGGGTAGCTTGCTGGGGTGAGAGGCCCCTAGGTGGAGGGCCAGGGGGCACCCTGGGGCCTCTACTGCAAGTCCAGGGAGAAAGGTGGACCCCTGGGTAGCTTGCTAGGGTCAGAGGCCCCTAGGTGGAGGTCAAGGGGGCACCCTGGGGCCTTTACTGCAATCCCAGGGAGAGTTGTGGACCCTTGTGTAGTTTGCTGGGGTCAGAGGCCCCTAGGTGGAGGGTCAGGGGGCACCCTGGGGCCTATTCTGCAAGTCCAGGGAGAGAGGTGGACCTCTGGGTAGCTTGCTGGGGTCAGAGGCCCCTAGGTGGAGGGCCAGGGGGCACCCAGGGGCCTATCCTAAAAGTCCAGGGAGAGAGCTGGACCCCTGGGTAGCTTGCTGGGGTACGAGGCCCCTAGGTGGAGGGCCAGGGGACACCCTGGGGCCTCTACTGCAAGTCCAGGGAGAGAGGTGGACCCTTGGGTAGCTTCCTAAGGTTAGAGGCCCCTAGGTGGAGGGCCAGAGGGCACCCTGGGGACTATCGTGCAAGTCCAGGGAGAAAGGTGGACCCCTGGGTAGCTTGCTGGGGTACAAGGCCTCTAGGTGGAGGGCCAGGGGGCACCCTGGGGCCTATCTTGCAAGTCCAGGGAGTAAGGTGGACCCCTGAGTAGCTTGCTGGGGTACAAGGCCCCTAGGTGGAGGGCCAGGGGGCACCCTGGCTGCCTCTACTGCAAGTCCAGGGAGAGAGGTGGACCCCTTGGTAGCTTGTTGGGGTCTGAAGCCCATAGGTGGAGGGCCAGGGGGCACCCTGGGGCCTCTACTGCAAGTCTAGGGAGAGAGGTGGACCCATGGGTAGCTAGCTGGGGTAAGAGGCCCCTAAGTGGAGGGCCAGGGGGCACCCTGGGGCCTCTACTGCAAGTCCAGGGAGAAAGGTGGACCCCTGGGTAGCTTGCTAGGGTCAGAGGCCCCTAGGTGGAGGTCAAGGGGGCACCCTGGGGCCTTTACTGCAATCCCAGGGAGAGTTGTGGATCCTTGTGTAGTTTGCTGGGGTCAAAGGCCCCTTGGTGGAGGGTCAGGGGGCACCCAAGGGCCTATTCTGCAAGTCCAGGGAGAGAGGTGGACCTCTGGGTAGCTTGCTGGGGTCAGAGGCCCCTAGGTGGAGGGCCAGGGGGCACCCTGGGGCCTATCCTAAAAGTCCAGGGAGAGAGGTGGACCCCTGGGTAGCTTGCTGGGGTACGAGGCCCCTAGGTGGAGGGCCAGGGGGAACCCTGGGGCCTCTACTGCAAGTCCAGGGAGAGAGGTGGACCCCTGGGTAGCTTGCTAGGGTCAGAGGCCCCTAGGTGGAGGGCCAGGGGGCACCCTGGGGCCTCTACTGCAAGTCCAGGGAAAGAGGTGGACCCCTAGGTAGCTTGCTGGGGTCAGATGCCTTTAGGTGGAGGGCCAGGGGGCACCCTGGGGCCTCTACTGCAAGTCCAGGGAGAGAGGTGGACCCCTGGGTAGCTTGCTGGGGTCTGAAGCCCATAGGTGGAGGGCCAGGGGGTACCCCGGGGCCTATACTCCAAGTCCAGGGAGAGAGGTGGACCCTTGGGTAGCTTCCTAAGGTTAGAGGCCCCTAGGTGGAGGGCCAGAGGGCACCCTGGGGACTATCGTGCAAGTCCAGGGAGAGAGGTGGACCCCTGGGTAGCTTGCTGGGGTACAAGGCCTCTAGGTGGAGGGCCAGGGGGCACCCTGGGGCCTCTACTGCAAGGCCAGGGAGAGAGGTGGACCCCTTGGTAGCTTGCTTGGGTCAGAGACCCCTAGGTGGAGGGCCAGGGGGCACCTTGGGGCCTCTACTTCAAGTCCAGGGAGAGAGGTGGACCCTTGGGTAGCTTCCTAAGGTTAGAGGCCCCTAGGTGGAGGGCCAGAGGGCACCCAGGGGACTATCGTGCAAGTCCAGGGAGAGAGGTGGACCCCTGGGTAGCTTGCTGGGGTACAAGGCCTTTAGGTGGAGGGCCAGGGGGCACCCTGGGGCCTCTACTGCAAGGCAAGGGAGAGAGGTGGACCCCTTGGTAGCTTGCTTGGGTCAGAGACCCCTAGGTGGAAGGCCAGGGGGCACCTTGGGGCCTCTACTGCAAGTCTAGGGAGAGAGGTGGACCCATGGGTAGCTAGCTGGGGTAAGAGGCCCCTAAGTGGAGGGCAAGGGGGCACCCTGGGGCCTCTACTGCAAGTCCAGGGAGAGAGGTGGACCCCTGGGTAGTTTGCTGGGGTCAGTGGCCCCTAGGCGGAGGGACAGGGGGCTTCCTGGGGCCTCTACTGCAAGTCCAGGGAGAGAGGTGGACCCCTGGGTAGCTTGCTGGGGTCAGAGGCCTCTAGGTGGAGGGCCAAGGGGCACACTGGGGCCTATACTGCAAGTCCAGGGAGAGAGGTGGACCCCTTGGTAGCTTGCTGGGGTCTGTAGCCCATAGGTGAAGGGCCAGGGGGCACCCTGGGGCCTATATTACAAGTCCAGGGAGAGAGGTGGAACCATGGGTAGCTTCCTAAGGTCAGAGGCCCCTAGGTGGAGGGCCAGGGGGCACCCTGGGGCCTCTACTGCAAGTCCAGTGAGAGAGGTGGACCCCTGGGTAGCTTCCTAAGGTCAGAGGCCCCTAGGTGGAGGGCCAAGGGGGCACCCTGGGGCCTATCCTGCAAGTCCAGGGAGAGACGTGGACCCCTGGGTAGCTTGCTGGGGTACGAGTCCCCTAGGTGGAGGGCCAGGGGGCACCCTGGGGCCTCTACTGCAAGTCCAGGGAGAGAGGTGGACCCCTGGGTAGCTTCTTGGGGTCAGAGTCCCCTAGGTGGAGCGTCAGGAGGTACCCTGGGGCCTCTACTGCAAGTCCAGGGAGAGAGGTGGACCCCTGGGTAGCTTGCTGGGGTCAGAGGCAACTAGGTGGAGGGCCAGGGGGCACCATAGGGTCTACACTGCAAGTCCAGGGAGAGAGGTGGACCCCTGGGTAGCTTCCTAAGGTCTGAGGCCCCTAGGTGGAGGGTCAGGGGGCACCCTGGGGCCTATCCTGCAAGTCCAGGGAGAGATGTGGACCCCTGGGTAGCTTGCTGGGGTACGAGGCCCCTAGGTGGAGGGCCAGGGGGCACCTTGGGGCCTCTACTGCAAGTCCAGGGAGAGAGGAGGACCCCTGGGTAGCTTGCTGGGGTCAGAGGCAACTAGGTGGAGGGACAGGGGTACCCTGGGGCCTAGACTGCAAGTCCAGGGAGAGAGGTGGACCCCTGGGTAGCTTCCTGAGGTCAAAGGCCCCTGGGTGGAGGGCCAGGGGGCACCCTGGGGCCTATCCTGCAAGTCCAAGGAGAGAGGTGGACCGCTGGGTTGCTTGCTGGGGTACGAGGCCCCTAGTTGGAGGGCCAGGGGGCACCCTGGGGCCTCTACTGCAAGCCCAGGGAGAGAGGTGGACCCCTGGTTAGCTTGCTGTGGTCGGAAGCCCCTTGGTCTACGGCCAGGCGGCACCCTGGGGCCTATACTGCAAGTCCAGTGAGAGAGGTGGACCCATGGGTAGCTTACTGGGGTCAGAGGCCCCTAGGTGGGGGGCCAGGGGCTTCCTGGGGCCTCTACTGCAAGTCCAGGGAGAGAGGTGGACCCCTGGGTACCTTGCTGGTGTCAGAGGCAACTAGGTGGAGGGACAAGGGGTATCCTGGGGCATATACTGCAAGTCCAGGGAGAGAGGTGGACCCCTGGGTAGCTTCCTGAGGTCAAAGGCCCCTTGGTGGAGGGTCAGGGGGCACCCTGGGGCCTATTCTGCAAGTCCAGGGAGAGAGGTGGACCTCTGGGTAGCTTGCTGGGGTCAGAGGCCCCTAGGTGGAGGGCCAGGGGGCACCCTGGGGCCTATCCTGCAAGTTCAGGGAGAGAGGTGGACCCCTGGGTAGCTTGCTTGGGTACGAGGCCCATAGGTGGAGGGCCAGGGGGCACCCTGGGGCCTCTACTGCAAGTCCAGGGAGAGAGGTGGACCCCTGGGTAGCTTGCTGGGGTGAGAGGCCCCTAGGTGGAGGGCCAGGGGGCACCCTGGGGCCTCTACTGCAAGTCCAGGGAGAAAGGTGGACCCCTGGGTAGCTTGCTAGGGTCAGAGGCCCCTAGGTGGAGGTCAAGGGGGCACCCTGGGGCCTTTACTGCAATCCCAGGGAGAGTTGTGGACCCTTGTGTAGTTTGCTGGGGTCAGAGGCCCCTAGGTGGAGGGTCAGGGGGCACCCTGGGGCCTATTCTGCAAGTCCAGGGAGAGAGGTGGACCTCTGGGTAGCTTGCTGGGGTCAGAGGCCCCTAGGTGGAGGGCCAGGGGGCACCCTGGGGCCTATCCTAAAAGTCCAGGGAGAGAGCTGGACCCCTGGGTAGCTTGCTGGGGTACGAGGCCCCTAGGTGGAGGGCCAGGGGACACCCTGGGGCCTCTACTGCAAGTCCAGGGAGAGAGGTGGACCCTTGGGTAGCTTCCTAAGGTTAGAGGCCCCTAGGTGGAGGGCCAGAGGGCACCCTGGGGACTATCGTGCAAGTCCAGGGAGAAAGGTGGACCCCTGGGTAGCTTGCTGGGGTACAAGGCCTCTAGGTGGAGGGCCAGGGGGCACCCTGGGGCCTATCTTGCAAGTCCAGGGAGTAAGGTGGACCCCTGAGTAGCTTGCTGGGGTACAAGGCCCCTAGGTGGAGGGCCAGGGGGCACCCTGGCTGCCTCTACTGCAAGTCCAGGGAGAGAGGTGGACCCCTTGGTAGCTTGTTGGGGTCTGAAGCCCATAGGTGGAGGGCCAGGGGGCACCCTGGGGCCTCTACTGCAAGTCTAGGGAGAGAGGTGGACCCATGGGTAGCTAGCTGGGGTAAGAGGCCCCTAAGTGGAGGGCCAGGGGGCACCCTGGGGCCTCTACTGCAAGTCCAGGGAGAAAGGTGGACCCCTGGGTAGCTTGCTAGGGTCAGAGGCCCCTAGGTGGAGGTCAAGGGGGCACCCTGGGGCCTTTACTGCAATCCCAGGGAGAGTTGTGGATCCTTGTGTAGTTTGCTGGGGTCAAAGGCCCCTTGGTGGAGGGTCAGGGGGCACCCAAGGGCCTATTCTGCAAGTCCAGGGAGAGAGGTGGACCTCTGGGTAGCTTGCTGGGGTCAGAGGCCCCTAGGTGGAGGGCCAGGGGGCACCCTGGGGCCTATCCTAAAAGTCCAGGGAGAGAGGTGGACCCCTGGGTAGCTTGCTGGGGTACGAGGCCCCTAGGTGGAGGGCCAGGGGGAACCCTGGGGCCTCTACTGCAAGTCCAGGGAGAGAGGTGGACCCCTGGGTAGCTTGCTAGGGTCAGAGGCCCCTAGGTGGAGGGCCAGGGGGCACCCTGGGGCCTCTACTGCAAGTCCAGGGAAAGAGGTGGACCCCTAGGTAGCTTGCTGGGGTCAGATGCCTTTAGGTGGAGGGCCAGGGGGCACCCTGGGGCCTCTACTGCAAGTCCAGGGAGAGAGGTGGACCCCTGGGTAGCTTGCTGGGGTCTGAAGCCCATAGGTGGAGGGCCAGGGGGTACCCCGGGGCCTATACTCCAAGTCCAGGGAGAGAGGTGGACCCTTGGGTAGCTTCCTAAGGTTAGAGGCCCCTAGGTGGAGGGCCAGAGGGCACCCTGGGGACTATCGTGCAAGTCCAGGGAGAGAGGTGGACCCCTGGGTAGCTTGCTGGGGTACAAGGCCTCTAGGTGGAGGGCCAGGGGGCACCCTGGGGCCTCTACTGCAAGGCCAGGGAGAGAGGTGGACCCCTTGGTAGCTTGCTTGGGTCAGAGACCCCTAGGTGGAGGGCCAGGGGGCACCTTGGGGCCTCTACTTCAAGTCCAGGGAGAGAGGTGGACCCTTGGGTAGCTTCCTAAGGTTAGAGGCCCCTAGGTGGAGGGCCAGAGGGCACCCAGGGGACTATCGTGCAAGTCCAGGGAGAGAGGTGGACCCCTGGGTAGCTTGCTGGGGTACAAGGCCTTTAGGTGGAGGGCCAGGGGGCACCCTGGGGCCTCTACTGCAAGGCAAGGGAGAGAGGTGGACCCCTTGGTAGCTTGCTTGGGTCAGAGACCCCTAGGTGGAAGGCCAGGGGGCACCTTGGGGCCTCTACTGCAAGTCTAGGGAGAGAGGTGGACCCATGGGTAGCTAGCTGGGGTAAGAGGCCCCTAAGTGGAGGGCAAGGGGGCACCCTGGGGCCTCTACTGCAAGTCCAGGGAGAGAGGTGGACCCCTGGGTAGTTTGCTGGGGTCAGTGGCCCCTAGGCGGAGGGACAGGGGGCTTCCTGGGGCCTCTACTGCAAGTCCAGGGAGAGAGGTGGACCCCTGGGTAGCTTGCTGGGGTCAGAGGCCTCTAGGTGGAGGGCCAAGGGGCACACTGGGGCCTATACTGCAAGTCCAGGGAGAGAGGTGGACCCCTTGGTAGCTTGCTGGGGTCTGTAGCCCATAGGTGAAGGGCCAGGGGGCACCCTGGGGCCTATATTACAAGTCCAGGGAGAGAGGTGGAACCCTGGGTAGCTTCCTAAGGTCAGAGGCCCCTAGGTGGAGGGCCAGGGGGCACCCTGGGGCCTCTACTGCAAGTCCAGTGAGAGAGGTGGACCCCTGGGTAGCTTCCTAAGGTCAGAGGCCCCTAGGTGGAGGGCCAAGGGGGCACCCTGGGGCCTATCCTGCAAGTCCAGGGAGAGACGTGGACCCCTGGGTAGCTTGCTGGGGTACGAGTCCCCTAGGTGGAGGGCCAGGGGGCACCCTGGGGCCTCTACTGCAAGTCCAGGGAGAGAGGTGGACCCCTGGGTAGCTTCTTGGGGTCAGAGTCCCCTAGGTGGAGCGTCAGGAGGTACCCTGGGGCCTCTACTGCAAGTCCAGGGAGAGAGGTGGACCCCTGGGTAGCTTGCTGGGGTCAGAGGCAACTAGGTGGAGGGCCAGGGGGCACCATAGGGTCTACACTGCAAGTCCAGGGAGAGAGGTGGACCCCTGGGTAGCTTCCTAAGGTCTGAGGCCCCTAGGTGGAGGGTCAGGGGGCACCCTGGGGCCTATCCTGCAAGTCCAGGGAGAGATGTGGACCCCTGGGTAGCTTGCTGGGGTACGAGGCCCCTAGGTGGAGGGCCAGGGGGCACCTTGGGGCCTCTACTGCAAGTCCAGGGAGAGAGGAGGACCCCTGGGTAGCTTGCTGGGGTCAGAGGCAACTAGGTGGAGGGACAGGGGTACCCTGGGGCCTAGACTGCAAGTCCAGGGAGAGAGGTGGACCCCTGGGTAGCTTCCTGAGGTCAAAGGCCCCTGGGTGGAGGGCCAGGGGGCACCCTGGGGCCTATCCTGCAAGTCCAAGGAGAGAGGTGGACCGCTGGGTTGCTTGCTGGGGTACGAGGCCCCTAGTTGGAGGGCCAGGGGGCACCCTGGGGCCTCTACTGCAAGCCCAGGAAGAGAGGTGGACCCCTGGTTAGCTTGCTGGGGTCAGAAGCCCCTTGGTCTATGGCCAGGGGGCACCCTGGGGCATATACTGCAAGTCCAGTGAGAGAGGTGGACCCATGGGTAGCTTACTGGGGTCAGAGGCACCTAGGTGGAGGGCCAGGGGCTTCCTGGGGCCTCTACTGCAAGTCCAGGGAGAGAGGTGGACCCCTGGGTAGCTTGCTGGTGTCAGAGGCAACTAGGTGGAGGGACAGGGGGTACCCTGGAGCCTATACTGCAAGTCCAGGGAGAGAGGTGGACCCCTGGGTAGCTTCCCGAGGTCAGAGGCCCCTAGGTGGAGGGCCAGAGCGCACCCTGGGGCCTATCCTGCAAGTCCAGGGAGAGAGGTGGACCCCTGGGTAGCTTGCTGGGGTACGAGGCCCCTAGGTGGAGGGCCAGGGGGCAGCCTGTGGCCTCTACTGCAAGTCCAGGGAGAGAGGTGGACCCCTGGGTACCTTCCTGGGGTCAGAGTCCCCTAGGTGTAGGGCCAGGAGGTACCCTAGGGCCTCTACTGCAAGTCCAGGGTGAGAGGTGGACCCCTGGGTAGCTTGCTGGGGTACAAGGCCCCTAGGTGGAGGGCCAGGGTGTACCCTGGGGCCTATCATGCAAGTCCACGGAGAGATGTGGACCCTTGGGTAGCTTCCTAGGGTTAGAGGCCCCTAGGTGGAGGGCCAGGGGGCACCCTGGGGCCTATCCTGCAAGTCCAGGGAGAGAGGTGGACCCCTAGGTAGCTTGCTGGGGTACAAGGCCCCTAGGTGGAGGGCCAGGGGGCACCCTGGGGCCTCTACTGCAAGGCCAGGGAGAAAGGTGGACCCCTTGGTAGCTTGCTGGGGTCAGAGACCCCTAGGTGGAGGGCCAGGGGGCACCCTGGGGCCTCTACTGCAAACCCAGGGAGAGTTGTGGACCCTTGTGTAGCTTGCTGGGGTCAGAGGCCCCTTGGTGGAGGGTCAGGGGGCACCCTGGGGCCTATTCTGCAAGTCCAAGGAGAGAGGTGGACCGCTGGGTTGCTTGCTGGGGTACGAGGCCCATAGTTGGAGGGCCAGGGGGCACCCTGGGGCCTCTACTGCAAGCCCAGGGAGAGAGGTGGACCCCTGGTTAGCTTGCTGGGATCGGAAGCCCCTTGGTCTATGGCCAGGGGGCACCCTGGGGCCTATACTGCAAGTCCAGTGAGAGAGGTGGACCCATGGGTAGCTTACTGGGGTCAGAGGCCCCTAGGTGGGGGGCCAGGGGCTTCCTGGGGCCTCTACTGCAAGTCCAGGGAGAGAGGTGGACCCCTGGGTAGCTTGCTGGTGTCAGAGGCAACTAGGTGGAGGGACAAGGGGTATCCTGGGGCATATACTGCAAGTCCAGGGAGAGAGGTGGACCCCTGGGTAGCTTCCTGAGGTCAAAGGCCCCTTGGTGGAGGGTCAGGGGGCACCCTGGGGCCTATTCTGCAAGTCCAGGGAGAGAGGTGGACCTCTGGGTAGCTTGCTGGGGTCAGAGGCCCCTAGGTGGAGGGCCAGGGGGCACCCTGGGGCCTATCCTGCAAGTTCAGGGAGAGAGGTGGACCCCTGGGTAGCTTGCTTGGGTACGAGGCCCATAGGTGGAGGGCCAGGGGGCACCCTGGGGCCTCTACTGCAAGTCCAGGGAGAGAGGTGGACCCCTGGGTAGCTTGCTGGGGTGAGAGGCCCCTAGGTGGAGGGCCAGGGGGCACCCTGGGGCCTCTACTGCAAGTCCAGGGAGAAAGGTGGACCCCTGGGTAGCTTGCTAGGGTCAGAGGCCCCTAGGTGGAGGTCAAGGGGGCACCCTGGGGCCTTTACTGCAATCCCAGGGAGAGTTGTGGACCCTTGTGTAGTTTGCTGGGGTCAGAGGCCCCTAGGTGGAGGGTCAGGGGGCACCCTGGGGCCTATTCTGCAAGTCCAGGGAGAGAGGTGGACCCCTGGGTAGCTTGCTTGGGTACGAGGCCCATAGGTGGAGGGCCAGGGGGCACCCTGGGGCCTCTACTGCAAGTCCAGGGAGAGAGGTGGACCCCTGGGTAGCTTGCTGGGGTGAGAGGCCCCTAGGTGGAGGGCCAGGGGGCACCCTGGGGCCTCTACTGCAAGTCCAGGGAGAAAGGTGGACCCCTGGGTAGCTTGCTAGGGTCAGAGGCCCCTAGGTGGAGGTCAAGGGGGCACCCTGGGGCCTTTACTGCAATCCCAGGGAGAGTTGTGGACCCTTGTGTAGTTTGCTGGGGTCAGAGGCCCCTAGGTGGAGGGTCAGGGGGCACCCTGGGGCCTATTCTGCAAGTCCAGGGAGAGAGGTGGACCTCTGGGTAGCTTGCTGGGGTCAGAGGCCCCTAGGTGGAGGGCCAGGGGGCACCCTGGGGCCTATCCTAAAAGTCCAGGCAGAGAGCTGGACCCCTGGGTAGCTTGCTGGGGTACGAGGCCCCTAGGTGGAGGGCCAGGGGGCACCCTGGGGCCTCTACTGCAAGTCCAGGGAGAGAGGTGGACCCTTGGGTAGCTTCCTAAGGTTAGAGGCCCCTAGGTGGAGGGCCAGAGGGCACCCTGGGGACTATCGTGCAAGTCCAGGGAGAAAGGTGGACCCCTGGGTAGCTTGCTGGGGTACAAGGCCTCTAGGTGGAGGGCCAGGGGGCACCCTGGGGCCTATCTTGCAAGTCCAGGGAGTAAGGTGGACCCCTGAGTAGCTTGCTGGGGTACAAGGCCCCTAGGTGGAGGGCCAGGGGGCACCCTGGGGCCTCTACTGCAAGTCCAGGGAGAGAGGTGGACCCCTTGGTAGCTTGCTGGGGTCTGAAGCCCATAGGTGGAGGGCCAGGGGGCACCCTGGGGCCTCTACTGCAAGTCTAGGGAGAGAAGTGGACCCATGGGTAGCTAGCTGGGGTAAGAGGCCCCTAAGTGGAGGGCCAGGGGGCACCCTGGGGCCTCTACTGCAAGTCCAGGGAGAAAGGTGGACCCCTGGGTAGCTTGCTAGGGTCAGAGGCCCCTAGGTGGAGGTCAAGGGGGCACCCTGGGGCCTTTACTGCAATCCCAGGGAGAGTTGTGGATCCTTGTGTAGTTTGCTGGGGTCAGAGGCCCCTTGGTGGAGGGTCAGGGGGCACCCAAGGGCCTATTCTGCAAGTCCAGGGAGAGAGGTGGACCTCTGGGTAGCTTGCTGGGGTCAGAGGCCCCTAGGTGGAGGGCCAGGGGGCACCCTGGGGCCTATCCTAAAAGTCCAGGGAGAGAGGTGGACCCCTGGGTAGCTTGCTGGGGTACGAGGCCCCTAGGTGGAGGGCCAGGGGGCACCCTGGGGCCTCTACTGCAAGTCCAGGGAGAGAGGTGGACCCCTGGGTAGCTTGCTAGGGTCAGAGGCCCCTAGGTGGAGGGCCAGGGGGCACCCTGGGGCCTCTACTGCAAGTCCAGGGAAAGAGGTGGACCCCTAGGTAGCTTGCTGGGGTCAGAGGCCTCTAGGTGGAGGGCCAGGGGGCACCCTGGGGCCTCTACTGCAAGTCCAGGGAGAGAGGTGGACCCCTGGGTAGCTTGCTGGGGTCTGAAGCCCATAGGTGGAGGGCCAGGGGGTACCCCGGGGCCTATACTCCAAGTCCAGGGAGAGAGGTGGACCCTTGGGTAGCTTCCTAAGGTTAGAGGCCCCTAGGTGGAGGGCCAGAGGGCACCCTGGGGACTATCGTGCAAGTCCAGGGAGAGAGGTGGACCCCTGGGTAGCTTGCTGGGGTACTAGGCCTCTAGGTGGAGGGCCAGGGGGCACCCTGGGGCCTCTACTGCAAGGCCAGGGAGAGAGGTGGACCCCTTGGTAGCTTGCTTGGGTCAGAGACCCCAAGGTGGAGGGCCAGGGGGCACCTTGGGGCCTCTACTTCAAGTCCAGGGAGAGAGGTGGACCCTTGGGTAGCTTCCTAAGGTTAGAGGCCCCTAGGTGGAGGGCCAGAGGGCACCCAGGGGACTATCGTGCAAGTCCAGGGAGAGAGGTGGACCCCTGGGTAGCTTGCTGGGGTACAAGGCCTCTAGGTGGAGGGCCAGGGGGCACCCTGGGGCCTCTACTGCAAGGCCAGGGAGAGAGGTGGACCCCTTGGTAGCTTGCTTGGGTCAGAGACCCCTAGGTGGAAGGCCAGGGGGCACCTTGGGGCCTCTACTGCAAGTCTAGGGAGAGAGGTGGACCCATGGGTAGCTAGCTGGGGTAAGAGGCCCCTAAGTGGAGGGCAAGGGGGCACCCTGGGGCCTCTACTGCAAGTCCAGGGAGAGAGGTGGACCCCTGGGTAGTTTGCTGGGGTCAGTGGCCCCTAGGCGGAGGGACAGGGGGCTTCCTGGGGCCTCTACTGCAAGTCCAGGGAGAGAGGTGGACCCCTGGGTAGCTTGCTGGGGTCAGAGGCCTCTAGGTGGAGGGCCAAGGGGCACCCTGGGGCCTATACTGCAAGTCCAGGGAGAGAGGTGGACCCCTGGGTAGCTTGCTGGGGTCTGTAGCCCATAGGTGGAGGGCCAGGGGGTACCCTGGGGCCTATATTACAAGTCCAGGGAGAGAGGTGGAACCCTGGGTAGCTTCCTAAGGTCAGAGGCCCCTAGGTGGAGGGCCAGGGGGCACCCTGGGGCCTCTACTGCAAGTCCAGTGAGAGAGGTGGACCCCTGGGTAGCTTCCTAAGGTCAGAGGCCCCTAGGTGGAGGGCCAAGGGGGCACCCTGGGGCCTATCCTGCAAGTCCAGGGAGAGACGTGGACCCCTGGGTAGCTTGCTGGGGTACGAGTCCCCTAGGTGGAGGGCCAGGGGGCACCCTGGGGCCTCTACTGCAAGTCCAGGGAGAGAGGTGGACCCCTGGGTAGCTTCTTGGGGTCAGAGTCCCCTAGGTGGAGGGTCAGGAGGTACCCTAGGGCCTCTACTGCAAGTCCAGGGAGAGAGGTGGACCCCTGGGTAGCTTGCTGGGGTCAGAGGCAACTAGGTGGAGGGCCAGGGGGAACCCTAGGGTCTACACTGCAAGTCCAGGGAGAGAGGTGGACCCCTGGGTAGCTTCCTAAGGTCTGAGGCCCCTAGGTGGAGGGCCAGGGGGCACCCTGGGGCCTATCCTGCAAGTCCAGGGAGAGATGTGGACCCCTGGGTAGCTTGCTGGGGTACGAGGCCCCTAGGTGGAGGGCCAGGGGGCACCTTGGGGCCTCTACTGCAAGTCCAGGGAGAGAGGAGGACCCCTGGGTAGCTTGCTGGGGTCAGAGGCAACTAGGTGGAGGGACAGGGGTACCCTGGGGCCTAGACTGCAAGTCCAGGGAGAGAGGTGGACCCCTGGGTAGCTTCCTGAGGTCAAAGGCCCCTAGGTGGAGGGCCAGGGGGCACCCTGGGGAATATCCTGCAAGTCCAAGGAGAGAGGTGGACCGCTGGGTTGCTTGCTGGGGTACGAGGCCCCTAGTTGGAGGGCCAGTGGGGCACCCTGGGGCCTCTACTGCAAGCCCAGGAAGAGAGGTGGACCCCTGGTTAGCTTGCTGGGGTCAGAAGCCCCTTGGTCTATGGCAAGGGGGCACCCTGGGGCATATACTGCAAGTCCAGTGAGAGAGGTGGACCCATGGGTAGCTTACTGGGGTCAGAGGCACCTAGGTGGAGCGCCAGGGGCTTCCTGGGGCCTCTACTGCAAGTCCAGGGAGAGAGGTGGACCCCTGGGTAGCTTGCTGGTGTCAGAGGCAACTAGGTGGAGGGACAAGGGGTACCCTGGGGCCTATACTGCAAGTCCAGGGAGAGAGGTGGACCCCTGGGTAGCTTCCTGAGGTCAGAGGCCCCTAGGTGGAGGGCCAGAGCGCACCCTGGGGCCTATCCTGCAAGTCCAGGGAGAGAGGTGGACCCCTGGGTAGCTTGCTGGGGTACGAGGCCCCTAGGTGGAGGGCCAGGGGGCAGCCTGTGGCCTCTACTGCAAGTCCAGGGAGAGAGGTGGACCCCTGGGTACCTTCCTGGGGTCAGAGTCCCCTAGGTGGAGGGCCAGGAGGTACCCTAGGGCCTCTACTGCAAGTCCAGGGAGAGAGGTGGACCCCTGGGTAGCTTGCTGGGGTACAAGGCCCCTAGGTGGAGGGCCAGGGTGTACCCTGGGGCCTATCCTGCAAGTCCACGGAGAGATGTGGACCCTTGGGTAGCTTCCTAGGGTTAGAGGCCCCTAAGTGGAGGGCCAGGGGGCACCCTGGGGCCTATCCTGCAAGTCCAGGGAGAGAGGTGGACCCCTAGGTAGCTTGCTGGGGTACAAGGCCCCTAGGTGGAGGGCCAGGGGGCACCCTGGGGCCTCTACTGCAAGGCCAGGGAGAAAGGTGGACCCCTTGGTAGCTTGCTGGGGTCAGAGACCCCTAGGTGGAGGGCCAGGGGGCACCAATGGGCCTCAACTGCAAGTCTAGGGAGAGAGGTGGACCCATGGGTAGCTAGCTGGGGTAAGAGGCCCCTAAGTGGAGGGCCAGGGGGCACCCTGGGAACTCTACTGCAAGTCCATGGAGAGAGCTGGACCCCTGGGTAGTTTGCTGGGGTCAGAGGCCCCTAGGCGGAGGGACAGGGGGCTTCCTGGGGGCTCTACTGCAAGTCCAGGGAGAAAGGTGGACCCCTTGGTAGCTTGCTTGGGTCAGAGGCCTCTAGGTGGAGGTCAAGGGGGCACCCTGGGGCCTCTACTGCAAACCCAGGGAGAGTTGTGGACCCTTGTGTAGCTTGCTGGGGTCAGAGGCCCCTTGGTGGAGGGTCAGGGGGCACCCTGGGGCCTATTCTGCAAGTCCAGGGAGAGAGGTGGACCTCTGGGTAGCTTGCTGGGGTCAGAGGCCCCTAGGTGGAGGGCCAGGGGGCACCCTGGGGCCTATCTTGCAAGTCCAGGGAGTAAGGTAGACCCCTGGGTAGCTTGCAGGGGTACGAGGCCCCTAGGTGGAGGGCCAGGGGGCACCCTGGGGCCTCTACTGCAAGTCCAGGGAAAGAGGTGGACCCCTGGGTAGCTTGCTGGGGTCAGAGGCCCCTAGGTGGAGGGCCAGGGGGCACCCTGGGGCCTCTACTGCAAGTCCAGGGGGAGAGGTGGACCCCTGGGTAGATTGCTGGGGTCTGAAGCCCAAAGGTGGAGGGCCAGGGGGCACCATGGGGCCTCTACTGCAAGTCTAGGGAGAGAGGTGGACCCATGGGTAGCTTGCTGGGTTCAGAGGCCTCTAGGTGGAGGGCCAGGGGGCACCCTGGGGCCTATCCTGCAAGTCCAGGGAGAGATGTGGACCCCTGGGTAGCTTGCTGGGGTACGAGGCCCCTAGGTGGAGGGCCAGGGGGCACCCTGGGGCCTCTACTGCAAGTCCAGGGGGAGAGGTGGAACCCTGGGTAGATTGCTGGGGTCTGAAGCCCAAAGGTGGAGGGCCAGGGGGCACCATGGGGCCTCTACTGCAAGTCTAGGGAGAGAGGTGGACCCATGGGTAGCTTGCTGGGTTCAGAGGCCTCTAGGTGGAGGGCCAGGGGGCACCCTGGGGCCTATCCTGCAAGTCCAGGGAGAGATGTGGACCCCTGGGTAGATTGCTGGGGTACGAGGCCCCTAGGTGGAGGGCCAGGGGGCACCTTGGGGCCTCTACTGCAAGTCCAGGGAGAGAGGTGGACCCCTGGGTAGTTTGCTGGGGTCAGTGGCCCCTAGGCGGAGGGACAGGGGGCTTCCTGGGGCCTCTACTGCAAGTCCAGGGAGAAAGGTGGACCCCTTGGTAGCTTGCTAGGGTCAGAGGCCCCTAGTTGGAGGTCAAGGGGGCACCCTGGGGCCTTTACTGCAATCCCAGGGAGAGTTGTGGACCCTTGTGTAGCTTGCTGGGGTCAGAGGCCCCTTGGTGGAGGGTCAGGGGGCACCCTGGGGCCTATTCTGCTAGTCCAGGGAGAGAGGTGGACCTCTGGGTAGCTTGCTGGGGTCAGAGGTCCCTAGGTGGAGGGCCAGGGGGCTCCCTGGGGCCTCTACTGCAAGTCCAGGGAGAGAGGTGGACCCCTGGGTAGCTTGCTGGGGTCAGAGGCCCCTAGGTGGAGGGCCAGGGGGCACCCTGGGGCCTCTACTGCAAGTCCAGGGAAAGAGGTGGACCCCTAGGTAGCTTGCTGGGTTCAGAGGCCTCTAGGTGAAGGGCCAGGGGGCACGCTGGGGCCTCTACTGCAAGTCCAGGGAGAGAGGTGGACCCCTGGGAAGTTTGCTGGGGTCTGAAGCCCATAGGTGGAGGGCCAGGGGGTACCCCGGGGCCTATACATCAAGTCCAGGGAGAGAGGTGGACCCCTGGGTAGCTTCCTAAGGTCAGAGGCCCCTAGGTGGAGGGCCAGGGGGCACCCTGGGGCCTATCCTGCAAGTCCAGGGAGAGAGGTGGACCCCTGGGTAGCTTGCTGGGGTACGAGTCCCCTAGGTGGAGGGCCAGGGGGCACCCTGGGGCCTCTACTGCAAGCCCAGGGAGAGAGGTGGACCCCTGGGTAGCTTCCTGGGGTCAGAGTCCCCTAGGTGGAGGGTCAGGAGGTACCCTAGGGCCTCTACTGCAAGTCCAGGGAGAGAGGTGGACCCCTGGGTCGCTTGCTGGGGTCAGAGGCAACTAGGTGGAGGGCCAGGGGGCACCCTAGGGTCTACACTGCATGTCCAGGGAGAGAGGTGGACCCCTGGGTAGCTTCCTAAGGTCAGAGGCCCCTAGGTGGAGGGCCAGGGGGCACCCTGGGGCCTCTACTGCAAGTCCAGGGAGAGAGGTGGACCCCTGGGTAGCTTGCTAGGGTCAGAGGCCTCTAGGTGGAGGGCCAAGGGGCACCCTGGGGCCTCTACTGCAAGTCCAGGGAGATAGGTGGACCCCTGGGTAGTTTGCTGGGGTCAGAGGCCCCTAGGCGGAGGGACAGGGGGCTTCCTGGGGCCTCTACTGCAAGTCCAGGGAGAAAGGTGGAACCCTGGGTAGTTTGCTAGGGTCAGAGGCCCCTAGGTGGAGGTCAAGGGTGCACCCTGGGACCTTTACTGCAATCCCAGGGAGAGTTGTGGACCCTTGTGTAGCTTGCTGGGGTCAGAGGCCCCTTGATGGAGGGTCAGGGGGCACCCTGGGGCCTATTCTGCAAGTCCAGGGAGAGAGGTGGACCTCTGGGTAGCTTGCTGGGGTCAGAGGCCCCTAGGTGGAGGGCCAGGGGGCACCTTGGGGCCTCTACTTCAAGTCCAGGGAGAGAGGTGGACCCTTGGGTAGCTTGCTGGGGTCAGCGGCCTCTAGGTGGAGGGCCAAGGGGTACCCTGGGGCCTATCCTGCAATCCCAGGGAGAGTTGTGGACCCTTGTGTAGCTTGCTGGGGTCAGAGGCTCCTAGGTGGAGGGCCAGGGGGCACCCTGGGGCCTCTACTGCAAGCCCAGGGAGAGAGGTGGACCCCTGGGTAGCTTCCTGGGGTCAGAGTCCCCTAGGTGGAGGGTCAGGAGGTACCCTAGGGCCTCTACTGCAAGTCCAGGGAGAGAGGTAGACCCCTGGGTAGCTTGTTGGGGTCAGAGGCAACTATGTGGAGGGCCAGGGGGCACCCTGGGACCTTTACTGCAATCCCAGGGAGAGTTGTGGACCCTTGTGTAGCCAGCTGGGGTCAGAGGCCCCTTGGTGGAGGGTCAGGGGGCACCCTGGGGCCTATTCTGCAAGTCCAGGGAGAGAGGTGGACCTCTGGGTAGCTTGCTGGGGTCAGAGGCCCCTAGGTGGAGGGCCAGGGGGCACCCTGGGGCCTATCCTGCAAGTCAAGGGAGAGAGGTGGACCCCTGGGTAGCTTGCTGGGGTACGAGGCCCATAGGTGGAGGGCCAGGGGGCACCCTGGGGCCTCTACTGCAAGTCCAGGGAGAGAGGTGGACCCCTGGGTAGCTTGCTGGGGTCAGAGGCCCCTAGGTGGAGGGCCAGGGGCACCCTGGGGCCTCTACTGCAAGACCAGGGAAAGAGGTGGACCCCTGGGTAGCTTGCTGGGGTCAGAGGCCTCTAGGTGGAGGGCCAGGGGGCACCTTGGGGCCTCTACTGCAAGTCTAGGGAGAGAGGTGGACCCATGGGTAGCTAGCTGGGGTAAGAGGCCCCTAAGTGGAGGGCCAGGGGGCACCCTGGGGCCTCTACTGCAAGTCCAGGGAGAGAGGTGGACCCCTGGGTAGCTTGCTGGGGTCTGAAGCCCATAGGTGGAGGGCCAGGGGGTACCCTGGGGCCTATACTTCAAGTCCAGGGAGAGAGGTGGACCCTTGGGTAGCTTCCTAAGGTTAGAGGCCCCTAGGTGGAGGGCCAGAGGGCACCCTGGGGACTATCGTGCAAGTCCAGGGAGAGATGTGGACCCCTGGGTAGCTTGCTGGGGTACAAGGCCTCTAGGTGGAGGGCCAGGGGGCACCCTGGGGCCTATCTTGCAAGTCCAGGGAGTAAGGTGGACCCCTGAGTAGCTTGCTGGGGTACGAGGCCCCTAGGTGGAGGGCCAGGGGGCACCCTGGGGCCTCTACTGCAAGTCCAGGGAGAGAGGTGGACCCCTGGGTAGCTTGCTGGGGTCTGAAGCCCATAGGTGGAGGGCCAGGGGGCACCCTGGGGCCTCTACTGCAAGTCTAGGGAGAGAGGAGGACCCATGGGTAGCTAGCTGGGGTAACAGGCCCCTAAGTGGAGGGCCAGGGGGCACCCTGGGGCCTCTACTGCAAGTCCAGGGAGAGAGGTGGACCCCTGGGTAGTTTGCTGGGGTCAGAGGCCCCTAGGCGGAGGGACAGGGGGCTTCCTGGGGCCTCTACTGCAAGTCCAGGGAGAAAGGTGGACCCCTGGGTAGCTTGCTAGGGTCAGAGGCCCCTAGGTGGAGGTCAAGTGGGCACCCTGGGGCCTTTACTGCAATCCCAGGGAGAGTTGTGGACCCTTGTGTAGCTTGTTGGGGTCAGAGGCCCCTTGGTGGAGGGTCAGGGGGCACCCTGGGGCCTATTCTGCAAGTCCAGGGAGAGAGGTGGACCTCTGGGTAGCTTGCTGGGGTCAGAGGCCCCTAGGTGGAGGGCCAGGGGGCACCCTGGGGCCTATCCTGCAAGTCCAGGGAGAGAGGTGGACCCCTGGGTAGCTTGCTGGGGTACGAGGCCCCTAGGTGGAGGGCCAGGGGGCACCCTGGGGCCTCTACAGCAAGTCCAGGGAAAGAGGTGGACCCCTGGGTAGCTTGCTGGGGTCAGAGGCCCCTAGGTGGAGGGCCAGGGGGCACCCTGGGGCCTCTACTGCAAGGCCAGGGAAAGAGGTGGACACCTGGGTAGCTTGCTGGGGTCAGAGGCCTCTAGGTGGAGGGCCAGGGGGCACCCTGGGGCCTCTACTGCAAGTCCAGGGAGAGAGGTGGACCCCTGGGTAGCTTGCTGGGGTCTGAAGCCCATAGGTGGAGGGCCAGGGGGTACCCTGGGGCCTATACTTCAAGTCCAGGGAGAGAGGTGGACCCTTGGGTAGCTTCCTAAGGTTAGAGGCCCCTAGGTGGAGGGCCAGAGGGCACCCCGGGGACTATCGTGCAAGTCCAGGGAGAGAGGTGGACCCCTGGGTAGCTTGCTGGGGTACAAGGCCTCTAGGTGGAGGGCCAGGGGGCACCAATGGGCCTCAACTGCAAGTCTAGGGAGAGAGGTGGACCCATGGGTAGCTAGCTGGGGTAAGAGGCCCCTAAGTGGAGGGCCAGGGGGCACCCTGGCAACTCTACTGCAAGTCCATGGAGAGAGGTGGACCCCTGGGTAGTTTGCTGGGGTCAGAGGCCCCTAGGCGGAGGGACAGGGGGCTTCCTGGGGGCTCTACTGCAAGTCCAGGGAGAAAGGTGGACCCCTTGGTAGCTTGCTTGGGTCAGAGGCCTCTAGGTGGAGGTCAAGGGGGCACCCTGGGGCCTCTACTGCAAACCCAGGGAGAGTTGTGGACCCTTGTGTAGCTTGCTGGGGTCAGAGGCCCCTTGGTGGAGGGTCAGGGGGCACCCTGGGGCCTATTCTGCAAGTCCAAGGAGAGAGGTGGACCGCTGGGTTGCTTGCTGGGGTACGAGGCCCATAGTTGGAGGGCCAGGGGGCACCCTGGGGCCTCTACTGCAAGCCCAGGGAGAGAGGTGGACCCCTGGTTAGCTTGCTGGGGTCGGAAGCCCCTTGGTCTATGGCCAGGGGGCACCCTGGGGCCTATACTGCAAGTCCAGTGAGAGAGGTGGACCCATGGGTAGCTTACTGGGGTCAGAGGCCCCTAGGTGGGGGGCCAGGGGCTTCCTGGGGCCTCTACTGCAAGTCCAGGGAGAGAGGTGGACCCCTGGGTAGCTTGCTGGTGTCAGAGGCAACTAGGTGGAGGGACAAGGGGTATCCTGGGGCATATACTGCAAGTCCAGGGAGAGAGGTGGACCCCTGGGTAGCTTGCTGGGGTCAGAGGCCCCTAGGTGGAGGGCCAGGGGGCACCCTGGGGCCTATCCTGCAAGTTCAGGGAGAGAGGTGGACCCCTGGGTAGCTTGCTTGGGTACGAGGCCCATAGGTGGAGGGCCAGGGGGCACCCTGGGGCCTCTACTGCAAGTCCAGGGAGAGAGGTGGACCCCTGGGTAGCTTGCTGGGGTGAGAGGCCCCTAGGTGGAGGGCCAGGGGGCACCCTGGGGCCTCTACTGCAAGTCCAGGGAGAAAGGTGGACCCCTGGGTAGCTTGCTAGGGTCAGAGGCCCCTAGGTGGAGGTCAAGGGGGCACCCTGGGGCCTTTAATGCAATCCCAGGGAGAGTTGTGGACCCTTGTGTAGTTTGCTGGGGTCAGAGGCCCCTAGGTGGAGGGTCAGGGGGCACCCTGGGGCCTATTCTGCAAGTCCAGGGAGAGAGGTGGACCCCTGGGTAGCTTGCTTGGGTACGAGGCCCATAGGTGGAGGGCCAGGGGGCACCCTGGGGCCTCTACTGCAAGTCCAGGGAGAGAGGTGGACCCCTGGGTAGCTTGCTGGGGTGAGAGGCCCCTAGGTGGAGGGCCAGGGGGCACCCTGGGGCCTCTACTGCAAGTCCAGGGAGAAAGGTGGACCCCTGGGTAGCTTGCTAGGGTCAGAGGCCCCTAGGTGGAGGTCAAGGGGGCACCCTGGGGCCTTTACTGCAATCCCAGGGAGAGTTGTGGACCCTTGTGTAGTTTGCTGGGGTCAGAGGCCCCTAGGTGGAGGGTCAGGGGGCACCCTGGGGCCTATTCTGCAAGTCCAGGGAGAGAGGTGGACCTCTGGGTAGCTTGCTGGGGTCAGAGGCCCCTAGGTGGAGGGCCAGGGGGCACCCTGGGGCCTATCCTAAAAGTCCAGGCAGAGAGCTGGACCCCTGGGTAGCTTGCTGGGGTACGAGGCCCCTAGGTGGAGGGCCAGGGGGCACCCTGGGGCCTCTACTGCAAGTCCAGGGAGAGAGGTGGACCCTTGGGTAGCTTCCTAAGGTTAGAGGCCCCTAGGTGGAGGGCCAGAGGGCACCCTGGGGACTATCGTGCAAGTCCAGGGAGAAAGGTGGACCCCTGGGTAGCTTGCTGGGGTACAAGGCCTCTAGGTGGAGGGCCAGGGGGCACCCTGGGGCCTATCTTGCAAGTCCAGGGAGTAAGGTGGACCCCTGAGTAGCTTGCTGGGGTACAAGGCCCCTAGGTGGAGGGCCAGGGGGCACCCTGGGGCCTCTACTGCAAGTCCAGGGAGAGAGGTGGACCCCTTGGTAGCTTGCTGGGGTCTGAAGCCCATAGGTGGAGGGCCAGGGGGCACCCTGGGGCCTCTACTGCAAGTCTAGGGAGAGAGGTGGACCCCTGGGTAGCTAGCTGGGGTAAGAGGCCCCTAAGTGGAGGGCCAGGGGGCACCCTGGGGCCTCTACTGCAAGTCCAGGGAGAAAGGTGGACCCCTGGGTAGCTTGCTAGGGTCAGAGGCCCCTAGGTGGAGGTCAAGGGGGCACCCTGGGGCCTTTACTGCAATCCCAGGGAGAGTTGTGGATCCTTGTGTAGTTTGCTGGGGTCAGAGGCCCCTTGGTGGAGGGTCAGGGGGCACCCAAGGGCCTATTCTGCAAGTCCAGGGAGAGAGGTGGACCTCTGGGTAGCTTGCTGGGGTCAGAGGCCCCTAGGTGGAGGGCCAGGGGGCACCCTGGGGCCTATCCTAAAAGTCCAGGGAGAGAGGTGGACCCCTGGGTAGCTTGCTGGGGTCTGAAGCCCCTAGGTGGAGGTCAAGGGGGCACCCTGGGACCTTTACTGCAATCCCAGGGAGAGTCGTGGACCCTTGTGTAGCTTGCTGGGGTCAGAGGCCCCTTGGTGGAGGGTCAGGGGGCACCCTGGGGCCTATTCTGCAAGTCCAGGGAGAGAGGTGGACCTCTGGGTAGCTTGCTGTGGTCAGAGGCCCCTAGGTGGAGGGCCAGGGGGCACCTTGGGGCCTCTACTTCAAGTCCAGGGAGAGAGGTGGACCCTTGGGTAGCTTGCTGGGGTCAGCGGCCTCTAGGTGGAGGGCCAAGGGGTACCCTGGGGCCTATCCTGCAATCCCAGGGAGAGAGGTGGACCCTTGTGTAGCTTGCTGGGGTCAGAGGCCCCTAGGTGGAGGGCCAGGGGGCACCCTGGGGCCTCTACTGCAAGCCCAGGGAGAGAGGTGGACCCCTGGGTAGCTTCCTGGGGTCAGAGTCCCCTAGGTGGAGGGTCAGGAGGTACCCTAGTTCCTCTACTGCAAGTCCAGGGAGAGAGGTAGACCCCTGGGTAGCTTGTTGGGGTCAGAGGCAACTATGTGGAGGGCCAGGGGGCACCCTAAGGTCTACACTGCAAGTCCAGGGAGAGAGGTGGACCCCTGGGTAGCTTCCTAAGGTCAGAGGCCCCAAGGTGGAGGGCCAGGGGCACCCTGGGGCCTCTACTGCAAGTCCAGGGAGAGATGTGGACCCCTGGGTAGCTTGCTGGGGTCTGAAGCCCATAGGTGGAGGGCCAGGGGGCACCCTGGGGCCTCTACTGCAAGTCTAGGGAGAGAGGTGGACCCATGGGTAGCTAGCTGGGGTAAGAGGCCCCTAAGTGGAGGGCCAGGGGGCACCCTGGGGCCTCTACTGCAAGTCCAGGGAGAGAGGTGGACCCCTGGGTAGTTTGCTGGGGTCAGAGGCCCCTAGGTGGAGGTCAAGGGGGCACCCTGGGGCCTCTACTGCAAACCCAGGGAGAGTTGTTGACCCTTGTGTAGCTTGCTGGGGTCAGAGGCCCCTTGGTGGAGGGTCAGGGGGCACCCTGGGGCCTATTCTGCAAGTCCAAGGAGAGAGGTGGACCGCTGGGTTGCTTGCTGGGGTACGAGGCCCATAGTTGGAGGGCCAGGGGGCACCCTGGGGCCTCTACTGCAAGCCCAGGGAGAGAGGTGGACCCCTGGTTAGCTTGCTGGGGTCGGAAGCCCCTTGGTCTATGGCCAGGGGGCACCCTGGGGCCTATACTGCAAGTCCAGTGAGAGAGGTGGACCCATGGGTAGCTTACTGGGGTCAGAGGCCCCTAGGTGGGGGGCCAGGGGCTTCCTGGGGCCTCTACTGCAAGTCCAGGGAGAGAGGTGGACCCCTGGGTAGCTTGCTGGTGTCAGAGGCAACTAGGTGGAGGGACAAGGGGTATCCTGGGGCATATACTGCAAGTCCAGGGAGAGAGGTGGACCCCTGGGTAGCTTCCTGAGGTCAAAGGCCCCTTGGTGGAGGGTCAGGGGGCACCCTGGGGCCTATTCTGCAAGTCCAGGGAGAGAGGTGGACCTCTGGGTAGCTTGCTGGGGTCAGAGGCCCCTAGGTGGAGGGCCAGGGGGCACCCTGGGGCCTATCCTGCAAGTTCAGGGAGAGAGGTGGACCCCTGGGTAGCTTGCTTGGGTACGAGGCCCATAGGTGGAGGGCCAGGGGGCACCCTGGGGCCTCTACTGCAAGTCCAGGGAGAGAGGTGGACCCCTGGGTAGCTTGCTGGGGTGAGAGGCCCCTAGGTGGAGGGCCAGGGGGCACCCTGGGGCCTCTACTGCAAGTCCAGGGAGAAAGGTGGACCCCTGGGTAGCTTGCTAGGGTCAGAGGCCCCTAGGTGGAGGTCAAGGGGGCACCCTGGGGCCTTTACTGCAATCCCAGGGAGAGTTGTGGACCCTTGTGTAGTTTGCTGGGGTCAGAGGCCCCTAGGTGGAGGGTCAGGGGGCACCCTGGGGCCTATTCTGCAAGTCCAGGGAGAGAGGTGGACCCCTGGGTAGCTTGCTTGGGTACGAGGCCCATAGGTGGAGGGCCAGGGGGCACCCTGGGGCCTCTACTGCAAGTCCAGGGAGAGAGGTGGACCCCTGGGTAGCTTGCTGGGGTGAGAGGCCCCTAGGTGGAGGGCCAGGGGGCACCCTGGGGCCTCTACTGCAAGTCCAGGGAGAAAGGTGGACCCCTGGGTAGCTTGCTAGGGTCAGAGGCCCCTAGGTGGAGGTCAAGGGGGCACCCTGGGGCCTTTACTGCAATCCCAGGGAGAGTTGTGGACCCTTGTGTAGTTTGCTGGGGTCAGAGGCCCCTAGGTGGAGGGTCAGGGGGCACCCTGGGGCCTATTCTGCAAGTCCAGGGAGAGAGGTGGACCTCTGGGTAGCTTGCTGGGGTCAGAGGCCCCTAGGTGGAGGGCCAGGGGGCACCCTGGGGCCTATCCTAAAAGTCCAGGCAGAGAGCTGGACCCCTGGGTAGCTTGCTGGGGTACGAGGCCCCTAGGTGGAGGGCCAGGGGGCACCCTGGGGCCTCTACTGCTAGTCCAGGGAGAGAGGTGGACCCTTGGGTAGCATCCTAAGGTTAGAGGCCCCTAGGTGGAGGGCCAGAGGGCACCCTGGGGACTATCGTGCAAGTCCAGGGAGAAAGGTGGACCCCTGGGTAGCTTGCTGGGGTACAAGGCCTCTAGGTGGAGGGCCAGGGGGCACCCTGGGGCCTATCTTGCAAGTCCAGGGAGTAAGGTGGACCCCTGAGTAGCTTGCTGGGGTACAAGGCCCCTAGGTGGAGGGCCAGGGGGCACCCTGGGGCCTCTACTGCAAGTCCAGGGAGAGAGGTGGACCCCTTGGTAGCTTGCTGGGGTCTGAAGCCCATAGGTGGAGGGCCAGGGGGCACCCTGGGGCCTCTACTGCAAGTCTAGGGAGAGAGGTGGACCCCTGGGTAGCTAGCTGGGGTAAGAGGCCCCTAAGTGGAGGGCCAGGGGGCACCCTGGGGCCTCTACTGCAAGTCCAGGGAGAAAGGTGGACCCCTGGGTAGCTTGCTAGGGTCAGAGGCCCCTAGGTGGAGGTCAAGGGGGCACCCTGGGGCCTTTACTGCAATCCCAGGGAGAGTTGTGGATCCTTGTGTAGTTTGCTGGGGTCAGAGGCCCCTTGGTGGAGGGTCAGGGGGCACCCAAGGGCCTATTCTGCAAGTCCAGGGAGAGAGGTGGACCTCTGGGTAGCTTGCTGGGGTCAGAGGCCCCTAGGTGGAGGGCCAGGGGGCACCCTGGGGCCTATCCTAAAAGTCCAGGGAGAGAGGTGGACCCCTGGGTAGCTTGCTGGGGTACGAGGCCCCTAGGTGGAGGGCCAGGGGGCACCCTGGGGCCTCTACTGCAAGTCCAGGGAGAGAGGTGGACCCCTGGGTAGCTTGCTGGGGTGAGAGGCCCCTAGGTGGAGGGCCAGGGGGCACCCTGGGGCCTCTACTGCAAGTCCAGGGAGAAAGGTGGACCCCTGGGTAGCTTGCTAGGGTCAGAGGCCCCTAGGTGGAGGTCAAGGGGGCACCCTGGGGCCTTTACTGCAATCCCAGGGAGAGTTGTGGACCCTTGTGTAGTTTGCTGGGGTCAGAGGCCCCTAGGTGGAGGGTCAGGGGGCACCCTGGGGCCTATTCTGCAAGTCCAGGGAGAGAGGTGGACGTCTGGGTAGCTTGCTGGGGTCAGAGGCCCCTAGGTGGAGGGCCAGGGGGCACCCTGGGGCCTATCCTAAAAGTCCAGGGAGAGAGCTGGACCCCTGGGTAGCTTGCTGGGGTACGAGGCCCCTAGGTGGAGGGCCAGGGGGCACCCTGGGGCCTCTACTGCAAGTCCAGGGAGAGAGGTGGACCCTTGGGTAGCTTCCTAAGGTTAGAGGCCCCTAGGTGGAGGGCCAGAGGGCACCCTGGGGACTATCGTGCAAGTCCAGGGAGAAAGGTGGACCCCTGGGTAGCTTGCTGGGGTACAAGGCCTCTAGGTGGAGGGCCAGGGGGCACCCTGGGGCCTATCTTGCAAGTCCAGGGAGTAAGGTGGACCCCTGAGTAGCTTGCTGGGGTACAAGGCCCCTAGGTGGAGGGCCAGGGGGCACCCTGGGGCCTCTACTGCAAGTCCAGGGAGAGAGGTGGACCCCTTGGTAGCTTGCTGGGGTCTGAAGCCCATAGGTGGAGGGCCAGGGGGCACCCTGGGGCCTCTACTGCAAGTCTAGGGAGAGAAGTGGACCCATGGGTAGCTAGCTGGGGTAAGAGGCCCCTAAGTGGAGGGCCAGGGGGCACCCTGGGGCCTCTACTGCAAGTCCAGGGAGAAAGGTGGACCCCTGGGTAGCTTGCTAGGGTCAGAGGCCCCTAGGTGGAGGTCAAGGGGGCACCCTGGGGCCTTTACTGCAATCCCAGGGAGAGTTGTGGATCCTTGTGTAGTTTGCTGGGGTCAGAGGCCCCTTGGTGGAGGGTCAGGGGGCACCCAAGGGCCTATTCTGCAAGTCCAGGGAGAGAGGTGGACCTCTGGGTAGCTTGCTGGGGTCAGAGGCCCCTAGGTGGAGGGCCAGGGGGCACCCTGGGGCCTATCCTAAAAGTTCAGGGAGAGAGGTGGACCCCTGGGTAGCTTGCTGGGGTACGAGGCCCCTAGGTGGAGGGCCAGGGGGCACCCTGGGGCCTCTACTGCAAATCCAGGGAGAGAGGTGGACCCCTGGGTAGCTTGCTAGGGTCAGAGGCCCCTAGGTGGAGGGCCAGGGGGCACCCTGGGGCCTCTACTGCAAGTCCAGGGAAAGAGGTGGACCCCTAGGTAGCTTGCTGGGGTCAGAGGCCTCTAGGTGGAGGGCCAGGGGGCACCCTGGGGCCTCTACTGCAAGTCCAGGGAGAGAGGTGGACCCCTGGGTAGCTTGCTGGGGTCTGAAGCCCATAGGTGGAGGGCCAGGGGGTACCCCGGGGCCTATACTCCAAGTCCAGGGAGAGAGGTGGACCCTTGGGTAGCTTCCTAAGGTTAGAGGCCCCTAGGTGGAGGGCCAGAGGGCACCCTGGGGACTATCGTGCAAGTCCAGGGAGAGAGGTGGACCCCTGGGTAGCTTGCTGGGGTACTAGGCCTCTAGGTGGAGGGCCAGGGGGCACCCTGGGGCCTCTACTGCAAGGCCAGGGAGAGAGGTGGACCCCTTGGTAGCTTGCTTGGGTCAGAGACCCCAAGGTGGAGGGCCAGGGGGCACCTTGGGGCCTCTACTTCAAGTCCAGGGAGAGAGGTGGACCCTTGGGTAGCTTCCTAAGGTTAGAGGCCCCTAGGTGGAGGGCCAGAGGGCACCCAGGGGACTATCGTGCAAGTCCAGGGAGAGAGGTGGACCCCTGGGTAGCTTGCTGGGGTACAAGGCCTCTAGGTGGAGGGCCAGGGGGCACCCTGGGGCCTCTACTGCAAGGCCAGGGAGAGAGGTGGACCCCTTGGTAGCTTGCTTGGGTCAAAGACCCCTAGGTGGAAGGCCAGGGGGCACCTTGGGGCCTCTACTGCAAGTCTAGGGAGAGAGGTGGACCCATGGGTAGCTAGCTGGGGTAAGAGGCCCCTAAGTGGAGGGCAAGGGGGCACCCTGGGGCCTCTACTGCAAGTCCAGGGAGAGAGGTGGACCCCTGGGTAGTTTGCTGGGATCAGTGGCCCCTAGGCGGAGGGACAGGGGGCTTCCTGGGGCCTCTACTGCAAGTCCAGGGAGAGAGGTGGACCCCTGGGTAGCTTGCTGGGGTCAGAGGCCTCTAGGTGGAGGGCCAAGGGGCACCCTGGGGCCTATACTGCAAGTCCAGGGAGAGAGGTGGACCCCTGGGTAGCTTGCTGGGGTCTGTAGCCCATAGGTGGAGGGCCAGGGGGTACCCTGGGGCCTATATTACAAGTCCAGGGAGAGAGGTGGAACCCTGGGTAGCTTCCTAAGGTCAGAGGCCCCTAGGTGGAGGGCCAGGGGGCACCCTGGGGCCTCTACTGCAAGTCCAGTGAGAGAGGTGGACCCCTGGGTAGCTTCCTAAGGTCAGAGGCCCCTAGGTGGAGGGCCAAGGGGGCACCCTGGGGCCTATCCTGCAAGTCCAGGGAGAGACGTGGACCCCTGGGTAGCTTGCTGGGGTACGAGTCCCCTAGGTGGAGGGCCAGGGGGCACCCTGGGGCCTCTACTGCAAGTCCAGGGAGAGAGGTGGACCCCTGGGTAGCTTCTTGGGGTCAGAGTCCCCTAGGTGGAGGGTCAGGAGGTACCCTAGGGCCTCTACTGCAAGTCCAGGGAGAGAGGTGGACCCCTGGGTAGCTTGCTGGGGTCAGAGGCAACTAGGTGGAGGGCCAGGGGGAACCCTAGGGTCTACACTGCAAGTCCAGGGAGAGAGGTGGACCCCTGGGTAGCTTCCTAAGGTCTGAGGCCCCTAGGTGGAGGGCCAGGGGGCACCCTGGGGCCTATCCTGCAAGTCCAGGGAGAGATGTGGACCCCTGGGTAGCTTGCTGGGGTACGAGGCCCCTAGGTGGAGGGCCAGGGGGCACCTTGGGGCCTCTACTGCAAGTCCAGGGAGAGAGGAGGACCCCTGGGTAGCTTGCTGGGGTCAGAGGCAACTAGGTGGAGGGACAGGGGTACCCTGGGGCCTAGACTGCAAGTCCAGGGAGAGAGGTGGACCCCTGGGTAGCTTCCTGAGGTCAAAGGCCCCTAGGTGGAGGGCCAGGGGGCACCCTGGGGAATATCCTGCAAGTCCAAGTAGAGAGGTGGACCGCTGGGTTGCTTGCTGGGGTACGAGGCCCCTAGTTGGAGGGCCAGGGGGCACCCTGGGGCCTCTACTGCAAGCCCAGGAAGAGAGGTGGACCCCTGGTTAGCTTGCTGGGGTCAGAAGCCCCTTGGTCTTTGGCAAGGGGGCACCCTGGGGCATATACTGCAAGTCCAGTGAGAGAGGTGGACCCATGGGTAGCTTACTGGGGTCAGAGGCACCTAGGTGGAGGGCCAGGGGCTTCCTGGGGCCTCTACTGCAAGTCCAGGGAGAGACGTGGACCCCTGGGTAGCTTGCTGGTGTCAGAGGCAACTAGGTGGAGGGACAAGGGGTACCCTGGGGCCTATACTGCAAGTCCAGGGAGAGAGGTGGACCCCTGGGTAGCTTCCTGAGGTCAGAGGCCCCTAGGTGGAGGGCCAGAGCGCACCCTGGGGCCTATCCTGCAAGTCCAGGGAGAGAGGTGGACCCCTGGGTAGCTTGCTGGGGTACGAGGCCCCTAGGTGGAGGGCCAGGGGGCAGCCTGTGGCCTCTACTGCAAGTCCAGGGAGAGAGGTGGACCCCTGGGTACCTTCCTGGGGTCAGAGTCCCCTAGGTGGAGGGCCAGGAGGTACCCTAGGGCCTCTACTGCAAGTCCAGGGAGAGAGGTGGACCCCTGGGTAGCTTGCTGGGGTACAAGGCCCCTAGGTGGAGGGCCAGGGTGTACCCTGGGGCCTATCCTGCAAGTCCACGGAGAGATGTGGACCCTTGGGTAGCTTCCTAGGGTTAGAGGCCCCTAAGTGGAGGGCCAGGGGGCACCCTGGGGCCTATCCTGCAAGTCCAGGGAGAGAGGTGGACCCCTAGGTAGCTTGCTGGGGTACAAGGCCCCTAGGTGGAGGGCCAGGGGGCACCCTGGGGCCTCTACTGCAAGGCCAGGGAGAAAGGTGGACCCCTTGGTAGCTTGCTGGGGTCAGAGACCCCTAGGTGGAGGGCCAGGGGGCACCAATGGGCCTCAACTGCAAGTCTAGGGAGAGAGGTGGACCCATGGGTAGCTAGCTGGGGTAAGAGGCCCCTAAGTGGAGGGCCAGGGGGCACCCTGGGAACTCTACTGCAAGTCCATGGAGAGAGGTGGACCCCTGGGTAGTTTGCTGGGGTCAGAGGCCCCTAGGCGGAGGGACAGGGGGCTTCCTGGGGGCTCTACTGCAAGTCCAGGGAGAAAGGTGGACCCCTTGGTAGCTTGCTTGGGTCAGAGGCCTCTAGGTGGAGGTCAAGGGGGCACCCTGGGGCCTCTACTGCAAACCCAGGGAGAGTTGTGGACCCTTGTGTAGCTTGCTGGGGTCAGAGGCCCCTTGGTGGAGGGTCAGGGGGCACCCTGGGGCCTATTCTGCAAGTCCAGGGAGAGAGGTGGACCTCTGGGTAGCTTGCTGGGGTCAGAGGCCCCTAGGTGGAGGGCCAGGGGGCACCCTGGGGCCTATCTTGCAAGTCCAGGGAGTAAGGTAGACCCCTGGGTAGCTTGCAGGGGTACGAGGCCCCTAGGTGGAGGGCCAGGGGGCACCCTGGGGCCTATCCTGCAAGTCCAGGGAGAGATGTGGACCCCTGGGTAGCTTGCTGGGGTACGAGGCCCCTAGGTGGAGGGCCAGGGGGCACCCTGGGGCCTCTACTGCAAGTCCAGGGGGAGAGGTGGACCCCTGGGTAGATTGCTGGGGTCTGAAGCCCAAAGGTGGAGGGCCAGGGGGCACCATGGGGCCTCTACTGCAAGTCTAGGGAGAGAGGTGGACCCATGGGTAGCTTGCTGGGTTCAGAGGCCTCTAGGTGGATGGCCAGGGGGCACCCTGGGGCCTATCCTGCAAGTCCAGGGAGAGATGTGGACCCCTGGGTAGATTGCTGGGGTACGAGGCCCCTAGGTGGAGGGCCAGGGGGCACCTTGGGGCCTCTACTGCAAGTCCAGGGAGAGAGGTGGACCCCTGGGTAGTTTGCTGGGGTCAGTGGCCCCTAGGCGGAGGGACAGGGGGCTTCCTGGGGCCTCTACTGCAAGTCCAGGGAGAAAGGTGGACCCCTTGGTAGCTTGCTAGGGTCAGAGGCCCCTAGTTGGAGGTCAAGGGGGCACCCTGGGGCCTTTACTGCAATCCCAGGGAGAGTTGTGGACCCTTGTGTAGCTTGCTGGGGTCAGAGGCCCCTTGGTGGAGGGTCAGGGGGCACCCTGGGGCCTATTCTGCAAGTCCAGGGAGAGAGGTGGACCTCTGGGTAGCTTGCTGGGGTCAGAGGTCCCTAGGTGGAGGGCCAGGGGGCTCCCTGGGGCCTCTACTGCAAGTCCAGGGAGAGAGGTGGACCCCTGGGTAGCTTGCTGGGGTCAGAGGCCCCTAGGTGGAGGGCCAGGGGGCACCCTGGGGCCTCTACTGCAAGTCCAGGGAAAGAGGTGGACCCCTAGGTAGCTTTCTGGGTTCAGAGGCCTCTAGGTGAAGGGCCAGGGGGCACGCTGGGGCCTCTACTGCAAGTCCAGGGAGAGAGGTGGACCCCTGGGAAGTTTGCTGGGGTCTGAAGCCCATAGGTGGAGGGCCAGGGGGTACCCCGGGGCCTATACATCAAGTCCAGGGAGAGAGGTGGACCCCTGGGTAGCTTCCTAAGGTCAGAGGCCCCTAGGTGGAGGGCCAGGGGGCACCCTGGGGCCTATCCTGCAAGTCCAGGGAGAGAGGTGGACCCCTGGGTAGCTTGCTGGGGTACGAGTCCCTTAGGTGGAGGGCCAGGGGGCACCCTGGGGCCTCTACTGCAAGCCCAGGGAGAGAGGTGGACCCCTGGGTAGCTTCCTGGGGTCAGAGTCCCCTAGGTGGAGGGTCAGGAGGTACCCTAGGGCCTCTACTGCAAGTCCAGGGAGAGAGGTGGACCCCTGGGTCGCTTGCTGGGGTCAGAGGCAACTAGGTGGAGGGCCAGGGGGCACCCTAGGGTCTACACTGCATGTCCAGGGAGAGAGGTGGACCCCTGGGTAGCTTCCTAAGGTCAGAGGCCCCTAGGTGGAGGGCCAGGGGGCACCCTGGGGCCTCTACTGCAAGTCCAGGGAGAGAGGTGGACCCCTGGGTAGCTTGCTAGGGTCAGAGGCCTCTAGGTGGAGGGCCAAGGGGCACCCTGGGGCCTCTACTGCAAGTCCAGGGAGATAGGTGGACCCCTGGGTAGTTTGCTGGGGTCAGAGGCCCCTAGGCGGAGGGACAGGGGGCTTCCTGGGGCCTCTACTGCAAGTCCAGGGAGAAAGGTGGAACCCTGGGTAGTTTGCTAGGGTCAGAGGCCCCTAGGTGGAGGTCAAGGGGGCACCCTGGGACCTTTACTGCAATCCCAGGGAGAGTTGTGGACCCTTGTGTAGCTTGCTGGGGTCAGAGGCCCCTTGATGGAGGGTCAGGGGGCACCCTGGGGCCTATTCTGCAAGTCCAGGGAGAGAGGTGGACCTCTGGGTAGCTTGCTGGGGTCAGAGGCCCCTAGGTGGAGGGCCAGGGGGCACCTTGGGGCCTCTACTTCAAGTCCAGGGAGAGAGGTGGACCCTTGGGTAGCTTGCTGGGGTCAGCGGCCTCTAGGTGGAGGGCCAAGGGGTACCCTGGGGCCTATCCTGCAATCCCAGGGAGAGTTGTGGACCCTTGTGTAGCTTGCTGGGGTCAGAGGCTCCTAGGTGGAGGGCCAGGGGGCACCCTGGGGCCTCTACTGCAAGCCCAGGGAGAGAGGTGGACCCCTGGGTAGCTTCCTGGGGTCAGAGTCCCCTAGGTGGAGGGTCAGGAGGTACCCTAGGGCCTCTACTGCAAGTCCAGGGAGAGAGGTAGACCCCTGGGTAGCTTGTTGGGGTCAGAGGCAACTATGTGGAGGGCCAGGGGGCACCCTAGGGTCTACACTGCAAGTCCAGGGAGAGAGGTGGACCCCTGGGTAGCTTCCTAAGGTCAGAGGCCCCAAGGTGGAGGGCCAGGGGCACCCTGGGGCCTCTACTGCAAGTCCAGGGAGAGATGTGGACCCCTGGGTAGCTTGCTGGGGTCTGAAGCCCATAGGTGGAGGGCCAGGGGGCACCCTGGGGCCTCTACTGCAAGTCTAGGGAGAGAGGTGGACCCATGGGTAGCTAGCTGGGGTAAGAGGCCCCTAAGTGGAGGGCCAGGGGGCACCCTGGGGCCTCTACTGCAAGTCCAGGGAGAGAGGTGGACCCCTGGGTAGTTTGCTGGGGTCAGAGGCCCCTAGGCGGAGGGACAGGGGGCTTCCTGGGGCCTCTACTGCAAGTCCAGGGAGAAAGGTGGACCCCTGGGTAGCTTGCTAGGGTCAGAGGCCCCTAGGTGAAGGTCAAGGGGGCACCCTGGGACCTTTACTGCAATCCCAGGGAGAGTTGTGGACCCTTGTGTAGCCAGCTGGGGTCAGAGGCCCCTTGGTGGAGGGTCAGGGGGCACCCTGGGGCCTATTCTGCAAGTCCAGGGAGAGAGGTGGACCTCTGGGTAGCTTGCTGGGGTCAGAGGCCCCTAGGTGGAGGGCCAGGGGGCACCCTGGGGCCTATCCTGCAAGTCAAGGGAGAGAGGTGGACCCCTGGGTAGCTTGCTGGGGTACGAGGCCCATAGGTGGAGGGCCAGGGGGCACCCTGGGGCCTCTACTGCAAGTCCAGGGAGAGAGGTGGACCCCTGGGTAGCTTGCTGGGGTCAGAGGCCCCTAGGTGGAGGGCCAGGGGCACCCTGGGGCCTCTACTGCAAGACCAGGGAAAGAGGTGGACCCCTGGGTAGCTTGCTGGGGTCAGAGGCCTCTAGGTGGAGGGCCAGGGGGCACCTTGGGGCCTCTACTGCAAGTCTAGGGAGAGAGGTGGACCCATGGGTAGCTAGCTGGGGTAAGAGGCCCCTAAGTGGAGGGCCAGGGGGCACCCTGGGGCCTCTACTGCAAGTCCAGGGAGAGAGGTGGACCCCTGGGTAGCTTGCTGGGGTCTGAAGCCCATAGGTGGAGGGCCAGGGGGTACCCTGGGGCCTATACTTCAAGTCCAGGGAGAGAGGTGGACCCTTGGGTAGCTTCCTAAGGTTAGAGGCCCCTAGGTGGAGGGCCAGAGGGCACCCTGGGGACTATCGTGCAAGTCCAGGGAGAGATGTGGACCCCTGGGTAGCTTGCTGGGGTACAAGGCCTCTAGGTGGAGGGCCAGGGGGCACCCTGGGGCCTATCTTGCAAGTCCAGGGAGTAAGGTGGACCCCTGAGTAGCTTGCTGGGGTACGAGGCCCCTAGGTGGAGGGCCAGGGGGCACCCTGGGGCCTCTACTGCAAGTCCAGGGAGAGAGGTGGACCCCTGGGTAGCTTGCTGGGGTCTGAAGCCCATAGGTGGAGGGCCAGGGGGCACCCTGGGGCCTCTACTGCAAGTCTAGGGAGAGAGGAGGACCCATGGGTAGCTAGCTGGGGTAACAGGCCCCTAAGTGGAGGGCCAGGGGGCACCCTGGGGCCTCTACTGCAAGTCCAGGGAGAGAGGTGGACCCCTGGGTAGTTTGCTGGGGTCAGAGGCCCCTAGGCGGAGGGACAGGGGGCTTCCTGGGGCCTCTACTGCAAGTCCAGGGAGAAAGGTGGACCCCTGGGTAGCTTGCTAGGGTCAGAGGCCCCTAGGTGGAGGTCAAGGGGGCACCCTGGGGCCTTTACTGCAATCCCAGGGAGACTTGTGGACCCTTGTGTAGCTTGTTGGGGTCAGAGGCCCCTTGGTGGAGGGTCAGGGGGCACCCTGGGGCCTATTCTGCAAGTCCAGGGAGAGAGGTGGACCTCTGGGTAGCTTGCTGGGGTCAGAGGCCCCTAGGTGGAGGGCCAGGGGGCACCCTGGGGCCTATCCTGCAAGTCCAGGGAGAGAGGTGGACCCCTGGGTAGCTTGCTGGGGTACGAGGCCCCTAGGTGGAGGGCCAGGGGGCACCCTGGGGCCTCTACAGCAAGTCCAGGGAAAGAGGTGGACCCCTGGGTAGCTTGCTGGGGTCAGAGGCCCCTAGGTGGAGGGCCAGGGGGCACCCTGGGGCCTCTACTGCAAGGCCAGGGAAAGAGGTGGACACCTGGGTAGCTTGCTGGGGTCAGAGGCCTCTAGGTGGAGGGCCAGGGGGCACCCTGGGGCCTCTACTGCAAGTCCAGGGAGAGAGGTGGACCCCTGGGTAGCTTGCTGGGGTCTGAAGCCCATAGGTGGAGGGCCAGGGGGTACCCTGGGGCCTATACTTCAAGTCCAGGGAGAGAGGTGGACCCTTGGGTAGCTTCCTAAGGTTAGAGGCCCCTAGGTGGAGGGCCAGAGGGCACCCTGGGGACTATCGTGCAAGTCCAGGGAGAGAGGTGGACCCCTGGGTAGCTTGCTGGGGTACAAGGCCTCTAGGTGGAGGGCCAGGGGGCACCAATGGGCCTCAACTGCAAGTCTAGGGAGAGAGGTGGACCCATGGGTAGCTAGCTGGGGTAAGAGGCCCCTAAGTGGAGGGCCAGGGGGCACCCTGGGAACTCTACTGCAAGTCCATGGAGAGAGGTGGACCCCTGGGTAGTTTGCTGGGGTCAGAGGCCCCTAGGCGGAGGGACAGGGGGCTTCCTGGGGGCTCTACTGCAAGTCCAGGGAGAAAGGTGGACCCCTTGGTAGCTTGCTTGGGTCAGAGGCCTCTAGGTGGAGGTCAAGGGGGCACCCTGGGGCCTCTACTGCAAACCCAGGGAGAGTTGTGGACCCTTGTGTAGCTTGCTGGGGTCAGAGGCCCCTTGGTGGAGGGTCAGGGGGCACCCTGGGGCCTATTCTGCAAGTCCAAGGAGAGAGGTGGACCGCTGGGTTGCTTGCTGGGGTACGAGGCCCATAGTTGGAGGGCCAGGGGGCACCCTGGGGCCTCTACTGCAAGCCCAGGGAGAGAGGTGGACCCCTGGTTAGCTTGCTGGGGTCGGAAGCCCCTTGGTCTATGGCCAGGGGGCACCCTGGGGCCTATACTGCAAGTCCAGTGAGAGAGGTGGACCCATGGGTAGCTTACTGGGGTCAGAGGCCCCTAGGTGGGGGGCCAGGGGCTTCCTGGGGCCTCTACTGCAAGTCCAGGGAGAGAGGTGGACCCCTGGGTAGCTTGCTGGTGTCAGAGGCAACTAGGTGGAGGGACAAGGGGTATCCTGGGGCATATACTGCAAGTCCAGGGAGAGAGGTGGACCCCTGGGTAGCTTCCTGAGGTCAAAGGCCCCTTGGTGGAGGGTCAGGGGGCACCCTGGGGCCTATTCTGCAAGTCCAGGGAGAGAGGTGGACCTCTGGGTAGCTTGCTGGGGTCAGAGGCCCCTAGGTGGAGGGCCAGGGGGCACCCTGGGGCCTATCCTGCAAGTTCAGGGAGAGAGGTGGACCCCTGGGTAGCTTGCTTGGGTACGAGGCCCATAGGTGGAGGGCCAGGGGGCACCCTGGGGCCTCTACTGCAAGTCCAGGGAGAGAGGTGGACCCCTGGGTAGCTTGCTGGGGTGAGAGGCCCCTAGGTGGAGGGCCAGGGGGCACCCTGGGGCCTCTACTGCAAGTCCAGGGAGAAAGGTGGACCCCTGGGTAGCTTGCTAGGGTCAGAGGCCCCTAGGTGGAGGTCAATGTGGGCACCCTGGGGCCTTTACTGCAATCCCAGGGAGAGTTGTGGACCCTTGTGTAGTTTGCTGGGGTCAGAGGCCCCTAGGTGGAGGGTCAGGGGGCACCCTGGGGCCTATTCTGCAAGTCCAGGGAGAGAGGTGGACCCCTGGGTAGCTTGCTTGGGTACGAGGCCCATAGGTGGAGGGCCAGGGGGCACCCTGGGGCCTCTACTGCAAGTCCAGGGAGAGAGGTGGACCCCTGGGTAGCTTGCTGGGGTGAGAGGCCCCTAGGTGGAGGGCCAGGGGGCACCCTGGGGCCTCTACTGCAAGTCCAGGGAGAAAGGTGGACCCCTGGGTAGCTTGCTAGGGTCAGAGGCCCCTAGGTGGAGGTCAAGGGGGCACCCTGGGGCCTTTACTGCAATCCCAGGGAGAGTTGTGGACCCTTGTGTAGTTTGCTGGGGTCAGAGGCCCCTAGGTGGAGGGTCAGGGGGCACCCTGGGGCCTATTCTGCAAGTCCAGGGAGAGAGGTGGACCTCTGGGTAGCTTGCTGGGGTCAGAGGCCCCTAGGTGGAGGGCCAGGGGGCACCCTGGGGCCTATCCTAAAAGTCCAGGCAGAGAGCTGGACCCCTGGGTAGCTTGCTGGGGTACGAGGCCCCTAGGTGGAGGGCCAGGGGGCACCCTGGGGCCTCTACTGCAAGTCCAGGGAGAGAGGTGGACCCTTGGGTAGCTTCCTAAGGTTAGAGGCCCCTAGGTGGAGGGCCAGAGGGCACCCTGGGGACTATCGTGCAAGTCCAGGGAGAAAGGTGGACCCCTGGGTAGCTTGCTGGGGTACAAGGCCTCTAGGTGGAGGGCCAGGGGGCACCCTGGGGCCTATCTTGCAAGTCCAGGGAGTAAGGTGGACCCCTGAGTAGCTTGCTGGGGTACAAGGCCCCTAGGTGGAGGGCCAGGGGGCACCCTGGGGCCTCTACTGCAAGTCCAGGGAGAGAGGTGGACCCCTTGGTAGCTTGCTGGGGTCTGAAGCCCATAGGTGGAGGGCCAGGGGGCACCCTGGGGCCTCTACTGCAAGTCTAGGGAGAGAGGTGGACCCCTGGGTAGCTAGCTGGGGTAAGAGGCCCCTAAGTGGAGGGCCAGGGGGCACCCTGGGGCCTCTACTGCAAGTCCAGGGAGAGAGGTGGACCCCTGGGTAGCTTGCTAGGGTCAGAGGCCCCTAGGTGGAGGTCAAGGGGGCACCCTGGGGCCTTTACTGCAATCCCAGGGAGAGTTGTGGATCCTTGTGTAGTTTGCTGGGGTCAGAGGCCCCTTGGTGGAGGGTCAGGGGGCACCCAAGGGCCTATTCTGCAAGTCCAGGGAGAGAGGTGGACCTCTGGGTAGCTTGCTGGGGTCAGAGGCCCCTAGGTGGAGGGCCAGGGGGCACCCTGGGGCCTATCCTAAAAGTCCAGGGAGAGAGGTGGACCCCTGGGTAGCTTGCTGGGGTCTGAAGCCCCTAGTTGGAGGTCAAGGGGGCACCCTGGGACCTTTACTGCAATCCCAGGGAGAGTCGTGGACCCTTGTGTAGCTTGCTGGGATCAGAGGCCCCTTGGTGGAGGGTCAGGGGGCACCCTGGGGCCTATTCTGCAAGTCCAGGGAGAGAGGTGGACCTCTGGGTAGCTTGCTGTGGTCAGAGGCCCCTAGGTGGAGGGCCAGGGGGCACCTTGGGGCCTCTACTTCAAGTCCAGGGAGAGAGGTGGACCCTTGGGTAGCTTGCTGGGGTCAGCGGCCTCTAGGTGGAGGGCCAAGGGGTACCCTGGGGCCTATCCTGCAATCCCAGGGAGAGAGGTGGACCCTTGTGTAGCTTGCTGGGGTCAGAGGCCCCTAGGTGGAGGGCCAGGGGGCACCCTGGGGCCTCTACTGCAAGCCCAGGGAGAGAGGTGGACCCCTGGGTAGCTTCCTGGGGTCAGAGTCCCCTAGGTGGAGGGTCAGGAGGTACCCTAGTTCCTCTACTGCAAGTCCAGGGAGAGAGGTAGACCCCTGGGTAGCTTGTTGGGGTCAGAGGCAACTATGTGGAGGGCCAGGGGGCACCCTAAGGTCTACACTGCAAGTCCAGGGAGAGAGGTGGACCCCTGGGTAGCTTCCTAAGGTCAGAGGCCCCAAGGTGGAGGGCCAGGGGCACCCTGGGGCCTCTACTGCAAGTCCAGGGAGAGATGTGGACCCCTGGGTAGCTTGCTGGGGTCTGAAGCCCATAGGTGGAGGGCCAGGGGGCACCCTGGGGCCTCTACTGCAAGTCTAGGGAGAGAGGTGGACCCATGGGTAGCTAGCTGGGGTAAGAGGCCCCTAAGTGGAGGGCCAGGGGGCACCCTGGGGCCTCTACTGCAAGTCCAGGGAGAGAGGTGGACCCCTGGGTAGTTTGCTGGGGTCAGAGGCCCCTAGGCGGAGGGACAGGGGGCTTCCTGGGGCCTCTACTGCAAGTCCAGGGAGAAAGGTGGACCCCTGGGTAGCTTGCTAGGATCAGAGGCCCCTAGGTGAAGGTCAAGGGGGCACCCTGGGACCTTTACTGCAATCCCAGGGAGAGTTGTGGACCCTTGTGTAGCCAGCTGGGGTCAGAGGCCCCTTGGTGGAGGGTCAGGGGGCACCCTGGGGCCTATTCTGCAAGTCCAGGGAGAGAGGTGGACCTCTGGGTAGCTTGCTGGGGTCAGAGGCCCCTAGGTGGAGTTCCAGGGGGCACCC